>NC_090849.1:4407500-4728333 GCF_024217435.2 Syngnathus scovelli
AAGATGACCGTTTCAGCTTTAAATTCTTTCACACTAAATTATCTTATGATAATATGGTCAAATAGTATTTCAAGTATATGCATCAAGAGTGTTTTCCGTACTATATTTTTGAAATTGCAAAACCTTTGAAGTCAAACAGTATCATTGTTTTGTTCATTTGATCTTCCATTTTTTTTCTTGTCCTGAATAAATTTAGCAGGGGTCTCTCAGCTCAGAGAAAGAGTTATCACAATTCTTATCACCGGATATTTCCAGCCACCTGATTCTGACAAAATCATTGGGCTCAAATACAGACGAGGCACACCAACAAAGCAGCAACATCTCCATTGATGACGTCGCATCGCAGCCTCCAGGTAAAATTATTGAAATATATACATTAGCATGCAGATCACAGTCAAGGCGAAATGATAATGTCTGGTTGCAGAAACAAAGTAAGACTCCACGCAAAATTTAAGGTAAATAGTTTGTTTCCTTTGTGCTTCGTTTGTGCTGGTTTGTGCCGTAAAAATTTTCATTTGTGCTGCAACAGTCATCGCTATAAATTAAATGTGTAATATCTACGAAACCGTTTTTGCGGCACAAACCAGCACAAATGAAGCACAAACGAACGGTACCATTTTGGGTCCATTTTGAAGTGAATAGAGGGGTGGGGCTACGTGACGTCATTGCTATAAATTAAATGTGCAATATCTACGAAACCATAGCAGCACAAACGAATGTTTTTGCAGCACAAACCAGCACAAACAAACGGTACCATTTTGGGTCCATTTGGAAGTAAATGGGGGGCTGAGTGACGTCATCGCTATAAATTAAATGTGTACCGTATTTTTCGGACTAAAGGTCGCATTAGCCATAAAATGCACAATAACGTGAAAAAAAAACATATATAAGTCGCTCCGGAGTATAAATTGCATTTTGGGGAAAATTTATTCGACAAAATCCAACAGCAAGAACAGACATGAACATGTCATGTCTCGTCCCCAACTGCTCCACTATGTGTCTGTTGTCTTGGTTTCTGTCTGTGTGCTCGCCCCTCCCCTCCTGTGTGCCCATGATCAGTGTGATTATTCCCACCTGCCTCTCGTTACCTGTCGTGTATATAAGTCCTGTCTGCCCCTCACTCCCGGTCGGATCATTGGTTGTGGTCGTTCGGTGTTGGATTTATGTTAAGTGTTAACGTCCTGATGTCTTTTTGGTTCTGGTTGCTGTCGTGTTGGTTGCTGTCGTGTTGGTTGCTGTCGTGTTGGTTGCTGTCGTGTCGTCTTCATGTCCTTTTGGTTCCTGTCGGTTTCAAGTATGTTTTGGTTGGGAAGTCATTTTGTTTTGTTAAGTCATGTCAGTTTACCGAGTCTGTTAGTTTGCCTTTTGAGTCCCTCAATAAACCCTGGTCCAAGCTGCACTTGGTCGTCCTGCTCCATGCTCCACCCCCGACCGTGACAGAATGATCCGACCACTACAACGACCGGCGCTTGGACCCCCCTCCACCACCAGCTCCCGCTGCGACGCCCGATCGTCGTCCGAACTTGTTCCGGCGCCATGGGCTCCGCGGCCGGCATCGGACTTCGCTCCCACGACGCCAGACCCACGGCCGCGATCGGACTTGCTCCCGCGACTCCGAACCCGCGGCCGCCACCAGACTTCGCTCCATCGACTCCAGACCCGCGGACACCATCATACTCGCAGCCACCATCGGGCCTCACCCCGGCGTCACTGGACCCACGGCCGTCGTCGGACTTCTTGCCAGCAACGCCGGACCCGCGGTTGTCGCCGGACTTAGAGCCAGCTGCACTTGGCTCCACTCCCACTGCTGTGGCGCATGATGGCTCCTGCCGCTACGCACAGCCACGCCTTCTGAAATGCCGCCGATTGCGGTACGGATTTTCAGAGTTGCCGCCGATCGCGGTACAAACTTCCAGAATTGCCGCCAATTGCCGTACGGACTTCCAGAGTCGCCATCCGAGTGCACCTTATGTTTGGGTTGCCGCCCGAGTGCGGTTCATGTTTGTGTTGCCGCAGATTGCGGTTCATGTTAGGGTTGCCGCCCGAGTGCGGTTCAGGTTAGGGTTGCCGCCCGAGTGCGGTTCAGGTTAGGGTTGCCGCCCGAGTGCGGTTCAGGTTAGGGTTGCCGCCCGAGAGCGGTTCATGTTAGGGTTGCCAACCGAGAGCGGTTCATGTTAGGGTTGCCGCCAGAGTGCGGTTCATGTTAGAGTACCCGCCAGAGTGCGGTTCAGGTTCCCCAAGTACCCGCCAGAGTGCGGTTCTGTCCCCCAAGTCGCCGCCAGAGTGCGGTTCTGTCCCCTAAGTCGCCGCCAGAGTGCGGTTCTGTCCCCTAAGTCGCCGCCCGAGCGCGGTTCTGTTCCCCAAGTCGCCGCCCGAGTGCGGTTCGGTTCCCCAAGTCGCCGTCCGAGTGCGGTTCGGTTCCCCAAGTCGCCGCCCGAGTGCGGTTTGGTTCCCCAAGTCGCCGCCCGAGTGCGGTTCGGTTCCCCAAGTCGCCGCCCGAGTGCGGTTCTGTCCCCCAAGTCGCCGCCCGAGTGCGGTTCTGTACCCTGAGTCGCCGCCCGAGTGCGGTTCTGTCTCCCAAGTCGCCGCCCGAGTGCGGTTCTGTCTCCCAAGTCGCCGCCCGAGTGCGGTTCTGTCCCCCAAGTCGCCGCCCGAGTGCGGTTCTGTCCCCTGAGTCGCCGCCCGAGTGCGGTTCTGTCTCCCAAGTCGCGGCCAGAGTGTGGTTCTGTCTCCCAAGTCGCCGCCCGAGTGCGGTTCTGTCCCCCAAGTCGCCGCCCGAGTGCGGTTCGGTTCCCCAAGTCGCCGCCCGAGTGCGGTTCTGTCCCCCAAGTCGCCGCCCGAGTGCGGTTCTGTCCCCCAAGTCGCCGCCCGAGTGCGGTTCGGTTCCCCAAGTCGCCGCCCGAGTGCGGTTCGGTTCCCTCCTTTTATGGGACGTCGGGAGCCGTCCCTTGTGGGGGGGTTCTGTCACGTCTCGTCCCCATTTGCTCCACTATGTGTCTGTTGTCTTGGTTTCTGTCTGTGTGCTCGCCCCTCCCCTCCTGTGTGCCCATGATCAGTGTGATTATTCCCACCTGCCTCTCGTTACCTGTCGTGTATATAAGTCCTGTCTGCCCGTCACTCCCGGTCGGCTCATTGGTTGTGGTCGTTCGGTGTTGGATTTATGTTAAGTGTTAACGTCCTGATGTCTTTTTGGTTCTGGTTGCTGTCGTGTTGGTTGCTGTCGTGTTGGTTGCTGTCGTGTTGGTTGCTGTCGTGTCGTCTTCATGTCCTTTTGGTTCCTGTCGGTTTCAAGTATGTTTTGGTTGGGGAGTCATTTTGTTTTGTTAAGTCATGTCAGTTTACCGAGTCTGTTCGTTTGCCTTTTGAGTCCCTCAATAAACCCTGGTCCAAGCTGCACTTGGTCGTCCTGCTCCATGCTCCACCCCCGACCGTGACAGAACAAGCAACAACAGGCTAAACGATAGGTATGTTAACGTGACATAAACACAAACGAAGAGCTGAGAACGGGCCTGACGTAACATTCAGAGTTATTCAAATAACTATTACATAAATAATACATTTATAAAACCATCTGTGTCATTCCATCTCATTAAATCCATCGATAATCCTTTATGTCAACAATGGGTGCGCGCCTCTGACGGTGCTTGCACATCAAAATATTCCACAGGCCCATGATATATAAATTATATATCAAATAACTATTATATAACATGATATCTTTTTTCAAGATGGCGGCGCGTGCACACGCAGCGGCCACTCTCTGTCCCGTCAGTACGGTGATTTGTTCGTCTAATGAGTGTTCGTCCGACAGTCTTGTGTGTTCGTCTCGTCGTGCTTTATCGTGCTACAAGTACAGCAAGCAGGTTCTGCTTGACATCGGCAGAAGTGGGTTTTGCGGCGTTCTGGACTTTGAAGCGTCGACATTAAAGGCACTCGGAGTGCTACGTCCTGAAACGTCGCCCACTTCACCCGCTATTCCTCCCCCGGTTGGGAGCCGTCGGAAACGGTGTGCGAGGAGGCAGAAGAGGGGCAAGCGCGGAGGCGTCCGGGCCAGGCTGGCGGCCAACCCAGCGCGACCGGCGGTGCCCTCCATTCTTCTGGCAAATGTTCGATCGCTGGACAACAAAATGGATTACGTTCGCCTGCTGAGGTCTACGAACCGGACGGTGCGGAACTGCTGTGTGCTCGTGTTCACCGAGACCTGGTTGAGTGACAACATTCCGGACTCTGCCGTGCATCTGGAGCGGCTAGCGTGCTATCGGGCGGACCGTGCCATTGTACGAGGGGGAAAGTCGCGAGGAGGTGGAATATGCGTCTACATCCGAGAAGAATGGTGCCGGGACTCTGTGGTGGTGTGTAAGCACTGCTCGCCGCTTGTGGAGTTTGTGATCATTAAGTGCCGTCCTTTTTATCTGCCGAGGGAATTTACCGCGATTCTGCTAGTCGCGGTATACATCCCGCCTTCCAACATTGAAGGAGACAGGATCGCGGCGCTTGGTGAACTGTACCAGGCTGTCAGTGAACAGCAAACAGCGTACCCTGACGGTTTCACCATCTTCGCTGGAGACTTCAATCATGCCAACCTGAAGTCTGTTTTCCGGAGGCTTCACCAGCATGTTCCTTTTCCGACACGTGGAGACAGCTTCCTGGACCTGGTCTACTCGGCGCAAAAGGGAGCTTTCAAAGCCACCCCCCTCCCCCATCTGGGGCTTTCTGACCATCTCACCGTTTTGCTTTTGCCCGCATACAGACAATTGGTAAAGGCATCCAGGCCGGTTCGGAGGCGGGTTCGAGTGTGGCCTGAGGGTGCCTCCGATGCACTTCGTGACTGCTTCGACACCACTGACTGGGACTTGTTTAAGCAGGCAGCCACCTACAACGATTGGACGGACATAGAGGAGTATACTGACTCTGTTACCTCTTACATTACGAAGTGCATCGATGATGTGACTTGCTCGAAATCCGTCGTCACTCGCGCGAACTGGAAGCCGTGGCTGACGGGGGCTGTCCTCAGACTGTTGAGGGCCAGGGACAAGGCTTTCAGAGCGGGGGATGAGGCTGGCTTGAGGACAGCGAGGGCGGACCTGTCCCGAGGCATCAAAGAAGCGAAGAAGGCGGTCTCGTGCAAGGTTTCCACCCACTTCAAGGACAGCAAGGACGCACGTAGCCTTTGGCGGGGCATTCAGACCATCACGGACTACAAGCCCGCGCCGAGGAGCTGTGAGGGTGACGTCCGTCTGCTGAACGATCTGAACCGCTTCTTTGCTCGCTTCGACGCCCAGAATAGCACTTGCCCGCTGAAGACCACTCCCCCCCCACACGAGCAGCCCCTGCGCCTCTCTGCCGACGGTGTGAGGAGGGCGCTTGCCACTATTGACACCCGTAAGGCGGCGGGCCCTGACAACATCCCGGGTCGAGCGCTGAAGGACTGCGCTGGGGAGCTGTCGGGTGTCTTCACGGACATCTTTAACGTTTCCCTGCAGCAGGCCATCGTCCCCTCGTGTTTCAAAGCTGCCACCATCGTTCCTGTGCCGAAGAAACCTGCACCGTCCTGCTTCAATGACTACCGCCCTGTGGCACTGACGCCCATCATCATGAAGTGCTTTGAAACAGCAAACACCTCGTCACTGGCAAAGAAAGCTCAGCACCGCCTGTACTTCCTGCGGAAGCTCAGGCGTGCATGTGCTCCTCAGGCAGTCCTGTCTACATTCTACCGTGGCACCATTGAGAGCGTCCTCACCAGTTGCATCGCTGTCTGGGGTGGTAACTGCACTGAACAGAACTTGAAGGCCCTGCAGCGCATAGTGAATACGGCTGGTAAGATTATAGGTGCTTCACTCCCCTCCCTGAAGGACATTTACACCTCCCATCTCGCCCGCAAGGCAACCTCGATTGCCAGAGATGTGAGTCACCCGGCTCACTCTTTGTTTGACCTTCTGCCCTCTGGGAAGAGGTACAGGAGCCTGCGCTCCCGCACCACCAGACTCGCCAACAGCTTCTTTCTCCAGGCTGTTAGGGCCCTGAACTCGCTACCCCCTTCTGCGTAGCGTGCGGCACTGTTGCGCTATTTTCGGGAATGTCTGCTGTACTTGCTCCTTTTTTTCTGCTCCTCTTATTTATTTATTTATTGTTGTGTTATTTATTCATTATTTATTCAGCACGCTTTTGTTATACTTGTTTACTTGTTTGTCTGTTGTGAGCCATGTCTTGTCACCGTGGGATAGGGGGAACGAAATTTCGGTTTCTTTGTGTGTCTTTGGCATGTGGAGAAATTGACAATAAAGCTGACTTTGACTTTGAAAATATAAGCAATAATATTATCAAACCATCTGTGTCACTCCAAATCATTAAATCCATCGGTCAAATTCCTCGTCCTTTGTCAACAACGCCGCGCGTGCGCCCTGGCGTTAGCCTCGTCGTTATTCCACATATCTAGTATATACGTAACTATATTGTAGCATTAACAAAGTACAAGGAAAAATGTGGGTTTGGTAAACGCCTCTTTATTTAACAAAACAACAGTTCAACGAGCCAACAACTACTGAACTGTAACGATACAAACGTATACAAGTTGCTACACGAAATAAAATATATCAAATAATTGTAACATAAATAGTTCACCGCCACACGACCCAAGCACCGGCGTGAATTTCCAGGCGTGTGGCCGCGTGGACTTCCATCCCCGGAGGTGGCACTTCCAGCCACGGAGGTGGAAGAGAGCTCCATAGAATAGGACCGGGCGTGCGTAAAAGCCATGTCCGAGCCCCATCCACCGTCCCCGGACAGCCACCCCGCCGAGCACCGGCCCCCGACTTCCATCCAGGGAGGTGAAAGAGAGCTCCGTAGAGTAGGACCGGGCATGCGTAAAAGCCACGTCGGAGCCCCATCCACCGTCCCCGGGCAGCCACCCGGCCGAGCGCCGGCCCCCGACTTCCATCCACGGAGTTGAAAGAGAGCTCCGTAGAGTAGGACCGGGCGTGCGTAAAAGCCATAATAGTTTTTCAAACCTTCTGTGTCACTCCAAATCCTTAGATCTTTCAAACTCTTCGTCCTCCGTGTCACTTACAAACAAGGACGCTAATGATGCCGGTAGTACGTGGGGCCCTTCGTCATCCCGTGATCAAATCTTTGTCCTTTATGTAAACAACCGCCGCGCCGCGCTGCTGACGTCACTTTCAAATTACAGTAATCCCTTGCTACATCACGGTTCGTTTATCATGGTTTCACTTTTTTTTTTTTATTTTGAAAATGTATGTAGAAATTCACATATAAGTCGCTCCTCAGTATAAGTCGCCCCCTCACCCAAAGTATGAAAAAAAAACGTGACTCGTAATCCAAAAAAATACGGTAATATCTACGAAACCGTAGCAGCACAAACAAAGGTTTTTGCGGCACAAACAGCACAAATGAAGCACAAACGAACAGTACCATTTTGGGTCCATTTGGAAGTGAATGGAGGCTACGTGATGTCATCGCTAACTTAAATGTGAAATATCTACGAAACCGTAGCAGCACAAACCAGCACAAACAAACCATACCATTTTGGGTCGATTTGGAAGTAAATGGGGGGGGGGGGGCTGAGTGACGTCATTGCTATAAATTAAATGTGTAATATCTACGAAACCATAGCAGCACAAACAAAAAAATTTGCGGCACAAACCAGTACAAACAAAGCACAGACGAACGGTACAATTTTGGGTCCATTTGAAAGTAAAAGGGGGGCTGAGTGACGTCATCGCTATGAATTAAATGTGTAATATCTATGAAACCGTAGCAGCACAAACAAAAATGTTTGCGGCACAAACCAGCACAAACGAAGCACAAATGAACGGTACCATTTTGGTTCCATTTGGAAGTAAATGGGGTGCTGAGTGATGTCATCGCTATTAATTAAATGTGTAATATCTATGAAACCGTAGCAGCACAAACGAAAGTTTTTGCAGCACAAACCAGCACAAACGAAGCTCAAAGGAACGGTACCATTTTGGGTTCATTTTGAGCAGATGGGGGGATGGGTGAGCTCTGGATGACCTATAAAATAATCTTTCATAACAAAAAAATCGTTGCAGCACAAACGGAATTTTTTACGGCACAAACCAGCACAAACGAAGCACAAACGAAACAGACAATTTTCGTTAAATTTTGCGTGGGGTGGGGGCCCAGTTTCACGCAGGTAGTATTCTTCCACTCAAAGCGAACAGCGAAGGTTAGTGAGTGTTTGCACATGGCGCCAATATAGAATTTTTTGGGGGCGGGGCAGTAATCGTTCAAGGTCGCATATGGTTGCAAAGACTAGACATTCGCCAACAGTATTAATGGTTGAAAAATTGCCCTGGACGCCTCCACGGTGAGGTGTTCTGCGCACGTCCCACTGGCTGGAGACCCAGGGACGACCCCAGACAGACTGGAGAAACTATGTCTCACGGCTGGCCTGGGACCACCTTGGGATCCCTCTGGAAAGCTGGAAGAAGTAGCTGAGGAGATGGAAGTTTGGGATTACCTGCTGAAGCTGCTGCCTCGTGAGCTGGGCGGCCGGGGGGCGGGGCCCTTGGCTTGGCGGTCCGATCCCCGGCTGCAGAAGCTGGCTCTAGGGACATGGAATGTCATCTTTCTGGCTGGAAAGGAACCCGAGCTGGTGTGCGAGGCAGAAAAGTTCTGACTAGACATAGTCGTACTTGCCTCCACACACAGTTTGGGTTCTGGCATAAGCCCTCTTGAGAGGTGCTGGGCTCTCTTCCACTCTGGAGTTGCCCACGGTGAGAGGCGTCGAGCAGGTGTGGGTATACTTATTGCCCCCGGCTGGGCGCCTGCACATTAGGGTTCACCCCGGTGAACAAGAGGGGAGCCTCCCTCTGCCTTCGGGTGGGGGGACGGATCCTGACTGTTGTTTGTGTCTATGCACCAAACAGCAGCTCAGAGTACCCACCCTTTTTGGAGTCCTTGGAAGAAGTGCTGGATAGCGCTCCTTCTGGGGACTCCATCGTTCTACTAGGTGACTTCAATGCTAACGTGGGCAATGACAGTGAGACCTGGAAGGGCGTAATTGGGAGGAACGCCCCCCCCCCCCCCAATCTGAACCAGAGATGTGTTTTATTATTGGACTTCTGTGTTCGACACGGATTGTCAAAAACGAACACCATGTTCAAGCATAAGGGTGTCCATGTGTGCACTTGGCCCCAGGACACCCTAGGCCGCAGTTAGATAATTGATTTTGTAGTCTAGTCATCGGATTTCCGGCCGCATGTTTTGAATACTTGGGTGATGAGAGGGGCGGAGCTGTCAACTGATCACCACCTGGTGGTGGGTTGGCTCCAACCTGGCAGACCCAAACGTACTGTGAGGGTTTGCTGGTAACGTCTGGCAGAATCCCATGTCAGGAAGAGCTTCAACCAGGTCAGTGGCCTAGTAGTAGAGTGTCCGCCCTGAGACTGGAAGGTTGTGGGTTCAAACCCCGGCCGGGTCATACCAAAGACTATAAAAATGGGACCAATTGCCTCCCTGCTTGGCACTCAGCATTAAGGGTTGGAATTGGGGGGTTAGATCACCAAATGATTCCCGAGCGCGGCACAGCTGCTGCTCACTGCTCCCCTCTCCCCCAGGGGATGGATTAAAATCACATGGGGATGGGTTAAATGCAGAGGACAAATTTCACCACACCCAGATGTGTGTGTGACGATGATCATTGGGACTTTGGGACTTTAACTCCCACCTCCTGCAGAGCGTTTCCTACATCCTGGAGGAGGCATGGTACATTGAGTCCGAGTGAACCATGTTCCGTGCCTTCATTGTTTAGGCAGCTGACAGGAGCTGTGGCTGTAAGGATGTCGGTGCCTGTCATGGCGGTAACCCCCGAACCCGCTGGTGGACACAGGCAGTAAGAGTTGCCATCGAGCTGAAGAAGGAGTCCTATCGGGCCGTTTTGGCCTGTGGGACTCCGGAGGCAGCTGACAGGCTGGCCAAGCGGAACGCGGCTTTGGCGGTTGCTGAGGCAAAAACCCGGGCGTGGGAGGAGTGGCGAGGCCATGGAGAATGACTTCTGGACAGCTTCGAGGAAATTCTGGTCCACCATCCGGCGTCTCAGGAGGGGGAAGCAGTGCACCGCCAACACTATTTACAGTGGAGATGGCGTGCTGCTGACCTCAACTCGGGACGTCATGAGATGGTGGGGAGAATACTTTGAAGACCTCCTCAATTCCACTGACACGCCTTCCATTGTGGAAGCAGGACCTGGAGACTTTGAGGTGGACTCGCCAATCTCTGGGGTCGAAGTTACTGAGGTAGTTAAAAAACTCATCGGAGGCAAGGCCCTGTGGGTGGATGAGATCCGCCCGGAGTTCTTAAAGACTCTGGATGTTGTGGGGCTGTCCTGGCTGACACGCCTCTACAACATTGTGTGGACATCGGGGACGGTGCCTCTGGATTGGCAGACTGAGGTGGTGGTTCCCCTCTTTAAGAAGGGGTACTGGAGGGTGTGTTCCAACTAAAGGGGAATCACTCCTCAGCCTCCCTGGTAAGGTCTATTCAGGGGTGCTGGAGAGGAGGGTCCGTCGGAGGTCGACTCTCCGCTTCAGGAGGAGCAGTATGGTTTTCATCCAGGCCGTGGAACAGCCTATCCCTGGTTTAGATGGAATATTGTTTTTTAATGTATTTGCTTTGATCATTGGCATATTTCGCTCGTGCTTCATTTAGCAATGCTTTGTTTTGTTCAGTCTTTGCGTTAAATTTTAAACTTTGACTGCAAGTGTATTTTTTTTTTCAATTACTTTGCTTGTAAACGAATTAGGGTCTCATTTTGGATTTAGTTTGGGTGACTAATAATTTAAACACTGTTTTAACATTGAGATGTTTCTTGTTCTCAGAAACCCCCACTTCTGGAAACGAAGTGGAATGTGACACAATCTACAATGTACAACAAAAGACCTACCTCCTTTCTAATCATTCTCAGGATGCAGTTGGCCTGCCCACTGTTGTGCCCAATCCCACTTTGGTGCAGAGTCCACGTCATCACCAAATGATAGTTCATTATGAAGATGAGCTGCGAAAAGATGAGGATTCAACGACGGGATTTGCTGCATTGTCACTAGATGCAGATAGCAATTGGGGGGAATTACAGACATGTGTAAGCAGTGATGAGACCACACCATTATATAGTAATTGCAATGTGTATCAGGAAGGCTATATAACTGGTTATGAAATATCTGGTTCAGAATCACCCTCTATGCCTAACCGTTGTCTTTTAAAACACAAAGCAGTGGAAAGAAATGAACAATTGGTATTGAAACATCCCACCAAGACTCAAGATAAAGCAGCAACGCTGGTGAGAAATATGTTGTGTGTTGATACTCCCAACTTCACTGAGCAGCAGAACCACAGTGCTAGTGAGGCTTCCAGTGCTAACCCATTTCAGTTTAATCGTACACTGTGTGGAAAAAAATGCATGACTGCAAGTGTACTGGTAAAAAATCAGCGCTGTACAAAGGGGGCTACAAGTGACATTTTGGGTGTTTGTACTCTTGAGACTGTAACTCTGACAAGGAAGAAGGATGAATCATTTGGGCTGGACCTGGAGATCATGTCATCCCCTCTGAAAGTTGTCATCAATGGGTTAAAACCTGGTGGTGCAGCAGAAACGGTAGGTCTTTATTAGTTTTTACGTTTATTAATACAGACCTCAGAATTAATATTAAAGTAATAAATCTCAGTTTGTAGATTAAATTTGGAGTGCCCAACCAGTCAGTCATAGTTGACTGGTAGACCACAGACAGCTCAAGTCAAAATATGCATGCATGTTATTAATATTATTCCAGTATTTTGCATGGGTATACACCACATATGTCAGAGTTACGGCCCGCGGGCCAGATCCGGCCCGCAAATTGATTATCTATGGCCCCCTGGATGATATTGAATTACTATTAGAACCGGCCCGTAGGCCACAGCCGCCCGCTGGTGTTTTGCACGCACCAACACTACATTTCCCACAATGCAACGGCAGCCCGCGATGTCCCAGCAGCTCGCACAAGCGGCTTCATTATTCATCAGAAGTCAGAGCAGAGTTCAACTTTCTGATACCCCCCCCCCTCAAAAATGGCTAAACGTAAGGTGGACGCTGAGAACAGGGGGTTTCAGGCCAGGTGGGAGGCAGAGTACATGTTTACGGAGGTAAGAGGCAAACCTGTGTGTCTTCTGTGTGGAGAAAATGCGGCTGTAATGAAATAATTAAATTTAAGAAGGCACTATCAAACGTCTAAGAAACACACAGACCAAGACAAGAATATGGAATATGAACAAAAGCTACAGAAGGTGGAAGAATTAAAACGAGGCCTTAAGTCCAGACAGGCTATGTTCACGTATGCTAAATCACAAAGCGAGGCTGCTGCCAAGGCTAGCTTTATTGTGGCAAAAGAGATCGCCAAATCAGCCCGGCCCTTTCCAGAAGGAGAGTTGATCAAAAACGGGTTTTGAGCCTCAGAGCCTAACCCCGAACATTGATGAACTTGTACAAACAATGAGACACCTCTAAGTATCAGGCTCAGCCTCAGACAAGTGAGCATCACAGAACAGTAACGTATTTTCCGTTTTTTAATTCGGTTACATTTTTACATTTGTTTCTACAAGACGTGATTTTTCTTTGAAGAAAGTATTGATTTGTCTGTGTGCCGTACATTTTTGAATTTTATTTATTTATATTTATTTTTCAGTTGAATGGACCAAGGGAAAATTGCAGATAAGAGCCATGAGAAAGAATACAACTCATTTGATTATTTTTTTATTTTACGATTTGAAAGCAATGATCGGTAGATCATAGAGCAGCACAATAATACACTTTCAGTTTATAATGCATGCACTTTTACTTATGCATTTATGTTGATATTAAGAAACACATTTTGTTTTTAAAACAATTGAATTTTTTGCTGTTTGGCTGTTGAAAATGTTTTCCCTTGAAGTTACTGACAGAGCCATAACAAAATATTGCCATATTCATTTAATCATTAAATAATGTACACTGTGTTTGGTCTTAGTTCAAAAGGCTATGTGCAATCATTCCGATATATTTTAATAAACATTGAACCAGTCCGGCCCTCGGCTTGTAGCAAATTTGTTTTTTTGGCCCTCGGTGTGTTTGACTTTGACATCCCTGGTATACACCCAATCAGTTTCATGTCAACATTTTTATTTTTCTCAATACTTCATTTAGGAACACGTGAACAGAAAAGAACAGCTTCTATTACCCCAAAACAAACACACACATACAACACAAATACACGCACGCTCATTATCTGGCCACTGGTACTTCCAGACATCTACTGGATCGTTGGGTGTACATTGATCCCTCGTTTATCACGGATAATTGGTTCCAAGACCACATGCGATAGGTGAAAATCTGCAAACTAGTGTCACCCTGTCATTTTTAACATACATACATTTTTTATGTATCAGTAAATGTATATCAAACTATTTAAGTGCATATGTTATCATTAGAACATTAAATAATAGCTTCAAACATGTGAATACAATGTATAGTAATAGTATAAATGACATAAAGAAAATAATGTATAAATAATATAAATATGATACTTGTGTGTGTGTGTGTGTGTGTGCGTGTGTGTGTGTGCGTGTGTGCGTGTGTGTGTGTGTGTGTGTGTGTAACATATGTAGATGTAGCTAAAGTATAGATACTGTAAATATATTTTTAGAACCCTTTTATTATTACACAACTTTTTTATAACAAGGTACAAGTGTTCATACTGTAAACATGTTTTTAGAACTGTTTTATTATATGTGACGATGATCATTGGGACTTTAACTTTAACTTTAACTTTAACATTTTTTATAATAAGGTACAATACTGTAAATACGTTATTATAACAACTTTTTTAATAACAAGTTACAAGTGTACATACTGCAATTGTGTGGGCACTCCTTGCCTTCTGCTGGTGTGCGGGCAATTTACGTGCCATAATTCTTCAATTTAGAATTTTTATTTTGAATTTTTGATGGTTTTTTGGGGGGGAAGGGGGAACCCGCAATGTACCGAAGCCGCAATAAATGAACCAAGATGTAGCGAGGGATTACTGTTCATGCTTTCATGCAGATACACTCCCTGCATAGATATGTCACACGTACAGTCATATTCAAATTATTCGCCTCTGACGAGGAAATGTGTTGTGACTTGAAGTAAAAAATTCTGAATTTGTCCACGGGTCTAATTAGGAGATGCTAAAGGTATTGTTTGTCTGGGAGAGCATGTGGAAAGGCAGGCTAGAAGCTCAAGAGCAGGCTTCAAATTATTTTACTATGGTGTAGTTAGGGAGAGATATTGAGCAGGGGTTTTGTTTGAGTTTGTTAAGAATATCCTGGAGGTGCAGAGAGTGTGAATTAATAAATAAATTAATTAATTAATTAATTAATTAATTAATTAATTAATTAAGAATGAAGCTTAAAATCAAGTTTCATTTTTAAAGTTAAGTTAAAGACCCAATGATCGTCATACACATCTGGGTGTGGTGAAATTTGTCCTCTGCATTTAACCCATCCCCATGTGATTTGGATCCATCCCCTGGGGGAGAGGGGAGCAGTGAGCAGCAGCGGTGCCATGCTCGAGAATCATTTGGTGATCGAACCCCCCTATTCCAACCCTTAATGCTGAGTGCTAAGCAGGAAGGTATTGGGTCCCATTTTTATAGTCTTTGGTATGACCCGACCGGGGTTTGAACCTACAACCTTCCAGTCTCAGGGCGGACACTCTACCACTAGGCCACTGAGCTGGTACCTTGTAAAGTGAATCAAGAGATTTGTTTCTGTATATAATTGCTGAAATTATGTTGAAAAATGAGAACTGAGTAATACTGAGGCATGGAACCTAATTATTTTAATTATGTTTCAGTTTTCCTGATGTTGTGGGCATCAGAATTAGCATCAGCTTTATTGACCAAGTTTGTGCATGCAAAAACAGGGAATTTGACTCCGGTTGATCTCAGCCTCTGTACAACATTTAAGTGACTAACAACATTAAGGTGACTTAACAACATTTAA
Source organism: Syngnathus scovelli (assembly GCF_024217435.2). Lineage (NCBI taxonomy): Eukaryota > Metazoa > Chordata > Actinopteri > Syngnathiformes > Syngnathidae > Syngnathus > Syngnathus scovelli. The sequence goes on from NC_090849.1 coordinate 4,422,534, forward strand.
GTGGCAAGAATGGGATGTTATTGCCCAGTGATGTCTCTGAGACTCTATGAGTGGTGTGAGTTCATCAGAGCGACAGCCTGGGGAAAGAAGCTGTGTCTGTCTACTTGTTTTGGCGTACAGCGCTCTGTAACGCCATCCAGAGGGGAGTAGTTCGAACGGACTGTGACCTGGGTGAGAAGGGTCTGTAGAGATGTTGCTTGCACGTTTCCTGGTCCTGGACAGGTACAAGTCTTGGATAGAAGGGAGGTTGGTCCCGATTATCTTTTCCGCAGTCCTGATTGTCCGTTGCAGTCTGTGCTTGTCTTGTTTGGTGGCCGATCCAAACCAGACAGTGATGGAGGTGCAGAGGATAGACTGGATGATGGCAGTGTAGAAGGTCTTCAGCAGGTCCTGTGGCAGGTTGAGCTTCCTGAGCTGTCTCAGAAAGTACAGCCTCTGCTGGGCCTTCTTCCGGACAGAGTCTATGTGGCCGGTCCATTTCAGGTCCCGAGAGATTGTGGATCCCAGGAACTTGAAGGTGTCTGTGGAGGGAATAGCAATACTGAGGATAGTGAAGGTTGGAAGTGGTGAAGGGTCTCATTATTAGGATGGATAAAATTGAGTCAGGCATGAGTCACCCACCTCCAATGTAAGAACTTCATTTGCATCAGTGGTAATCTGTCGCAATTGCAACATACACTAAATTAGCTATGCTTATGCTGATAATTTAGCAGAAAACACCAAGTAACAGACTTTGCCATCATAGAGATGTTTAGTCCGCCCCCACTTATGAGACCAGGTGTCATTGCCCTATGTAAAGTAGGTTATTTCATGTACAATCTCCGGTTTCTTACCAACCCAATGAAGTAATGCGCCAAGTTCCAATAACCAATTTTGGCAAACAAAGACGGGAGTACTGGTCAAAGGCAGGTGCAATTTTTATACTGCTTCAAATTGTGTGGAGTTGCATTTTTCAAAATGTGCCAATAAAGATATGCTCTGTAATAATAAGTGTGATCCTTGGTGTCCTACTTACCAGAAATCGAAAGGAGTCTTGTGTCCGGGTGATGAGATTGTAACCATTGGTGGAAAACTGGTGAACGCCTGTGAATACCAGGGATTATGTGAACTCATGCATAACCTTCCCACGACACTGTCTTTGGAAGTCAAGAAAACTGTCTCAGGTAAGCCTTCTAACAAATCCATCGTTTTTTTTTTTTGTCTATGCAAAGTCACATTGAAATAGTAAATGGTGACAACAGTGCCATAGATGTGTCAGTCTTTTCAAGATTGATTTGTAAGAACTCAGTTTACGGAATAAGCAAGCGACACTATTTTTTAAAAAATGTTTTAAATATAATCATTTTTATTTCTCAAAACAAACAATTGACGAAGGTCCGTTAAGAACATAGATTTGTTTTATTTTACTTGTATAGGGCCAATATTGTCACGCCCGTGCCACAGCACGCTCGGCCTGCACTTCGCTCGGCCACACCCCTTTCGTTACCGTAATGTCTGTCACCTGCTTCCTCTTGTTACCCTGTGTATTTAAGCCCTGCCCGTGTGTTTCTCCCTGTTGGTGTCTACTGTTGTGTCCATTCCTGTTCGTGCCCAGTGTTCCTGTTCTTGTCATCTGGTTTTCCCTCGGTCTGTCTGAAGGCTCACGGTCAGAATTTTAACCTTGTCCAAGGGGACTTCATGTCGGTCAGTTTGTTTGTTTTGCTGGCCGTGAGTCTCCCTCCCGTCTGTGTCGTCGGTTCCCCACCTGCCTCCCTTCCAACTCCTTTTCCCTGCAATAAATCCTGGTTCAAGCTGCATTTGGTCACCCTGGCTCAACTCATTCCTGACAGAAGACACCGACCATCACAGCGACCAGCGCTTGGACCAACCGTTGCCGGCTCCCGCAACTGCTGCATGGTCGCCAAGGAGATGAGTTCAAGCGGCGCAAGATGCACGGTTGCCCCCCCCCCCCCCCCCCCCCCCCCCAAAACAGATCCGACGGCGCAGATGTTGCGGCCGCCACTTGTTCCGGCGGCGCGGATCCAGCGGCTGTCACAGTCGGCCTTCAACGGTGCATGACGCACGGCTGCCCCCCGACCCAGTCCCGACGGCGCGGATGCTGCGGCCGCCACCAGTTCCGGCGGCGCGGATCCAGCGGCCGTCACCCAGTCGGCTTCAACGGCACATGACGCACGGCCGTCCCCCGATCCAGTCCCGACGGCGCGGATGCTGCGGGCGCCACCAGTTCCGGCGGCGTGGATCCAGCGGCCGTCACCCAGTCGGCCTTCGCGGTGTGTGACATGCGGCCACCTCCCCATTTCCTCCCGGCCCTTGTTGGACAGTCTTGGATTTTTTCTTTTTTGGGACGTCGGGAGCCGTCCCTTGTGGGGGGGGGGGGGTACTGTCACGCCTGTGCCACAGCACGCTCGGCCTGCACTTCGCTCGGCCACACCCCTTTCGTTACCGTAATGTCTGTCACCTGCTTCCTCTTGTTACCCTGTGTATTTAAGCCCTGCCCGTGTGTTTCTCCCTGTCGGTGTCTACTGTTGTGTCCATTCCTGTTCGTGCCCAGTGTTCCTGTTCTTGTCATCTGGTTTTCCCTCGGTTTGTCTGAAGGCTCACGGTCAGAATTTTAACCTTGTCCAAGGGGACTTCATGTCGGTCAGTCTGTTTGTTTTGCTGGCCGTGAGTCTCCCTCCCGTCTGTGTCGTCGGTTCCCCACCTGCCTCCCTTCCAACTCCTTTTCCCTGCAATAAATCCTGGTTCAAGCTGCATTTGGTCGCCCTGGCTCAACTCATTCCTGACAAATATGGTAGCAATAAAATTGCCACCTGGCTCAAAAAACATCCACCAAAATACATGTGTATTTCAATTCACAAACCTGTAAAAGTTAAAATAAAATCACAAATTTGTGAAATATATCTCCAAATTGACACATTGATCTGTAATTGTAGACATGGATAAATGTGTATATTGATCTGGAAGTGTGAAATCCTTAATTATTTATTGGATCTTATTTTCCGTTTGAGTGCTGCAACACTTTTTCCACTGATCATCTGTAATTGTGTGAGGGGATTAGCGCGCGCGCGCGTGTGTGTGTGTGTGTGTGTGTGTGTATGTGTGTGTGTGTGTGTGTGTGTGTGTGTGTGTGTATGTGTGTGTGTGGAGTTGTAGTGTGTGTGTCTCCTCAGTTGCACATACGTATGAATCCACTGCAAGCACCAGTATCACTGGCCACTGCTGACAAAGCCTTGATGGCACTGATTTAAATTTGACCTAAAATTCCCGTTGTCTGAAAATGATTTGCTTTAAGCGGTGAAATAAATACAAATCAATGGTGGTTTATGTTACTTTGTTTGTAACTAAAGTATTATTTCAGCCAGACTACAATGGTTTCCTATTTTAAAATGTTTGATAAAATAAACATCCACTTGTGATTTTCTAAATGGCTTTGTTTCTCTTCTTTAAACACATACTAATAAACCCTGTAATAACGTTTTCCCTTAAATTCTACCCTAAGATTTAGGTTTAAATCTCACTTGGTCACATCCTCAAAACAGACTCCTGGCCTCTGGCTTTCTGTGACTATGTTTGTATATTTTGCTACTACCGTATTTTTCGGACTATAAGTCGCATTTTGTTCATAGTTTGGGTGGGGGGGCGGCTTATACTGAGGAGTGACTTATATGTGAATTTTCGCATAAACTTTCAAAAATAAAAAATAAAAAAAGTGAAACCGCGATAAACGAACCGCGATGTATACTGAGGAGTGACATATGTGAATTTTTTCATAAATTTTCAAAAATAAAAAAAGTGAAACCGCGATAAACGAACCGCAATGTAGCAAGGGATTACTGTAATTTGAATTTCAAGTGACGTCAGCAGCGCGGCGTGGCGGTTGTTTACATAAAGGACACAAAGATTCGATCAGGGAATGACGAAGATGAGCCCCACGTACTACCGGCATCATTAGCGGCTTTGTTTGTAAGTGATACGGAGGACGAAGAGTTTGAAGGATTTAAGAATTTGGAGTGAAACAGAAGGTTTGAAAAACTATTATGGCTTGTACGCACGCCCGGTCCTACTCTACGGAGCTCTCTTTCACCTCCCTGGATGGAAGTTGGGGGCCGGCGCTCGGCCGGGTGGCTGCCCGGCGACGGTGAATGGGGTTCAGACATGGCTTTTACGCACGCCCGGTCCTACTCTATGGAGCTCTCTTTCACCTCCGTGGATGGAAGTCGGGGGCCGGTGCTCGGCCGGGTAGCTGTCCAGGGACGGTGGATGGGGCTCGGACTTTTAGGCACGACTGGTCCTATTCTATGGAGCTCGCTTCCACCTCCCTGGCTGGAAGTGCCACCTCCGGGGATGAAAGTCCACACCACCACACGCCTGGAAGTCCACGCCGGTGCTTGGGTCCTTGCACTTTGTTAACGCTACAATATAGTTATATACTAGATATGTGGAATAACGACGAGGCTGATGTCAGGGCGCACGCGCGGTGTTGTTGACAAAGGACGAGGAATTTGATCGATGGATTTAATGATTTAGAGTGACACAGATGGTTTGATAATATTATTGCTTATATAATAGTTATTTGATATATAATTTATATATCGTTATATGGGCCTGTGGAATATTTTGAAGTGCAAGCGCCGTCAGCGGCGCGCACCCATTGTTGACATAAAGGACGATCGATGGATTTAATGAATTGGAGTGACACAGATGGTTTTATAAACGTGTTATTTATGTGATAGTTATTTGAATAACTCTGAATGTTACGTCAGGCCCGTTCTCAGCTCTTCGTTTCTGTTTATGTCACGTTAGCATACCTATCGTTTAGCCTGTTGTTGCTTGTTCATGTCTGTTCTTGATGTTGGATTTTGTCGACTAAATTTCCCCCAAAATGCGAATTATACTCCGGAGCGTCATATATGTTTTTTTTTTTCCACATTATTGTGTGTTTTATGGCTAATGCGACATATATTCTGGAGCGACTTTTAGTCCGAAAAATACGGTAGTAGTCAATGCTAACTTTTGCCTGTTCTTTTACTTCCTGCATAGAAACATAAAACAAAGAGTTGTTAAATGTGTGTATGCGAGATGCCATGATTTCAAGCCTGTTAATTTCCCTCTTAAAGTATGCCACATTTGTTAGGAGGATCCATTTGTGGAATGATGATCAATGATCTTTGTGACAAAGTATTCTACTGTAATATGCTTTTCAGTATTTGAAGACTTTAAAAAATTATTAGTTACATATTAATGTGTTTGGTCGTATGGAAAGTTGTTTCAAATTGTTAATTTAAATGTCTGATACGACCCAAAAACATAATTTGAGCCTTTTATTTTGAAAATATAAAAACGTTGCAGAGTGAGAGTGAGCTCAATAGATTGAAGCTAGTGGTAACTGGTAAGGCTAAAGGGAGGTTGAAGGAGATTTTGACACTACAAGTCGACATTCAGCTGAAGTCCAGAGCTCATGGACAGTTCTGGAACTTACTCACGGAGGAAAAGTATCCCAAATTTATTTTTTATTTTTTGGTATGGCGCCAATGTGAGTGGCAGCCTCCCAGCAATGTTCTCTCTTTTCCTCTTTATTTCCTCCTTTTCTCCTATTTCTTTCTGTCTTTTTGTCTATTCGGTGATGCTGGTGCCTTCTACTGCACCTCGGTATCACTACGGATCGGATATTTTTTTTCCCTGGGATCGGGATGGCTGCGCACATCGGTCGAGACCGGCGTAACTCTACGATGGCTTCCTGCTTATCCGGCCGGTGCTGACCGGGTCCCTCGCCTTAGCCTCGCAGCCGCGACCCCTGTGGGTAGTCCGCTCCCTCGCGCTCGTCGGAACCAACGACCTTCCCCGTGCTAGCCCCGTGGTGACCATCTGCACGTGCTCCGGCTGGGTGCCCAGGACGCTGCTCACACGTTTGCTTGCTTTGTGACGTTTTCACCGATTCAAGACCACGGTCCATTGGGCGCCGTTGAACTGGACTGCCCTTACACCTGTCAATGGACCTCGTGGAGGCCATTTTGTGTGTTTTGGGGTGTTTTCTGATATTGAGGGATGCTGGTTGGCCGCTGTTAATTTTTTTCCTTTGTGTTTTTGCTTTGCTTTGCTTTGCTTTGCTTTGCTTTGCTTTGCTTTGCTTTGCTTTGCTTTGCAGGCTTTTATCTTTCACACTTTCTGGCTTTCTTTGTTACGCCGTTGTGTGGCAACCTTATCTGTGTGCCTTTTGTATACCCGCTCTGTGGTATGGATACTGCTGGGGCCTGAATTTCTCCACCCCCGGGGATCAATAAATGTTCAATCACAACTTGAGGAAATGTGCTACCTCCTTGACTGCATTATTCAGCTCCACTTATTTATGTGAGTCAGCTTTTTCCCAAATAAAGATCATTAAGTTCAAGTGCCGTTCCACCATGACTGATGATCATTTGGAAGTGTGCTTGAGGCTGGCTGTCAACAGCTACAGTCCACACTATGCATCCCTGGTTGATTCCATCCAGTGCAAGTCGTCAGAGTAAACTCAGACAATGAAAAAAAATGTACATAGTTAAATGTGTTGTGTTGTGCAATATGGGCTCATGCAATTATGTAAGGCAGTGGTTCCTAACCTTTTTGGAGGTACGGAACCCCATCAGGTTCATATGTGAATTCACCGAACCCCTTGGGGGGGTGGTACTGATGTGTTCGGCCATCCACGGACGACAGGGGGGGGGGGTGCTACCGGTGTGTTCGGCCATCCGCGGAGGGCGGGGCGGGGGCGGGGCAATGACATACCAGCTCTGCTGAAGCCGACTCACCGAGCCCCTGGGGCTAACCCAGGTTAAGAACCACTGATGTAAGGTGCATTAAAATACATTGTACGTATAAAGAATTATATAAATCAAGATATATTTTGCATATATATATATATATATATATATATATGTGTGTGTGTGTGTGTGTGTGTGTGTGTGTGTGTGTGTGTGTGTGTGTGTGTGTGCGTGCGTGCGTGCGTGCGTGCGTGCGTGCGTGCGTGCGTGCGTGCGTGCGTGCGTGTGTGTGCGCGTGCGTGCGTGTGTGTGTATATTACGTATATAGAAAATGTATTATTTCTTTTTAGTTGGTAGATCTTTGTGACTTGATCATTTCAAAAGTAGCTAGCGAACTGAAAAAGTTTGGGCACCCCTGCTCTACAGTTTGCGTATCAGGAGAAGGTAGGCGTGGAGGATGCTATTTCCTACATGCTATATTCAAGAGATTCAAGAGTTTTTTTATTCACCATGTTTGAGCGTGCCAAACAAGGAATTTGGCTTCGGTAAATCACAGCCTCTGTTCAACATTTGGGTGACTAGCAACAACACTCAGGGCATGTGAAAAATGGCAGATATTCTCAAACATCCCCTGATCTTAAACTCCCAAGAGGGCAAGGAAAAACTCAAAGCTCCAGCTAGGGGAAATGAGAAACCTTGAGAAGAGACCACAGATGGGAGGGTCTCTCTTCTAGGATGACCAGGCTACAATGGATGCAGAGAGGACACATAGTACAAACAGTGTAGACAATTCAAAAAAGGTGTGGAGAGCAGGATGTTAATGCACAGTAATGACTCCGAGACTCTGTGGTGTGAGTTCATCAGAGCAACAGCCTGGGGGAAGAAGCTGTCTCTGTGTCTGCTGGTTTTAGTGTACAGAACTCTATAACGCCGTCCGGAGGGGAGTAGTTCAAACAGACTGCAACCTGGGTGAGAAGGGTCTGTAGAGATGTTACTTGCACGTTTCCTGGTCCTGGACAGGTGCAAGTCTTAGATAGATGGGAGGTTGATTCCAATTATCTTTTGTGCAGTCCTTATTGTCACGGTCGGGTGGAGCATGGAGCAGGACGACCAAGTGCAGCTTGGACCAGGGTTTATTGAAGCAACTCAAAAGGCAAACTGACATGACTTAACAAACAATAACTTAACTGACCGGGACTTGGGGAACCGAACCGCACCGCACTCGGGCGGCGACTTGGGGAACCGAACCGCACTCGGGCGGCGACTTGGGGAACCGAACCGCACCGCACTCGGGCGGCGACTTGGGGAACCGAACCGCACCGCACTCGGGCGGCGACTTGGGGAACCGAACTGCACCGCACTCGGGCGGCGACTTGGGGAACCGAACCACACTCGGCGGCGACTCAGGGAACCGAACCGCACTCGGGCGGCGACTTGGGGAACCGAACCGCACTCGGGTGGCGACTTGGGGAACCGAACCGCACTCGGGCGGCGACTTGGGGAGCAGACCCGCACTCTGGCAGCGACTTGGGGGACAGAACCGCACTCGGGCGGCGACTTCGGGGACAAAACCGCACTCGGGCGGCGACTGCGGGGACAGAACCGCACTCGGGCGGCGACCTCGGGGACAGAACCGCACTCGGGTGGCGACTTCGGGGAACAGAACCGCGCTCAGGCGGCGACTTCGGGGACAGAACCGCGCTCGGGCGGCGACTTGGGGAACAGAACCGCGCTCGGGCGGCGACTTGGGGAAATGAACCGCGCTCGGGCGGCGACTTGGGGAACAGAACCGCGCTCAGGCGGCGACTTGGGGAACAGAACCGCGCTCAGGCGGCGACTTCGGGGACAGAACCGCACTCGGGCGGCGACTTCGGGGACAGAACCGCACTCGGGCGGCGACTTCGGGGACAGAACCGCACTCGGGCGGCAACTTCGGGGAACAGAACCGCGCTCGGGCGGCGACTTGGGCTGTGCGCGGCGGCAAGAGCCATCACGCGCCGCAGCAGTGGGAGTGGAGCCAGGGAGGATCGCGGGTCCGACGCAGCTGGCTTGGATGTCTGCTGACGTTCGCGGGTCCTGCGACGCTGGAGTGGAGCCCGATGGCGGCCGTGAGTCTGATGACGCCGGGAGACACTCCAACGGCGGCCGTGGGTCCGGCGTCGCGGCACCAGAGTCCGATCGCGGCCGCAAAGCCGCTGGCGCCAGAAGCACTCTGATGGCGGCCGCGGGTTCGGAGTCGCGGGAGCAAGTTCGACAGCAGCTGTGGAGCCCACGGCGATGGAACCTGCTCAGACGTGGATCGGGCGTCGCAGTGGAAGCTGGTGGTGGAGGGGGGTCAAGCGCTGGTCGTTGTAGTGGTCGGATCATTCTGTCACGGTCGGGTGGAGCATGGAGCAGGACGACCAAGTGGACCAGGGTTTATTGAAGCAACTCAAAAGGCAAACTGACATGACTTAACAAACAATAACTTGACTGACCGGGACGTGAAACAAGAAGACAGCAGGACATGACGGCATCAAGACAGTACGACAACACCGAACGACAGCAACCAATGAACCGACAGGGAGTGTGGGGCAGACAGGATTTTTATACACGACAGGTAACGAGAGGCAGGTGGGAACAATCACACTGATCATGGGCACACAGGAGGGGAGGGGCGAGCACACAGACAGAAACCAAGACAACAGACACATAGTGGAGCAGTTGGGGACGAGACGTGACACTTATTGTCCGTTGCAGTCTGTGCTTGTCTTGTTTGGAGGCCGATCCAAACCAGACAGTGATGGAGGTGCAGAGGACAGACTGGATGATGGCAGTGTAGAAGGTCTTCAGCAGCTCCTGCGACAGGTTGAACTTCTTGAGCTGTCTCAGGAAGTAGAGCCTCTGCTGGGCCTTCTTCCGGACAGAGTCTATGTGGCCGGTCCATTTCAGGTCCCGAGAGATTGTGGTTCCCAGGAAGTTGAAGGTGTCTGTGGAGAGAATAGTATTACTGTGGATAGTGAGGGGTGAAAGTGGTGAAGGGCCTCGCCTGAAGTCAACTGTCATCTCCACGGTCTTGAGCGGGTTCAGCTCCAGGTGGTTTCGGCTGCACCAGTGGACCAGCCGCTCCACCTCCTATGTGTACGCAGTCTCATTACCGTTCTGGATCAGTCCGATGAGAGTGGTGTCGTCTGCATACTTCAGGAGCTTCACAGGAGAGTCACCTGTGGAGAAATCGTTTGTGTAGAGAGAGAAGAGCAGTGGGGAGAGGACGCACCCCTGAGGGGCTCCAGTATTGGTGGTCCAGGTGTCTGATGTGATGCTCCCCAGCCTCACACGCTGTCTCCTGTTGGTCAGGAAGCTGGTGATCCACTGACAGGTGGAGGCAGGCACCGCAAGCTGGGTGAGCTTCTGTTGGAGGATGTCAGGAGCGATGGTGTTGAACGCCGAGCTGAAGTCCACAAACAGGATCCTGGCGTACGTTCCTGGGGTGTCCAGGTGTTGTAGGATGTAGTGCAGTCCCATGTTGACCGCATCATCCACCGACCTGTTTGCCCGGTAGGCAAACTGGAGGGGGTCAAGCAGGGGGCCCGTGACATCCTTCAGGTGGTTCAGCACTAACCTCTCGAAAGATTTCATGACCACAGATGTCAGTGTGAAAGGTCTATAGTCATTCAAACCTGTGATGGCGGGCTTCTTGGCCACTGGAACGATGATGGAGCTCTTGAAGCACGATGGCACCTCACACATCTCCAGGGAACGATTGAAGATCTGTGCAAAGGTGGGCGCCAGCTGCTCAGCGCAGACTTTCAAGCAGGATGGTGACACGCCGTCTGGGCCCGGTGCCTTCCTGATCTTTTGTCTCCGGAACATCTGGCGCACTTTCTCCTCGCGGATCTGGAGTGCGGTCGTGGCCTCTGCAAGAGAGAGAGTCGGTGACCACGGTGATGGAGGTGTGGACAGAGCAGTTGTGGGTGGAGGTGAGTATGTAGATCGTGCTGCAGGAGGTCCCGTTGTGTGGGAGGACCGATCAAACCTGCAGTAGAACCTGTTTAGCTGGTTAGCAACCCTTGGGCTCTCCACAGGACGGGGGGTTCGTTTCTTGAAGCCCGTGATGCTCTGCAGACGTTTCCACACTGTTGAGGGATCAGGATTGGCAGAGAGGTGTCTCTCCAGGCTCTCCCCGTAACACCTCCTGGCTCTACTGACCTCGCGGTTCAGTGTGTTTCTGGTCTGCTTGAACAGGTCCCGGTCACCGCTCCATTAGGCCTCCTCCTTGACTTTGCGCAGCCTCCTGAGGTTCCGTGTAAACCAAGGTTTGTCGTTGTCGTACGTGCAGAAGGTCTTAGTCTGCACACACAGATCCTTACAAAAACTGATGTATGATGTGACAGTGTCAGTGAGTTCATGCAGGTCTGAAGTTGCAGCTTCAAAAATTCTCCAATCGGTGCAGTCAAAGCAGGGTTGGAGGTCCTGCCTTGACCACTGTCCACTTCCTCACAGTCCTCACCACAGGCTTAGAAGTTTTTAGTTTCTGTCTGCAGGCTGGATTAGTTCATCAGTGGTCCGAGAGTCCTAAAGCTGTACAAGCCACAGAGTGGTATGCATCTTTAATTACGGTGTAGCAGTGGTCCAGTGTCTGTGCCCCTCTGGTGGGACACGTTATGTGCTGTCTGTATCTGGGGAGTTTGTGTGCGAGGTTCGCCCTGTTAAGATCACCCAGAACAATGATTAATGAATTTGGTAGAAGTTTCTCCATGTCTGTCACCTGGTCAGCCAGCATCTGTGTGGCTTCACTCACACGTGCGTGTGGTGGAATGTAAACAGCCACCATGACGATCGAGGAGAACTCCCGTGGTTAATAGAACGGCCGGCAGTTTATGTAAAGTGTTTCTAGGAGAGGGCTGCAAAACTCTTTCAACACCGTGACATCAGGACACCAACGTTCATTAATGTAGAAACAGAGACCACCTCCCTTTGATTTTCCGGAGAGCTCCGTGCTGCGATCTGCACGTGTTAGCCGAAACCCAGCTAACTCCATGGCGTGGTGGGGGGTTTGTTCGCTAAGCCACGTTTCAACAAAACACAGCGCGGCGGATCTGCTGAAGTCCGTGTTCCTTGAAGTGAGGAGCAGCAGTTCGTCCATCTTGTTCGCCAGGGAGCGGACATTCGCCAGATGAATTGACGATAGGGCAGAACGGAACCCTCTCTGCCTCAGCTTTACGAGGGCTCTGGCTCGTTTTCCGCGTCGCCGCCATCGCGTTAGCTTGTATAGTACCGCCGCTCCGGCTAAAATCTCCGACAAACAGTCTGAATCAGAGAGAACAGGAGAGAAAATACCAGAAGAAGACTGACCGATGTTTAACAGTGCTTCTCTAGTAAACGTGATCCGGGATGGACAGCAGAGGACACAGCAAAACACACAAAATAAGACAAACAGAGAGCGACTCACCGTGGCGGCCATCCACGGCGCCATCATGACGTTTTTCTTGCTTATTCATTAAATCTCCTTAATTCTTAATTCGGTTAGCGATTATTTCGTATTAACTATGTTGAGCATGGTTTTATATGCAGTAATTAGAACTTTGAATTTTCTTTATTTCCCTATCATAGTCATTCTTTAAATCCGTTCAATTCTTTTTAAAGTGAAGACAGCTTTAATCTTTAACATCAGGAATTGTCAGATCTGGTTCGAAGTAGTTATCTTGAGCTCAGCTAGGGCGAGTGCGCTCTAGTAAATCAATGAATCCCTGAGGTCTTAACAAAGATATGTAAAAATATCCGTAACATAACAAAAGCCTCAAATCACCGAAGGGAGCCATCATTATGGCGCGGTTGTTCTGACGACGTGTCTCAAATTTAAGTTACTCAGCACGAGCGTCGTTTGACTTCAGAGGGATTGGCGTCATAAAGTGATTATATTGATTCTTTTAGAATTAATTTAACTCGGGTGGTCAGAGACAGACGAGTCCCTTCACCCCGGCTTACCGAACCCTTTAGTGGGAAGCCGGTCACTTTAATAGAAAATTGTTGCACTGCATAAACAACAACTAGTTAAAACAAAATCTCAACATGTCGGTAAAATATCAAACATGTTCTGACTTATGAGCCAAAATGCATTCCACTCGTTCACTATGTTAGAATAAGCCTATTTGGCACGTGATTAGCTAGGTAGCTTGAGCTATGCCATTATATCGCTGTAACCCTTCACTTGCTACATTAGCTTTCTCTTCTCTATGACACTCTTTGCACGTATGTAGAAGTCGCTCTCAGTTAAGACTACAAGGTCTCACATTATCACACAGGCTAGGCAGAGTCGCCTCCTTGCAGGAAGGCAGCCCAGAGTCGTATAAGAGCAGGAACCTTGACGCTGGGAGTTAGAACTTCTTCCGCATCTCGCAGAAAGGGCTCCACAGCTCATTATGGTCGATCATTATGGCACACATTAGTGTTATTTAGTGGAGCCTCGATTTTCGAACGTCCCGGTTCTCGAACAAATCGGTATTCGAACAAAAAATACGAGATTATTTTGCTTTGGATGTCGGACGAAATTCGGTTGTCGAACCTCACGGGATGAGCCGAGAGGACCCGCATGCCAACTGACTCCGTTCATTATTACGTTCTCGTTACTCTGAGGATTGCATCAACTCTAATCATGCCTCCAAAGGAAGCAAGTGGAAGCAGTAAAGCCATCCTAAAACACAAATACGCTCCTAAAACAATGCGACACTGAGCGCTCGGCGCGCTGCGGTTGCGCGATTGGTCCAAATTAAGCTCCCTGCGCACTGAGGTCCACTTAAATTTTGGAAAGTCCATTAGGACTTTAAAAATATTTTCTAAAGTTTAGCAACCGCTCTGTCACAATAATGCGACCAGCGCGGTGCAGTTGCGCGGTCAGCAACGCGCTACGGTTGCGCGTTCGGCGGTGCGCTGCAGTTGCGTGATTGGACAAAAATGCGCGGATGAAAAAATGCTTAAAAAATGAGTTTTTTGGGGGGCTTGGAACGGATTTTATTTTTTTTTCATTATTTGTAATGGAAAAATATGATTAGGAATTTGAACAATTCACTTCTCGAACACCTTCTGGAACGGATTGTGTTCGAAAACTGAGGCTCCACTGTAGTTAAACTGTGAAGGCTGCCTCTTGGTAATTACTGTTAGCATATCGAGCATTAAACATAAAGAACTGGGAACGAACCTAACAGACGGTGCCGTGACCCGTGGTCTTGTGCTCGTTGATCCTGTTTTTCGACATCACGCCATCCCCGCGGAAATTTCAACAATTCAACTTGGCCCAAATATAAGGTGAGCAGAATACCTACTTTTTGATAAGAAACATTTCTGCCTACCCCTACGGGGGTAGATTGTTGAAATTTCTGAGAACGAGGATTGTGTTTTATGGTTAAATAACTGCTATAAACTACTAAAAATATTGAAGTAATGTAAAATAGTGTGAGTTGTGGTAAATGCCAGAATTATCTAAGTTTATGTTCTTTTAAAAGCACTTGTGATCTCTGTGTGGGATCACGGAAGGCCACTGTGTTTTGTCTGGTAAAGTTCTGAGCTCTGTGTCCACTGTGTGAACTCACGGAAGGCCACTGTGTGGGGTCACGAAAGGTCACTGTGTGGAACCTGGTTACGTACGTTGAAAAAAAAAAAAAAAAGCGCTTGTGACCACTGTGTGAGGTCACGGATGACCATGTTAGGTCTGGCTAAATTGAAAGAGCTCTGTGGCCACTTAATGACGTCAAAATCAAGTACTTTCTTTTGAGATTGCCGTGGTGATTGTAAGGTCCGATTTTGACCTTGCGGGGTTTATAATTAACCTCTAGCTAATCAACTTACTGCTGAGTTTTGTTGCTCTTTGGTTGCTCTGGTGGTTGTGAGGTCATAATTGACCACTGGCTAATACATTTCAATTCATGGATGTTTTTTATTTGTCTAGTGAAATTATCATGATATGAGATTTTGTTTTGTCTAGAAAAATTATCATTACTTTGGTGTAAATTTTGAGTGAAAGACTTGGGGAATAGTGTAGGGGGGATTGCAAGTGAAGACGGGAAAAAAAAAACGCGGCGAAAAATAGAGGAGTGACAGAAGGTAGAAAGAGAACGCTAGGGGAGAAAATTGATGTTGTTGTGAGATTGTTAAAATCAAATTATCCCCATGAATACCAGAAAACATATGAAGAAAAGTGCCAGATTTGGACACAGAATTTGTTAGAGTTGGGAGGGCTTGGTCCCCTAGAGCATTGGTTCTCAAATGGGGGTACGCGTACCCCTGGGGGTACGTGGAGGTACTCCAGGTGGTACGTGAGATTTAAAAAAATTATATACCGGTATTTAAAAAAAAAAAATACAGCAAGCCTGATTGTCTTGAGAATTAGTTATAAAAACTTTGATGAAATACAAATGTATGTTTTATATTCAGTATTCAATTTTAATCCTTAAAAAACGGACTCTCCACAAACCAATAGCAGTCACCTGTTATTGCCTTGACGACGCACTGTAACAAGTAGATGTGGCTAAAGCGTAGCAGCGATGCTGCTGTTGAAAACACGGAGAAACAAGTAAAACAGAAGGCAAAACCAAAGCCAACAAAGTACCTACAGTACATGGAAGACTATTGTTTGATGGGATTTATGTCCACAAGTTGTAACCCACTCAAAGCGCTGTGCTTTTTCTGCGAGGAGAAATTAGCCAACGCTAGCATGAAGCCGGCACATCTCCAGTGGCATCTCACCACAAAAAAACGGATGCCATGTTGGTAAGCCACCGGAGTTCTTCAGGAGGAAACTTTCTGACTTCAAGTCATCCCAAGACACAATGTGAAAAGCTTCCACTATATTAGCCAAAGCCCTGGAGGCTTATACGTACGGTTTCTTTGCCCGTCGCTAAAGCCAAAAAAACGTTTACCGTAGCTGAAGACCTGCTGCTTCCTGCCACTGTTGTATTGGCCGAAACTATGCGAGACAAAAAAAATCTGCGGATACATTAAAAACGGTGCCTTTGTCTAATGACACCGTTTGCCGCAGAATAGACAAAATGGGTGCAGACATTGTCAAACAAGTTGTGGGAAAATTTGGAGACTCTTTTTCACTCCAGCTGGATGAATCCACAGATGTCAGTGGGAATGCACAGATTGTTGCTTTTGTGAGATACAATGAGACTGACGACGTTTGTGAACACATACTTCTCTGCAAAAGTCTGGAGGGGAGAACAACCGGAGAGGACATTTTTAATGTCGTTAACGCATTTTTCTCTGAAAATGGTATCAGCTGGAAATCCTGCAGCAGCGTGTGTACAAACGCGGCTGCATAAATGTCGGGCAGTGCAAAAGGGCTCATTGCGCGGATTAAAAAGGAAAATCCTGACATTAAGTGGACTCACTGTGTGATTCACAGGGAAGCGTTAGCGTCCAAGAAAATGAGCCCCGTGTTGCATGATGTTTTGAACGACAGCATCAAAGTGATCAACTTCATAAAGTCAAGGCCACTTAATGAACATTTGTTCCGCCGCCTCTGTGAAAACATGGGAGCTGAACACACGCAACTCCTCCTCCATACAGAAGTGCGCTGGCTCTCTCGAGGGAAGATACTCAACAGGCTGTTGGAGTTACGAGCTGAAGTGCACACCTTTCCGACAGAGCACGGATCTCCCCATGCCACCTTGTTCGAGAGCATAAACTGGCTTGCAAAGCTTTGCTATCTGGCAGATATATTCAGCAAACTGAACGAACTGAATGTGTTTCTGCAGGGCAAAGACACCAGCATCCTGAACCTGTATGACAAGGTGGAAAGCAGAGCTCTGGAAAAGGGCATGTGGTCAGGAGAATTTCACCTGCTTTCCTCAGGTGGATGCTTTTCTCTCCAATGAAGATGTGGAGACAGCTCCAGTGAAGTTAGTCATAGTGGGACATTTGGCTAACTTGATAAAGGGCTTTCATTGCTACTTTGCTGACATGGAGGAGAAATCTGCACAGCTGAATTGGGTGAGAAACCCATTTCTCTTGTCTGAAGCAAAGAGAAGCAAGCTTCCTGTCACTCACCAGGAAAAACTGATGGAAGTGGCATCTGACCAGATGAAGTTTGGCGCATCCACTCTCACACAGTTTTGTGTGTGTGTGAGGCAGGAGCATCCTGAGATGGGACAGAAAACTTTGGAGCAGTTGCTGCCCTTTGCCTCCACATATTTATGTGAGACCTCCTCTGCAATGACTGTGATTAAAACAAAGCAAAGAAACAGACTGAGCCTGGAGAAGAACTTGATCACAGTGGTTGCCTCCCTGCCACCAAGGATGACAAAGATCCTCAGTGAGGTGTTTCTCACTAAAATGTTGTAAGGGTGCAAAAGACTCATTCAAGCTTCAAGACTGTTCAATGCTTGTCAAATCAAAATCAAATGTTCAATGCAACAATTCAATTTTAACAGAAAAAAAAGTTTCATTTTTTTGTATCCCAAAAGAGGTAAAGTTGATTATTTTTATGAGCAAATCTTTATTTATTATTAAGTTATCAATTTATTTTATAAACAAGATATTTATTTATAATTAAGTTAATTTATTTTTGTGAACACATTTTTAGTTATGTATAATTTTATGTCCTTGCGAGAAATTATTACAAAAAAGATTAATATAAATTAGCAGTGTTCTGCATACAGTATTTGAGTTTTGAAAGGGTTTATGCCTTCTTGGTGGTCACTGTTTACTGTTTATCTTTTTTGTTTCTATATATATATTGTTTGAAACATAAATGTGTCTGCCAGGTACATTGCTACAAGTTGTTTAACTTTAATGAATCAAACACTGATGGCACAATCATGTACCTCTTTCTTTTAGACAAGAAATGTGTTGCATTGGTCAGGGGGTACATGGCTGAAAAAATATTTCAAAGGGGGTACATCACTGAAAAAAGTTTGAGAACCACTGCCCTAGAGGGGGAACTCCCAAATAAGGAGGCCAGAAGGGCAATTTTAAGGGAGTTAAGAACCAAAGAACAGTTGGCTATAAATGAGATGGTCAGTGCAAATCAAGGAGATCGAGGTAAAAAACAAAAGGGGCTTAAAAACATACAGGATTTGATCAGATTTTGTCGAGATGTGTTTACACATCTAGCTTTTTGTGAGGGGGATAAAACTGAAAGTGAGCTTGAAGCTTCTGCTCAACAGAGGAAAGGGCAGATAGTTGGTAGAAGTAACCACCAAAATATTGCACAGCGTGTCCCTGAGGTGCTGAAGGCCCAGGGTCATTCGCTTGTTGATGTCATGCAGGCACCTGTGATTGACATTAAGCAAGGGGCTTTGACGAGTGAGATAGAAGGCCCAATGACTACGGTGTGGGGCCAAGGGAAATACAAAGATGAGCTGGCCGCTTTATCTGATACGGTATGCCATCTAAGTGACAAAGTGAGAGAGTGATAAAAGAAAAGGGGGGTGGAAGGCCCTGCATTGGGCTACATGACAGTGACAATGAGGGACCACATTGTATGGAGCTGGATGAACCGTTTGTCGAGGATTTAGTAATGGTCACAGGCAACACAGATTGTGGCGTTGATAATACTATTCCTCTCCGAAAAGGAGATTGTTAGATAAATTGTATATATATATATATATGTTATCATGCGTTCCCTAATGAGTACTTATTAATAAAGTTATTGCACAGAATGCTTGCTGTTTCGCCTTGCAGACGTCCACCAGTCCACAACAAGTCATACGATGCTGTCTGGAGCTTCCTGACCTTCTACATCTCTGGGAATCCAAGAAAGCTGTTGATAGCTCAAACTATTTTGTTGATGTCTGCACATGGCATTTCGTCTATGCACTCTTCATGTTTCTCATGGCATCCTGTCTGCGACTTCTAGTTTCACATAGAATCTCGTTTCTTCTCTCATGAGACAAAGCCCACGCTTTCCCCCCCACCTATCAGGGGCTAGTCTCACATTGTAGGTAGGGCATTCCCAAATAAAAAGAGAGGAGTGTAAACAGACCTTTAGTGTAGTCGGATTGATGTAAGTCTGAATGCACTCCTCGCGAGAAAAGACTCAACATTCTGCCTCACTGGTTTTGTCTGCTGATCCTTTTGCTGATTTTGAACCTAACAGATTTTTGGGGGCTCGTCCGGGATCTCAATAGACCTATTTCGGGGTTCCAGCCGACTTTTCGACGCAGGACAAGTCCTTGGCCAAGGCATATAGATAGAGAAACCCTTTTCACGGGGCTGTCTCGATCAGTCGGTTGGACACCGGAGTGGTTGACGAGATCATCCGAGGAGAAGGCCCAGCAGACTGTGAGTACGAATCTTGATTCTGTTGAAAGTAATGAAAGTGCAGTGACAAGAGGTCACTTAAAACCTTGACAATTCTAGACCCTATCAAATGCAATTAGAAACAGTTAAATTCCGCTGGGATGATGGAGTCCCCTGACTTATAAGTCAGTTAAATTCCATGGGAGGGCGGACTCCTCTGTTTTCTAAAGAAGTACAAGTAATTTGGAGCAGTTAAATTCCGCTGAGGTGTCGTGGGGCCTCCTAATTAACCTTCCTAATGTGTTAGCTTTCTGCTGCCATCTGTTGTGTTTTTTCTTAACTCTTGTTTAGCTGGTTTGGCTTCTTTATCCATGAAAAGATAGGTTTTATATCTACTTTAAGAAAAAGGCAAAAATAAGTTTTTTCTTACACAATAGGAAGGTTAAAGAGTTTAGAGTTTGTTAAGATCCACGGGAGGGCGGACTCCCCTGCTTGCCTGTGGGACGATAAGAGTACGCATTGTGTGTGTGTGTGTGTATGGTTTGACAGAGAGTGATCTCATTTGAGCTCTCCTATATATAAAACACACAGAATTGTATACAGTGGCTTTGTGTGGAAGCAGAGGAAAGGAGACTTACCACTGAATATTTTACCACTGTCCTGTGAATTAAATTGGCTTTAGGACACTGTAGGTGACATTCGAATTGCGAACTCCGAAATTTAGAGAAATAAACCATGGGAAAATCAAATAGCAAACAAAAGCCGCTACCCCGACATGAATTGAAATGCAAGGGGTCGGCACCGAAAATATAAAATATCTCGACAAATGCATATTTTGGACAGAGGGGGTTGCATTATGCGACGTGGCGGTGGCGAGGCTCTCTGCACTTCAGTTGCTCCCCCCACCCTTGTTATCAGCTGGGAAGATTGTCTATGTTGTGGGGCCGTGTGTTCGTTTCTGTGTATGTTTGTCTTTGTGTATAAGTTCGTTATAAAGGTTGGAATTGCGTTAAATTGGTGCACGAAAACGGTGTGCTAGACAATGGTTTATCAGATTTGCATTGTTAAATGTAGAAATTAGAAATTATAGAATAATATGACGGTTGAGGGCAGAAACTTGAACGACGAGGAGAGTGCCCAACCCTCATAAAAATGTGAGAGTAAGAGAAAACATACATTGTAGAACTGGATAAGATTAGGTTAATGATTAGAAATCAAAGGTGTTATTATTATTCTCTTATCCCCTGCATTGCAAATGTCTTCTTGATGCAGATAGGTTAACAGGCTGGGACTTTAGTGAGGAGATAATTTGTCGATTGATGGGGGTAAGTAATTGTCCAAATTCTAGTCACATGTTTTGAGGGACCACAGCAACAACATTATATTTAATTTCCAGGCCATTATTTAGTATGATATGACAGTGTCTAGCTAAGTAGACTGTTCTATCAAAAAATGTGAGAGTGAAGGAGGAGGTTTGATTTGTAATCTGACATTTGGGTCCCATTTTGAAGAGCATAGATTGTTTTGGTTTGTTTATTTTTAAAGATATATTTAACGGTTTATCTCGGTGCAGTAAGGATATAGCAGTTTTGCAAGACTTAAAATTAAAAATTAAAAAGCAAAATTACGTTCTCATTTTCGTCCCATGGGCTCACCACCTGTGGGAGGGGCCGAAGGGGTCGGGTGCAATGTGAGCTGGGCGGCAGCCAAAGGCAGGGACCTTGGCGGTCTGATCCCCGGCTGCAGAAGCTGGCTCTTGGGACATGGAATGTCACCTCTCTGGCTGGAAAGGAGCCCGAGCTGGTGTGCGAGGCAGAAAGATTCCGACTAGATATAGTCGGACTAGCCTCCACGCACAGTTTGGGTTCCGGTACAAGCCTTCTCGAGAGGGGCTGGACTCTCTTCCACTCTGGAGTTGCCCACGGTGAGAGGCGTCGAGCAGGTGTGGGTATACTTATTGCCCCCCGGCTGGGCGCCTGCACATTGGGGTTCACCCCGGTGAACGAGAGGGTAGCCTCCCTCTGCCTTCGGGTGGGGGGACGGGTCCTGACTGTTGTTTGTGTCTATGCACCAAACGGCAGCTCAGAGTACCCACCCTTCTTGGGGTCCCTGGAGGAAGTGCTGGAGAGCGCTCCTTCTGGGGACTCTATCGTTCTACTGGGTGACTTCAATGCTCACGTGGGCAATGACAGTGAGACCTGGAAGGGCGTGATTGGGAGGAACGGCCCCCCTGATCTGAACCCGAGCGGGGTTCTATTGTTGGACTTCTGTGCTCGACGCGGATTTTCAATAATGAACACCATGTTCAAACATAAGGGTGTCAATGTGTGCACTTGGCACCAGGACACCCTAGGCCGCAGTTCGATGATAGACTTTGTAGTCGTGTCATCGGATTTGCGGCCGCATGTTTTGGACACTCGGGTGAAAAGAGGGGCGGAGCTGTCAACCGATCACCACCTGGTGGTGGGTTGGCTCCGATGGTGGGGGAAGATGCCGGTCCGACCTGGCAGACCCAAACGCTCTGTGAGGGTCTGCTGGGAACGTCTGGCAGAATCTCCTGTCAGGAAGAGCTTCAACTCCCACCTCCGACACAGCTTTTCCCACGTCCTGGGGGAGGCGGGGGAAATTGAGTCTGAGTGGACCATGTTCCGCGCCTCCATTGTTGAGGCGGCCGACCGGAGCTGTGGCCGTAAGGTCGTTGGTGCCTGTCGTGGCGGCAATCCCCGAACCCGCTGGTGGACACCGGCGGTAAGGGATGCCGTCAAGCTGAAGGAGTCCTATCGGCCCGTTTTGGCCTGCGGGACTCCGGAGGCAGCTGACAGGTACCGGATGGCCAAGCGGAACGCGGCTTCGGCGGTTGCTGAGGCAAAAACCCGGGCGTGGGAGGAGTTCGGTGAGGCCATGGAGAATGACTTTCGGACGGCTTCGAGGAAATTCTGGTCCACCATCCGGCGTCTCAGGAGGGGGAAGCAGTGCAACGTCAACACTGTTTACAGTGGGGATGGCGTGCTGCTGACCTCGACTCGGGATGCCGTGAGTCGGTGGGGAGAATACTTCGAAGACCTCCTCAATTCCACCTACACACCTTCCATTGAGGAAGCAGGGCCTGGAGACTCTGAGGCGGATTCTCCAATCTCTGGGGTCGAAGTCACTGAGGTAGTTAAAAAACTCCTCGGTGGCAAGGCCCCGGGGGTGGATGAGATCCGCTCGGAGTTCTTAAAGGCTCTGGATGTTGTGGGGCTGTCATGGCTGACACGCCTCTACAACGTTGCGTGGACATCGGGGACAGGGCCTCTGGATTGGCAGACTGGGGTGGTGGTTCCCCTCTTTAAGAAGGGGGACCGGAGGGTGTGTTCCAATTACAGGGGAATCACACTCCTCAGCCTCCCTGGTAAGGTCTATTCAGGGGTGCTGGAGAGGAGGGTCCGTCGGGAGGTCGAACCTCGGATTCAGGAGGAGCAGTGTGGCTTTCGTCCTGGCCGTGGAACAGTGGACCAGCTCTACACCCTCGGCAGGATCCTCGAGGGTGCATGGGAGTTTGCCCAACCAGTCCACATGTGTTTTGTGGACTTGGAGAAGGCGTTCGACCGTGTCCCTCGGGAGGTTCTGTGGAGGGTGCTTCGGGAGTACGGGGTGCCGAGCCAACTGATAAGGGCGGTTCGGTCCCTGTATCACTGATGCCAGAGTCTGGCCCGCATTTCCGGCAGTAAGTCGGATTCGTTCCCAGTGAGGGTTGGACTCCGCCAAGGCTGCCCTTTGTCACCGATTCTGTTCATAATTTTTATGGACAGAATTTCTAGGCGCAGCCGAGGCATTGAGGGGGTCCGGTTTTTGGACCTCAGCATCGCGTCTCTGCTTTTTGCAGATGACGTGGTGCTGTTGGCTTCTTCAGGCCGTGATCTCCAGCTCTCACTGGAACGGTTCGCAGCCGAGTGTGAAGCGGTCGGGATGAGGGTCAGCACCTCCAAATCCGAGTCCATGGTCCTCGATCGGAAAAGGGTGGAATGCCCTCTCTGGATCGGGGATGAGATCCTGCCCCAAGTGGAGGAGTTCAAGTATCTTGGAGTCTTGTTCACGAGTGAGGGGAGGATGGAGCGTTAGATCGACAGGCGGATCGGTGCAGCGTCGGCAGTAATGCGGACCCTGTACCGGTCCATTGTGGTGAAGAGAGAGCTGAGCCAAAAGGCAAAGCTCTCAATTTACCGGTCGATTTACGCTCCTACCCTCACCTATGGTCACGAGCTATGGGTCGTGACCGAAAGAACGAGATCTCGGATACAAGCGGCCGAAATGAGTTTTCTCCGCAGGATGTCCGGGCTCTCCCTTAGAGATAGGGTGAGAAGCTCGGTCATCCGGGAGAGACTCGGAGTAGAGTCGCTACTCCTCCACGTTGAGAGGAGCCAGATGAGGTGGCTCGGGCATCTTATCAGGATGCCTCCTGGACGCCTCCCTGGGAAGGTGTTCCGGGCATGTCCCACCGGTAGGAGACCCCGGGGACGACCCAGGACGCGCTGGAGAGACTATGTCTCTCAGCCGGCCTGAAAGAGTGTTCAACTGATGTCTATGGTCAACAACTCAAAGATGCTCTACATGCAAATTTGCGACCAGTATTATGTGGAAAATGAATAAATTCAACATTTTTTTCCCTATGAAATGGTGCCGTTTGGGTTTGAAGTACGTAGTCGCTTCAAAGGAGGAAAAGCATGATTTCAAATACGCGATTGATCTATGAGAAGGCTATCCCTTGTGCCAGGGGTGTTAAACTCATTTATTCGCGGGCCGCAATGTAGTCATGGCTTCTTTTGGAGGGCCGGTATGACTGTCATGCCCGTGTAGATGTGTGAGCGCCTCATATTGTGGGAGCTGCAGAACAAGCTGACGAGTACCTCGCTTTCAAATCAGACGAGTAAACACTGGTCTAATATTTAAAATGGAACATATTACTAAAAGTGAAGATGATTTGCAATTCGAGTGATGGCACATGAAAATGAAGCACAATTTGACACCTGTGCCTTATACAAAGGTAAAGTTGGATTGGAATTTGATGAAACGGATATGGAAATCCACATATTCCATTAGAGTTTGAATTGCTTGCAATGTAATTACAAATTAGTTAACACCTGTGTGATTGATTGATTGATTGATTGATTGAGTGAGTGAGTGAGTGAGTGAGTGAGTGAGTGAGTGAGTGAGTGAGTGAGTGAGTGAGTGAGTGAGTGAGTGAGTGAGTGACTTTTCTGTCGCCTGCACGTCATCTTTCCTGCATGGCTACGTTGCTGTCTCATCCGCACCTGACCGTTGAGAGGTGCGAGACACTCAATCCTGCCACTCTCATTCCCCTTCCTGACGACGGCGAATTCCATGATTGTGTCGATGCTGCCCAACAAATTCCAAAGGCTCGGCCTGATTTGGAAGATACGCCTCTGCCAGATGGTCATGTGGTTTTTGTTGATGGGTCTTCTAAGAAAAATGAATCTGGTGTGACCCTTACTGGGTTTGCCATTGTTACTGCCGACGTGGGTTTGGAGGCTGCTAAACTGCCATCCAATATGTCTGCACAGGCCGCTGAGCTCATTGCTTTGACTGGGGCCTGCAAATTGTTTGCAAACAAATCCGTCACTATCTGGACTGATAGTCAGTATGCTTTTGCTACAGTGCACGTGTTTGCTCAGCAGTGGAGCAACCGTGGCATGATAACTTCTGCAGGGAAGCCCGTCACCCATTCCACATTACTGACTCAACTTTTGGACGCTGTCCAGCTACCTTTAAAGGTAGCGGTTTGCAAGTGTGCTGCTCACACTGCGAGCTCTGATCCTGTTTCTCGAGGTAATGCTTTTGCTGACAAATCCGCTAAGGCCGCTGCAGAGGGCCTGCTTCATGTCCTCTCGTCTCTCACAGCTCATGATTCGATGTCACACATCTCCCCTGATGTGTTGCTTGACATGCAGTCTCAGAGCCCCTCCCAGGTACGGCTCTCCTGGGAAAAGCGGGGTGCAACTAAGAACACTGATGGTCTTTTTGTGTGACCTTTGGGCAAACCTGTCTTGCCTCGTAACTTGTTCAAATGGGCTGCTATTTCGAGTCATGGGGTCACCCATGTCTTGACGGGGCGGTATGGTGAAGCTATTTATACGACATACGGTTTTGCAGCTTTTTCACAAGGCTATTTAAGACCTCAGAGAGGAAAGTTCCCGACTCCATTGTATCCGTTTCAGACAATACATATGGTTTATATCCAATTACATAAATGTGAAGGGAAAGAATATTGTTTTTTCTGCATTTATTTGTTTTCTGCATTTATCTTACTGTAAAAGGGTGATCTCCGCAGACCCAACCTAAGTACGGTAGGTGAGCAAAGTCTGGTAATAGTGCCTGATCCTGGTGCCAAGATCCGGGGTTGACACGAAAGCTAGCAGAAGCCAATTTCCAAGACACCAACCCGAAGCTCAGGGTGTTGACTCTGAGGAGATCCAAAAACATGAGCATAAGAGAGTCATTTGGTGAGTACTTTAATCGGGCTGTAGCCTGCGCAAAGTCTACCATGTGTTTTTGGTTACTTTTGCTGGTTTGTGTTACCATTATATTTTTTTCGGGGGTTATTTTATTTGTATGGATAGAGTACCATGAGCCTCGAACATTCTTCTCTCAGGCAACTACCAACGCTAATTCTAATCGATATGGCTCATGGGGAAAAAATTGCTAGACATAAGCGCGACACTAAATCCCCTTTTGATCAGGTTGTTTGTATTCCAGAAACCGTCCGTGTTCCAACTTGCGTACCATGGCTTTTGTCTTGGACTTACAATAAGTCATTAATGTTTACTGTGGCTCCTAATACATCTTCTTCTATTATTTTACCTATGAAAAGTTTGAAAGGTTTCAAAATGGTCACCCCGCTCTCTGGTTCCAGTAAAGAGGCTGTGTTCTTTGCTAAACGAGTAACTTTGAAGAATCAGGGCACAAGCCTCCTTTTGACTTTTACACTCCCTGATGGTCAAATTCATCCTCCAAATGCCACCTTGTTTAACACTTCCTGTTGGGGTTTTCAACTGTGGGCTTGGTCCTCTGGAATCGATCCTCGCTTTCCTGTTCCTATTAGCATTAACAAAACAATGTCGATCGCAGACCGTCCCGTTACAAATAATTACACCCTGTCAGCAGGAGCAAAAATCACAAGTATGCTCCTCACTGATGTAGACAGCTATTTTGTAGCCTCCACAGGAATAAGCGGTCAAACCAACAACTGGCTTCTTATGGCTGAGCAAGCCGCAAAGATGGCTAACACCAGTTGCATTGCATGCATGGGTCCAAGACCTCTTTTGAAAATTATACCTGCCAATATAGTTCCTAAGTGTGCTGTTGCTTTAATGTTAAACTCATCCATTTCACCCACTCATGATTGTTTTAAATGGGATAAGGTTTACCCTGTTGCCTCTATGACAAAATATAAACCCCTTTTTTCGTCCGATGTAGCTAAGGGTAGTTTTACATGTATTAGATTACCTGGTACCGGTGAGAAGCTCGGCGCCCTACCTCCTCCATGGTGTGGGTCCATGACCAATGTCACTGCCCCTTTTTTGCCCATTGCTCGTAGTGATATTTGGTTTTGGTGTAATAGTAGCAGACTATGATAGGTTGCCTTTAAACAGCTCTGGAATTTGCACTTTGGTAGGCCTATTGTTTCCTGTTCATTTGATACCAATGTCCTCTTATGATCTAACATATTTTGCTAAGTCCGTAGTGCCCAAATACTGGCCGAGAACGAAGCGAAACGCCGAATGGCGGGGCGCAGCTAATCCAATTTACATAGACGCCATTGGTGTTCCTAGAGGAGTACCGGATGAGTATAAGCTGGTGAATCAGATAGCAGCTGGTTTAGAATCCGCCCTGTGTTGGTGGTGTACTATTAACAAAAATGTTGACAGGATTAATTGCGTCCATTACAACGTGCAGAGGCTTGGAAACTGGTCCGAGGCGGGTTTCAAGGCGATCCACTCCCAACTGGCCGCTACTTCCCTCATGGCTTTCCAGAATCGAATGGCCCTTGACATGCTACTCTCAAAAGAGGGCGTGTCTGCGCCATGTTCGGTGAGCAATGTTGCACGTTTATTCCAAATAATACTGCAGCCGACGGAAGCCTGTCCCAGGCCCTTGAGGGCCTGCGGACCTTGAACGGGAAGATGAAGGAGCACAGTGGGGTGAACACAGAGGTTTGGACCGACTGGTTGAACGTGTTCGGAAAGTACCGCACCCTGGTTTCCTCTGCCCTGGTCTCCATTGCCGTTTTCTCTGCCATTTTGACCTTGTGTGGATGTTGTTGCATTCCTTGTCTCCGATCCCTAACTAACAGGCTAATTACAACTGCTATCTCTCCACCAGCTGAGACTTTCCCATTGCTCCAAAGGGATGACCTTTCGATCGACGCGGGTTCCTTCTCTAGTGACGACCCGGTCGGCGATTCTATTGTGGTAAACCTGTCCGGTTTGTTTCCTGAACCTAGCTTTGCCGATTATGACTCGGTTTCCTCCTGAGTGTAAGTTAGTTCTTGCGAAATGTGATCCCTTGGCTGAAAATCTTTTTGAAGTGGCCATATGGGTGATGAGTTGTTCTCCGGGAACTTATGATAAAACAGGGGGGAACTGTTAGATAAATTGTATATATATGTTATCATGTGTTGCGTTACCTAATGAGTACTTATTAATAAAGTTATTGCACAGAATGCTTGCTGTTTCGCCTTGCAGATGTCCACCAGTCCACAACAAGTCATACGATGCTGTCTGGAGCTTCCTGACCTTCTACATCTCTGGGAATCCAAGAAAGCTGTTGATAGCTCAAACTATTTTGTTGATGTCTGCACATGGCATTTCGTCTATGCACTCTTCATGTTTCTCATAGCATCCTGTCTGCGACTTCTAGTTTCACATAGAATCTCGTTTCTTCTCTCATGAGACAAAGCCCACGCTTCCCCCCCCCCACCTATCAGGGGCTAGTCTCACATTGTAGGTAGGGCATTCCTAAATAAAAAGAGAGGAGTGTAAACAGACCTTTAGTGTAGTCGGATTGATGTAAGTCTGAATGCACTCCTCGCGAGAAAAGACTCAACATTCTGCCTCACTGGTTTTGTCTGCTGATCCTTTTGCTGATTTTGAGATATTTACAAAATCGTGGCAGAAGAAGGTACATCGGATGTGAAAGTGTTTGTGGTACAGGATGTAATAACAGACGGGATGGGCCGGGCGCCTGCCGATTGTTTTCTGCCATTGAGACAACCATATAAGGCTTATACAGACACCACTGGTACACCATTAAAACAACAAAAACGTGATAAGGGACGGCCTAGCGCTGGCTTCACTGCATACCCTTCATCGTCCATGAAGCCAAGCATGCCTGATGCCTACAGGAGTGAACCTTCGGTATCTAACACACGTGCATCTCAGGTTGTCACTAGAGCAATTAATGCGAAAAGAGATGGTGACCAAAACAGGCATTTCGAAGCCCCGTTAGTGGAAGCCACTGATAGGACGGGCAGAATAATTTGTAGACAATATAATCCTCTTTCGTTGACTGAAGCTGATATGTTGCGTAGCCAGTTGCCCTCTCCTTCGGAAGGAGGAACAAAATGGGCTGCGGCTTTTTGTAAACTGGTTCTGCCTACGAACGCTGCACTGGGAGATGTACGTATATGTATTTTAGCGCATTTGACACCGGGAGATTTGCAGGTTCTTGAGAGGCAGGCTAACACTGCAGATTTGAGGGACAGTCACCCTTTCTCCCCCATTTCTCAACGTGTGTGGGATGCACTTTACTTGATGTACCCTTCCCGGCCTTTTACCAAGGCTATGGGTGAAGTAGGGCGTGAGAAGGGGGAAAACCCTGCCAAGTATTTTGAACATGTTCGCCTCTTATGGGAGGCTGAGACGGGTGAATATCCATTGTCGGGCACCCTACAGTCTCTGATGAAGCAGGCAATTTACAAAACCCAACCAAAAAAGATACAGGATGCATTAGACGGCATTGTGGACCCAGACTCATTGTCTCTGGAGAGCTGGGGAAAGCATTTGTGCCATTTTTTAAACCGCTGTGATAAGAGGAGGAAGGAAGAAAATAAACAGGATGCGGACCTTGATCGAGAAATAAAAAACATGCAGCTGTGAGTGTTGAAGGAACAACTTGAGAAAAAAGAGAAGGATGGTTCAAGATTGCAACTGACACAAACAGAGGATCGGCAAAGTAACTCTTTTTACGATAATGGCCAGGGGAGCCGTGTGCAGGGTCGTGGGAAAGGCAGAGGCAAAACTTCAAAAAACAGGAATCAATTTTATGTATATTGCAATCCATATCAAAACTACCAATGTTATGTGTGTAATCAGTATGGAGACATAGCTCGAAACTGTCTTAGATTTATATCACAGGTTAGTTCACTGCCATTATTTAAACAGACTGCCCCCACCAAACCACTACCAGCATTGACATATGGGAAAATAATGCAGGTCATACATACCATCAGCCACCGAACCCACATTTTTTGCCTTCAGCGCAGAATAGTCAACCATACATGAATCAAGTTGAGTATCCCTAATAGGGATGCTGGGACTGCACTGAGGAGGCTGAACCATCCTTTTAAACCTTTAAAGAATTGACACTTATGAGCTATAACCACATTGAAATTGCATAGTTTGATTGCATTTTTATCTTCTGTTCATGTGAAAGTCACGGACAATAATAGGTAAAGTAACAACTCTATTACAGGTAACTAAAGATTGTGTTGTTATTTCTGTCTTAAATTGGATAGGGTGTGTAATTAAATGAATCCTACTTCTTCCCACTCCGTTTTAGACAAGTAAACTCTACCCACTTTGTGCAGTATATTGTAAACTGTTTGTACCTAGCATTTCTACAAAGTCATAGTTCAAGTGATTTTCACCTTGTTTTTATCTTATTTTTTATTTTTTTATTTGGCTGATTGATGTATAGTTTACATGTTTGAAACAAACGTATTCATTCATTCATTCCCCTCCCCTTTGACAC
Organism: Syngnathus scovelli; assembly: GCF_024217435.2. NCBI lineage: Eukaryota > Metazoa > Chordata > Actinopteri > Syngnathiformes > Syngnathidae > Syngnathus > Syngnathus scovelli. The sequence continues at coordinate 4,452,518 of NC_090849.1, forward strand.
ACCCTCCAACTAACTGTTTCTGCTTTCTTTCAGCCGGTATGGCTGGTTTGTTTTGTCTACAAGTTGTATTTTATTTTATTTCCTTTAGCTGTTGGTATTTTATTTGAATAACATTTCATTTGTAACTAGAAAATGCAATTTCTGGAGAAATTGCGTGTGAAGGTAAAAACTTTGAATAACTTCTTGGGGAATGATGCAGAATGATGTTGAAATGAGTTGAATTACTTGAGAATAGTGGAAAATAGAAGAAATTTTGGAGAATTTGTGGTGAAAATTTGTAAATTTTGGTAAGTGGGAAGATGTGGAACAGTGTAAAGTTTGAAGGGGTTGAATCAGTTGAAAAATGTAGAAATTAGACTTGAAAAATGAAATTTTGGAGAATTTGGTTGTATTTCAAATTTTGAATTTTTGGTAAGTGGGAAGTTGTGGAATAGGTAGGCAAAAGATGAACAGTTGAAAGTTGGAATGGGTTGAATCGGTTGAAAAACGTAGAAATTAGAGTACAAAAACGAAATTTTGGAGAATATGGTTGAATTTCAAATTTGAAAATTTGGTAAAAAAAGATGAACAGTTGTGTCACGCCCGTGCCACAGCACGCTCGGCCTGCACTTCGCTCGGCCACACCCCTTTCGTTACCGTAATGTCTGTCACCTGCTTCCTCTTGTTACCCTGTGTATTTAAGCCCTGCCCGTGTGTTTCTCCCTGTCGGTGTCTACTGTTGTGTCCATTCCTGTTCGTGCCCAGTGTTCCTGTTCTTGTCATCTGGTTTTCCCTCGGTCTGTCTGAAGGCTCACGGTCAGAATTTTAACCTTGTCCAAGGGGAATTCATGTCGGTCAGTCTGTCTGTTTTGCTGGCCGTGAGTCTCCCTCCCGTCTGTGTTGATTGTTCCCACCTGCCTCTCGTTACCTGTCGTGTATAAAAGTCCTGTCTGCCCCTCACTCCCGGTCGGATCATTGGTATTGGTTGCTGCTGGTTTTGGTTTTGGTTGCTGTCGTTCGGTGTTGTCGTCCTGTCTTGGTGCCGTCATGTCCTGCTGTTTTCTTGTTCCACGTCCCGGTCAGTCAGTCAAGTTATTGTTTAAGTCATGTCAGTTTACCGAGTCTGTATTTTGAGTTGCTTCAACGGCGCATGACGCACGGCCGCCCCCCGATCCAGTCCCGACGGCGCGGATGCTGCGGCCGTCACCAGTTCCGGCGGGGTGGATCCAGAGGCCGTCACCCAGTCGGCCTTCGGCGGTGTGTGACGTGCGGCCACCTCCCCATTTCCTCCCGGCCCTTGTTGGACAGTCTTGAATTTTTTCTTTTTTGGGACGTCGGGAGCCATCCCTTGTGGGGGGGGGGTACTGTCACGCCCGTGCCACAGCACGCTCGGCCTGCACTTCGCTCGGCCACACCCCTTTCGTTACCGTAATGTCTGTCACCTGCTTCCTCTTGTTACCCTGTGTATTTAAGCCCTGCCCGTGTGTTTCTCCCTGTCGGTGTCTACTGTTGTGTCCATTCCTGTTCGTGCCCAGTGTTCCTGTTCTTGTCATCTGGTTTTCCCTCGGTCTGTCTGAAGGCTCACGGTCAGAATTTTAACCTTGTCCAAGGGGAATTCATGTCGGTCAGTCTGTCTGTTTTGCTGGCCGTGAGTCTCCCTCCCGTCTGTGTCGTCGGTTCCCCACCTGCCTCCCTTCCAACTCCTTTTCCCTGCAATAAATCCTGGTTCAAGCTGCATTTGGTCGCCCTGGCTCAACTCATTCCTGACAAGTTGAAAGTTGAAATGGGTTGAATCAGTTCAAAAACGTAGAAGTTCGAGTAGAAAAATGACATTTTGGAGAATTTGGTTGAATTTCAAATTTGACAATTTGGAATTTTTGGTAGGCGAGACGTTCTGGAATAGGTAGGCAAAAGATGAATAGTTGAAAGTTGGAATGGTTGAATCAGTTGAAAAATGTAGAAATATGAGTAGAAAAACGAAATTTTGTAGAATTTGGTTGAATTTCAAAATAGAAAATTTGGAATTTTTGGTAGGTGGGAAGTTGTGGAATAGGTAGGCAAATGATGAACAGTTGAAACTTGGAATGGATTGAATCGGTTGAAAAATGTAGAAATTAGAGGTGAAAAACGAAATTTTTTGAAATTTTGTCGAAATTTTAAACGTGAAAACGTGAAATTTTTGAATTTGGCAATTTTGGGAATGTCGAAAATCTTTCTGAATGTGAATTGAATGTTCTGAATGATGTGAATTTCAAATTGGAACGACGTAATGTGAAATGTCGAATGTGCCATTAAGAATGAATGGGGAAACATTGGTTATAAATTTGCGAATTTTGCGAAAACGGAAAATTTTTGGAACGAGAAAAATGTAAGTGCTCATATCGTGAATATTTGGAATACGTCAAAAGTGCAATGAGTGAATCAGATGAATTATGTGGAAGAAGAAGTGAGACAAAAATTGAGGAGTATAAATTTTAATAATAATAATAACTAGAAAATGCAATTTCTGGAGAAATTGCGTGTGAAGGCGAAGACTTTGAATCACTTCTTGGGAAATGATGCTGAATGATGTTGAAATGAGTTGAATTATATGAGAAATGTGGAAAATAGAAGTGTTAAACGAAATTTTGGTGAATTTGTGGTGAAAATTTGTAATTTTTGGTAAGTGGGAAGTTGTGGAATACGTAGGAAAATGATGAACAGTTGAAAGTTTGAACGGTTGAATCGGTTGAAGAATGTAGAATTTAGAATTGAAAAATGAAATTTTGGAGAATTTGGTTGAATTTCAAATTTGAAAGTTTGGAATTGGGAAGTTGTGGTATAGGTGGGCAAAAGATGAACAGTTGAAAATGGAATGAGTTGAATCGGTTGAAAAATGTAGAAATAGAGTAGAAAAACGAAATTTGAGAATTTGGTTGAAATTCAAATTTGTAATTTTTGGTAAGTGGGAAGTTGTGGAATAGGTAGGCAAAAGATGAACAGTTGAAAGATGGAATGGGGTGAATCAGTTGAAAAATGTAGAAAGTAGAGTAGAAAAATGAAATTTTGGAGAATTTGGTTGAATTTCAAATTTGGAATTTTTGTTAAGTGGGAAGTTGTTGAATGGGTCGGCAAAAGATGAACAGTTGAAAGTTGGAATGGGTTGAATCGGTTGAACAATATAGAAATTACACTAGAAAAATGAAATTTTGGAGAAATTTGAAAGTTTGGAATTTTTGGTAAGTGGGAAGTTGTGGAATAGGTAGGCAAAAGATGAAAAGTTCAAAGTTGGAATGGGTATAATCGGTTGAAAAATGTAGAAACTAGAGTAGAAAAACAAAATGTTTGAGAATTTGGTTGAATTTCAAATTTGGAATTTTTGGTAAGTGGGAAGTTGTGGAATAGGTAGGCAAAAGATGAACGGTTTAAAGTTGGAATGGGTTAATCGGTTGAACAATGTAGAAATGAGAGTAGAAAAACGAAATTTTGGATAATTTGGTTGAATTTCAAATTTGGAATTTTTGGTAAGTGGGAAGTTGTGCAATGGGTAGGCAAAAGATGAACAGTTGAAAGTTGGAATGGGTAGAATCGGTTGAAAAATGTGGAATGAGTTGAATCGGTTGAACAATGTGGATATTAGAGTAGAAAAACGAAATTTTGGAGAATTTGGTTGAATTTTAAATTTGAAAGTTTGGAAATTTTGGTAAGTGGGGAGTTGTGGAATAGGTAGAAAAAGATGAACAGTTGAAAGTTTGACTGGGTTGAATCGGTTGAGAAATGTAGACGTTAGAGAAGAAAAACAAAATTTTTGAGAATTTGGTCGAATTTCAAATTTGAAAATTTTGAATTTTTGGTAGATGAGAAGTTGTAGAATAGGTAGGAAAAAGATGAACAGTTGAAAGTTGGAATGGGTTGAATCGGTTGAAAAACGTAGAAGTTAGAGAAGAAACACTAAATTTTGGAGAATTTGGTTGAATTTCAAATTTGAAAATTTTGAATTTTTGGTAGGTGAGAAGTTGTAGAATAGGTAGGCAAAAGATGAACAGTTGAAAGTTGGAATGGGTTGAATCGGTTGAAAAATGTAGAAAGTAGAGGTGAAAAACGAAATCTTGTGAAATTTTATCAAAATTTAAAACGTGAAAACGTGAAATGTTTGATTTGGCAATTTTGGGAATGTCGAGAATTTTTCCGAATGTGATTCGAATGTGCTGAATGATGTGAATTTCAAATTAGAACGACGTAAATGTGAAATGTCGAATGTGCCATTAAGAATGAATGGGGAAAAAATTGTCGTAAATTTGCGACTTTTGCGAAATCGGAAAGTTTTCGGAACGAGATAAATGGAAGGACTAATCTCGTGAACATTTGGAATACATCAAAAGTGGAATAAAGTGAATTGGATGAATTATGTGGTAGAAGAAGCAAGACAAAACAGTGAGGAGAATAAAATAGAAAAACTAGAAAATGCAATTTCTGGAGAAATTGTGTGTGAAGGCGAAGACTTTGAATCACTTCTTGGGAAATGATGCTGAATGATGTTGAAATGAGTTGAATTATATGAGAAATGTGGAAAATAGAAGTGTTAAACGAAATTTTGGTGAATTTGTGGTGAAAATTTGTAATTTTTGGTAAGTGGGAAGTTGTGGAATACGTAGGAAAATGATGAACAGTTGAAAGTTTGAACGGTTGAATCGGTTGAAGAATGTAGAATTTAGAATTGAAAAATGAAATTTTGGAGAATTTGGTTGAATTTCAAATTTGAAAGTTTGGAATTGGGAAGTTGTGGTATAGGTGGGCAAAAGATGAACAGTTGAAAATGGAATGAGTTGAATCGGTTGAAAAATGTAGAAATAGAGTAGAAAAACGAAATTTGAGAATTTGGTTGAAATTCAAATTTGTAATTTTTGGTAAGTGGGAAGTTGTGGAATAGGTAGGCAAAAGATGAACAGTTGAAAGATGGAATGGGGTGAATAGTTGACAAATGTAGAAAGTAGAGTAGAAAAATGAAATTTTGGAGAATTTGGTTGAATTTCAAATTTGGAATTTTTGTTAAGTGGGAAGTTGTTGAATGGGTCGGCAAAAGATGAACAGTTGAAAGTTGGAATGGGTTGAATCGGTTGAACAATATAGAAATTACACTAGAAAAATGAAATTTTGGAGAAATTTGAAAGTTTGGAATTTTTGGTAAGTGGGAAGTTGTGGAATAGGTAGGCAAAAGATGAAAAGTTCAAAGTTGGAATGGGTATAATCGGTTGAAAAATGTAGAAACTAGAGTAGAAAAACAAAATGTTTGAGAATTTGGTTGAATTTCAAATTTGGAATTTTTGGTAAGTGGGAAGTTGTGGAATAGGTAGGCAAAAGATGAACGGTTTAAAGTTGGAATGGGTTAATTGGTTGAACAATGTAGAAATGAGAGTAGAAAAACGAAATTTTGGATAATTTGGTTGAATTTCAAATTTTGAATTTTTGGTAAGTGGGAAGTTGTGCAATGGGTAGGCAAAAGATGAACAGTTGAAAGTTGGAATGGGTAGAATCGGTTGAAAATGTGGAATGAGTTGAATCGGTTGAACAATGTGGATATTAGAGTAGAAAAACGAAATTTTGGAGAATTTGGTTGAATTTCAAATTTGAAAGTTTGGAAATTTTGGTAAGTGGGGAGTTGTGGAATAGGTAGAAAAAGATGAACAGTTGAAAGTTTGACTGGGTTGAATCGGTTGAGAAACGTAGACGTTAGAGAAGAAAAACAAAATTTTTGAGAATTTGGTTGAATTTCAAATTTGAAAATTTGGAATTTTTGGTAGATGAGAAGTTGTAGAATAGGTAGGAAAAAGATGAACAGTTGAAAGTTGGAATGGGTTGAATCGGTTGAAAAACGTAGAAGTTAGAGAAGAAACACTAAATTTTGGAGAATTTGGTTGAATTTCAAATTTGAAAATTTTGAATTTTTGGTAGGTGAGAAGTTGTAGAATAGGTAGGCAAAAGATGAACAGTTGAAAGTTGGAATGGGTTGAATCGGTTGAAAAATGTAGAAAGTAGAGGTGAAAAACGAAATCTTGTGAAATTTTGTGAAATTTTATCAAAATTTAAAACGTGAAAACGTGAAATGTTTGATTTGGCAATTTTGGGAATGTCGAGATTTTTTCCGAATGTGATTCGAATGTGCTGAATGATGTGAATTTCAAATTAGAACGACGTAAATGTGAAATGTCGAATGTGCTATTAAGAATGAATGGGGAAAAAATTGTCGTAAATTTGCGACTTTTGCGAAATCGGAAAGTTTTCGGAACGAGATAAATGGAAGCACTAATCTCGTGAACATTTGGAATACATCAAAAGTGGAATAAAGTGAATTGGATGAATTATGTGGTAGAAGAAGCAAGACAAAAAAGTGAGGAGAATAAAATAGAAAAACTAGAAAATGCAATTTCTGGAGAAATTGTGTGTGAAGGCGAAGACTTTGAATCACTTCTTGGGAAATGATGCCGAATAATGTTGAAATGAGTAGAATTTCTTGAGAAATGTGGAAAATAGAAGTGTAATACTAAATTTTGGAGAATTTGGTTGAATTTCAAATTTGAAAGTTTGGAATTTTTGGTAAGTGGGAGGTTGTGGAATAGGTAGGCAAAAGATGAACAGTTGAAAGTTGGAACGGGTTGAAACGGTTAAAAAATGTAGAAGTTAGAGCAAATCTTGAATCCCCATAGAGAATGAATGGGAATTAAAAGAAAAAGCAATTACGCCAAAACATTTTGAAATTTGGAACAAAAGGACAAAAAACAGCTTCAGGAGGTTCCCTTTTGGGGTTAAAATGTTGAAACGGGTTTAATCGGACAAAAATTGCAAAAGTTAGCTAAAATGTAGCTATTTAGGGCACTTAATGTTGAAATAAGATCACTTCCGGTTAGATTTGGGTCACTTCCGGTTTGATTAGAGGCACTTCCGGTCCAGCTGAGGTCACTTCCGGTTTATTTGGGGTCACTTCCGGTTTAAAAAGGTCACTTCCGGTTTGATTTTGGGTCACTTCCGGTTTACCTAAGGTCACTTGCGGTTTGATATGGGGCACTTCCGGTACATTCTGGTTTCATTGGGGGCACTTCCGGGTCAATCCAAGATGGCCGCCACACTGGACGTGTGGGTGAAGGAGGTGAATATGGTAAGCATAAGGTAAACAAAGTGAATAAAGTTGGAATGGGTTGAATCGGTTGAAAAATGTGGAAAAAAGAGTAGAAAAACGAAATTGTAGAGAATTTTTGGTAAGTGGAAAGTTGTGGAATAGGCAGGCAAAGGATGAACAGTTGAATGTTGGAACGGGTTGAATCGGTTAAAAAATGTAGAAGTGAGAGCAAATGTTGAATCCCCATAGAGAATGAATGGGAATTAAAAGAAAAAGCAATTGCGCCAAAATATTTTGAAATTTGGAACAAAACGTAAAAAAACAGCTTCAGGAGGTTCACTTTTGGGGTTAAAATGTTGAAACGGGTTCAATCGGACAAAAAATGCAAAAGTTAGCGCCTAATGTAGCTATTTATGGCAGTTAATGTTGAAATAAGTTCACTTCCGGGTTGATTTGGGTCACTTCCGGTCTATTTGGGTCACTTCCGGTCTGATTAGAGGCACTTCCGGTCTAGCTGAGGTCACTTCCGGTTTATTTGGGGTCACTTCCGGTTTAAAAAGGTCACTTCCGGTTTAAAAAGGTCACTTCCGGTTTGATTTGGGGTCACTTCCGGTTTACCTGAGGTCACTTCCTGTTTACCTAAGGTCACTTCCGGTTTTATTTGGGGCACTTCCGGTTCATTCTAGGTTCATTGGGAGCACTTCAGGGTCAATCCAAGATGGCCGCCATACTGGAAGTGGGGGTCAAGGGTTGAATTGTGTAAGCATAGTGGAAGTGGGGGTGAAGGGGTGAATATGGTAAGGATGAGGTGACCAAAGTGAATAAAGTTGGAATGGGTTGAATCGGTTGAAAAATGTAGAAATTAGAGTGGAAAAACGAAATTTTGTAGAATTTGGTGTGAATTTCAAAATTGAAAATTTGGAAATTTTGGTAAGTGGGAAGGTGTGGAATAGGTAGGAAAAAGATGAACAGTTAAAAGTTGGAATGGTTGAATCGGTCAAAAATTGTAGAAATTAGAGGTGAAAAACGGAATTTTGTGAAATTTTGTCGAAATTTTTAACGTGAAAACGTGAAATTTTTGAATTTGGGAATTTTGGGAATGTCGAGAATCATTCCGAATGTGGTTTGAATGTGCTGAATGAGGTGAATTTAAAAGGGGAATGACGTAAAAGTGAAATGTTGAATCTGCCATTGAGAATGAATGGGGAAAAATTCGTCGTAAATTCGCGAATTTTGCGAAATCGGAAAATTTTCGGAACGAGAAAAATGGAAGCGCTCATCTCGTGAATATTTGGAATACGTCAAAAGTGGAACGGAGTGAATCGGATGAATTATGTGGAAGAAGAAGCGGGACAAAAAAGTGGCGGGAATAAAATAGAAGAATAATAATAACTAGAAAATGCAATTTCTGGAGAAATTGCGTGTGAAGGCGAAGACTTTGAATCACTTCTTGGGAATGATGTTGAAATGAGTTGAATTTCTTGAGAAATGTGGAAAATAGAAGTGTAATACTAAATTTTGGAGAATGTGGTTGAATTTCAAATTTGAATTTTGGAATTTTTGGTAAGTAGGAGGTTGTGGAATAGGTAGGCAAAAGATGAACAGTTGAAAGTTGGAACGGGTTGAAACGGTTAAAAAATGTAGAAGTTAGAGCAAATCTTGAATCCCCATAGAGAATGACTGGGAATTAAAAGAAAAAGCAATTGCGCCAAAATATTTTGAAATTTGGAACAAAAGGACAAAAAACGGCTTAAGGAGGTTCCCTTTTCCCTTTAAAATGTTGAAACGGGTTTAATCGGACAAAAAATGCAAAAGTTAGCGACTAATGTAGCTATTTAGGGCAGTTAATGTTGAAATAAGGTCACTTCCGGGGTGATTTGGGTCACTTCCGGTCTATTTGGGTCACTTCCGGTTTGAGTAGAGGCACTTCCGGTCTAGCCGAGGTCACTTCCGGTTTATTTGGGGTCACTTCCGGTTTAAAAAGGTCACTTCCGGTTTAAAAAGGTCACTTCCGGTTTGATTTGGGGTCACTTCCGGTTTACTTGAGGTCACTTCCGGTTCATTTGGGGTCACTTCCGGTTTGATTTGGGTCACTTCCGGTCTATTTGGGTCACTTCCGGTTTGACTAGAGGCACTTCCGGTCTAGCTGAGGTCACTTCCGGTTAATTTGGGGTCACTTCCGGTTTAAAAAGGTCACTTCCGGTTTAAAAAGGTCACTTCCGGTTTGATTTGGGGTCACTTCCGGTTTACCTGAGGTCACTTCCTGTTTACCTAAGGTCACTTCCGGTTCGATTTGGGGCACTTCCGGTTCATTCTAGGTTCATTGGGAGCACTTCAGGGTCAATCCAAGATGGCCGCCACACTGGAAGTGGGGGTCAAGGGTTGAATTTTGTAAGCATAGTGGAAGTGGGGGTGAAGGTGGTGAATATGGTAAGGATGAGGTGACCAAAGTGAATAAAGTTGGAATGGGTTGAATCGGTTGAAAAATGTAGAAATTAGAGTAGAAAAACCAAATTTTGTAGAATTTGGTTGAATTTCAAAATTGAAAATTTGGAAATTTTGGTAAGTGGGAAGGTGTGGAATAGGTAGGCAAAAGATGAACAGTTGAAAGTTGGAATGGGTTGAATCGGTTGAAAAACGTAGAAGTTAGAGTAGAAAAACGAAATTTTGGAGAATTTGGTTGAATTTCAAATTTGAAATTTTGGAATTTTTGGTAGGTGAGAAGTTGTGGAATAGGCAGGCAAAAGATGAACAGTTGAAAATTGGAATGGGTTGAATCGGTTGAAAAATGTAGAAACTAGAGGTGAAAAACGAAATTTCGTGAAATTTTGTCGGAATTTTTAACGTGAAAACGTGAAATTTTTGAATTTGGGAATTTTGGGAATGTCGAGAATCATTCCGAATGTGGTTTGAATGTGCTGAATGAGGTGAATTTAAAAGGGGAATGACGTAAATGTGAAATGTAGAATCTGCCATTGAGAATGAATGGGGAAAAATTTGTCGTAAATTCGCGAATTTTGCGAAATCGGAAAATTTTCGGAACGAGAAAAATGGAAGCGCTCATCTCGTGAATATTTGGAATACGTCAAAAGTGGAACGGAGTGAATCGGATGAATTATGTGGAAGAAGAAGCGGGACAAAAAAGTGTGGAGAATAAAATATAATAATAATAATAATAATAGAGAATGGTGTAGAATAACATATGTGTGAAGGCCATCGCCTTCACACAACTAGAAAATGCAATTTCTGGAGAAATTGCGTGTGAAGGCGAAGACTTTGAATCACTTCTTGGGGAATGATGCCGAATGATGTTGAAATGAGTTGAATTTCTTGAGAAATGTGGAAAATAGAAGTGTAATACTAAATTTTTGAGAATATGGTTGAATTTCAAATTTGATTTTTGGAATTTTTGGTAAGTGGAAAGTTGTGGAATAGGCAGGCAAAGGATGAACAGTTGAATGTTGGAACGGGTTGAATCGGTTAAAAAATGTAGAAGTGAGAGCAAATGTTGAATCCCCATAGAGAATGAATGGGAATTAAAAGAAAAAGCAATTGCGCCAAAATATTTTGAAATTTGGAACAAAACGTAAAAAAACAGCTTCAGGAGGTTCACTTTTGGGGTTAAAATGTTGAAACGGGTTCAATCGGACAAAAAATGCAAAAGTTAGCGCCTAATGTAGCTATTTATGGCAGTTAATGTTGAAATAAGTTCACTTCCGGGTTGATTTGGGTCACTTCCGGTCTATTTGGGTCACTTCCGGTCTGATTAGAGGCACTTCCGGTCCAGCTGAGGTCACTTCCGGTTAATTTGGGGTCACTTCCGGTTTAAAAGGTCACTTCCGGTTTAAAAAGGTCACTTCCGGTTTGATTTGGGGTCACTTCCGGTTTACCTGAGGTCACTTCCTGTTTACCTAAGGTCACTTCCGGTTCGATTTGGGGCACTTCCGGTTCATTCTAGGTTCATTGGGAGCACTTCAGGGTCAATCCAAGATGGCCGCCACACTGGAAGTGGGGGTCAAGGGTTGAATTGTGTAAGCATAGTGGAAGTGGGGGTGAAGGGGTTGAATATGGTAAGGATGAGGTGACCAAAGTGAATAAAGTTGGAATGGGTTGAATCGGTTGAAAAATGTAGAAATTAGAGTAGAAAAACCAAATTTTGTAGAATTTGGTTGAATTTCAAAATTGAAAATTTGGAAATTTTGGTAAGTGGGAAGGTGTGGAATAGGTAGGCAAAAGATGAACAGTTGAAAGTTGGAATGGGTTGAATCGGTTGAAAAACGTAGAAGTTAGAGTAGAAAAACGAAATTTTGGAGAATTTGGTTGAATTTCAAATTTGAAATTTTGGAATTTTTGGTAGGTGAGAAGTTGTGGAATAGGCAGGCAAAAGATGAACAGTTGAAAGTTGGAATGGGTTGAATCGGTTGAAAAATGTAGAAGTTAGAGTAGAAAAACGAAATTACGAAGAATTTGGTTGAATTTCAAATTTGAAAATTTGGAATTTTTTTGTAAGTGGGAAGTTGTGGAATAGGTAGGCAAAAGATGAACAGTTGGAAGTTGGAACGGGTTGAATCGGTCGAAAAATGTAGAAATTAGAGGTGAAAAACGAAATTTCGTGAAATTTTGTCGGAATTTTTAACGAGAAAACGTGAAATTTTTGAATTTGGGAATTTTGGGAATGTCGAGAATCATTCCGAATGTGGTTTGAATGTGCTGAATGAGGTGAATGTAAAAGGGGAATGACGTAAATGTGAAATGTCGAATCTGCCATTGAGAATGAATGGGGAAAAATTTGTCGTAAATTCGCGAATTTTGCGAAATCGGAAAATTTTCGGAACGAGAAAAATGGAAGCGCTCATCTCGTGAATATTTGGAATACGTCAAAAGTGGAACGGAGTGAATCGGATGAATTATGTGGAAGAAGAAGCGGGACAAAAAAGTGGCGGGAATAAAATAGAAGAATAATAATAATAATAATAATAATAATAATAGAGAATGGTGTAGAATAACATATGTGTGAAGGCCATCGCCTTCACACAACTAGAATTTGCAATTCCTGAAGAAATTGCGTGTGAAGGTGAAGAGGTTGAATAAATACTTGGGGAATGTTGCAGAATGATGTTGAAAAGAGTTGAATCGGTTGAAAAATGTAGAAATTACAAGGGAAAAAGGAAATTTGGGAAAATTGGGTGTGAATTTCAAAATTGAAAATTTTGAATTTTGGGTAAGTGGGAAGTTGTGGAATAGGTAGGAAAATGATGAACAGTTGAAAGGTGGAATGGGTTGAATAAGTTGAAAATGTAGAAATTAGAGTAGAAAAACAAAATTGTAGAGAATTTTTGGTAAGTGGGAAGTTGTGGAATAGGAAGGCAAAAGAGGAACAGTTGAAAGTTGGAACGAGTTGAATCGGTTAAAAAATGTAGAAGTTAGAGCAAATCTTGAATCCTAATAGAGAATGAATGGGAATTAAAAGAAAAAAAAATGCACCAAAAGTTTCTGAAATTTGGAACAAAAGGAAAGAAACGGCTTCAGGAGGTTCACTTTTGGGGTTAAAATGTTGAAATGGGTTTAATCGGGCAAAATTTGCAAAAGTTAGCGCAAATGTAGGTATTTAGGGCACTTAATGTTGAAATATGGTCATTTCCGGTTTGATTTGGGTCACTTCCGGTTTGATTAGAGGCACTTCCGGTCCAGCTGAGGTCACTTCCGGTTTATTTGGGGACACTTCCGGTTGAAAAAGGTCACTTCTGGTTGAAAAAGGTCACTTCCGGTTTGATTTGGGGTCACTTCCGGTTTGATTTGGGGTCACTTCCGGTTTACCTGAGGTCACTTCCGGTTCATTTGGGGTCAATTCCGGTTTGATTTGGGGCACTTCCGGTTCATTCCGAGTTCATTGGGGCACTTCAGGGTCAATCCAAGATGGCCGCCACTCCGGAAGTGGGGGTCAAGGGTTGAATTGTGGAAGTGGGGGTGAAGGGGGTGAATATGGTAAGCATAAGGTGAACAAAGTGAATAAAGTTGGAATGGGTTGAATCGGTTGAAAAATGTAGAAATTAGAAGGGAAAAACTAAATTTTGGGAAAATTTGGTGTGAATTTCAAAATTGAAAATTTGGACATTTTGGTAAGTGGGAAGGTGTGGAATAGGTAGGCAAAAGATGAACAGTTGAAAGTTGGAACGAGTTGAATCGGTGGAAAAATGTAGAAACTAGAAGTGAAAAACTAAATTTTGTGAAATTTTGCAAAGTTTTGTGCAAATTTTAAAAGTGAAAACGTGAAATTTTTGAATTTGGCAAGTTTGGGAATGTTCCCAATGTGATTTGAATGTGTTGAATTAAGTGAATTTCAAACTGGAGCAACGTAAATGTGAAATGTTGAATCTGCCATTAAGAATGAATGGGGAAGAATTTGCCGGAATTTTGTGAATTTTGCGAAAACGGAAAATTTTTTGAACGAAAAAAATGTAAGCACCCGTGTCATGAATATTTGGAATCAGTGAAAAGTGGAATGGAGTGAATCGGTTGAAGTATGTGGAAGTAGTTAACGGACAAAAAAGTGAGCGGAATAAGTAGAATAATAATAATAACTAGAATTTGCAATTCCTGAAGAAATTGCGTGTGAAGGTGAAGAGGTTGAATAAATACTTGGGGAATGCTGCAGAATGATGTTGAAAAGAGTTGAATCGGTTGAAAAATGTAGAAATTACAAGGGAAAAGGAAATTTGGGAAAATTGGGTGTGAATTTCAAAACTGAAAATTTGGAATTTTGGGTAAGTGGGAAGTTGTGGAATAGGTAGGAAAATGATGAACAGTTGAAAGGTGGAATGGGTTGAATAAGTTGAATGGGTTGAATAAGTTGAAAAAAGTAGAAATTAGAGTAGAAAACCAAAATTGAACAGTTGAAAGTTGGAACGAGTTGAATCGGTTAAAAAATGTAGAAGTTAGAGCAAATCTTGAATCCTAATAAAGAATGAATGGGAATTAAAAGAAAAAAAAAATTGCGCCAAAATCTTTTGAAATTTGGAACAAAAGGAAAAAAACGGCTTCAGGAGGTTCACTTTTGGGGTTAAAATGTAGAAACGGGTTTAATCGGTCAAAATTTGCAAAAGTTAGCGCAAATGTAGGTATTTTGGGCACTTAATGTTGAAATATGGTCACTTCCGGTTTGATTTGGGTCACTTCCGGTCTATTTGAGTCACTTCCGGTTTGAATAGAGGCACTTCCGGTCTAGCTGACGTCACTTCCGGTTTATTTGTGGTCACTTCCGGTTTAAAAAGGTAACTTCCGGTTTAAAAAGGTCACTTCCGGTTTACCTGAGGTCACTTCCGGTTCATTTGGGGTCACTTCCGGTTTGATTTGGGTCACTTCCGGTTTGATTAGAGGCACTTCCGGTCTATTTAGGTCACTTCCGGTTTGATTAGAGGCACTTCCGGTCTAGCTGAGGTCACTTCCGGTTTATTTGGGGTTACTTCCGGTTTAAAAAGGTCACTTCCGGTTTGATTTGGGGTCACTTCCGGTTTGATTTGGGGTCACTTCCGGTTTACCTGAGGTCACTTCCGGTTCATTTGGAGTCAATTCCGGTTTGATTTGGGGCACTTCCAGTTCATTCCGGGTTCATTGGGGCACTTCAGGGTCAATCCAAGATGGCCGCCACTCTGGAAGTGGGGGTCAAGGGTTGAATTGTGGAAGTGGGGGTGAAGGGGGTGAATATGGTAAGCATAAGGTGAACAAAGTGAATAAAGTTGGAATGGGTTGAATCGGTTGAAAAATGTAGAAATTAGAAGGGAAAAACTAAATTTTGGGAAAATTTGGTGTGAATTTCAAAATTGAAAATTTGGAAATTTTGCTAAGTGGGAAGGTGCGGAATAGGTAGGCAAAAGATGAACAGTTGAAAGTTGGAACGAGTTGAATCGGTGGAAAAATGTAGAAACTAGAAGTGAAAAACTAAATTTTGTGAAATTTTGCAAAATTTTGTGCAAATTTTAAAAGTGAAAACGTGAAATTTTTGAATTTGGCAAGTTTGGGAATGTCCCCAATGTGATTTGAATGTGTTGAAATAAGTGAATTTCAAACTGGAACAACAAAAATGTGAAATGTTGAATCTGCCATTAAGAATGAATGGGGAAAAAAATGCCACAAAATCGTGAATTTTGTGAAAACGGAAAATTTTTCGAACAAAAAAAATGTAAGCAGCCGTGTCATGAATATTTGGAATAAGTGAAAAGTGGAACGGAGTGAATCGGTTGAAGTATGTGGAAGGAGTTAAGCGTCAAAAAAGTGAGCGGAATAAGTAGAATAATAATAATAACTAGAATTTGCAATTCCTGAAGAAATTGCGTGTGAAGGTGAAGAGGTTGAATAAATACTTGGGGAATGCTGCAGAATGATGTTGAAAAGAGTTGAATCGGTTGAAAAATGTAGAAATTACAAGGGAAAAGGAAATTTGGGAAAATTGGGTGTGAATTTCAAAACTGAAATTTTGGAATTTTGGGTAAGTGGGAAGTTGTGGAATAGGTAGGAAAATGATGAACAGTTGAAAGGTGGAATGGGTTGAATAAGTTGAATGGGTTGAATAAGTTGAAAAAAGTAGAAATTAGAGTAGAAAACCAAAATTGAACAGTTGAAAGTTGGAACGAGTTGAATCGGTTAAAAAATGTAGAAGTTAGAGCAAATCTTGAATCCTAATAAAGAATGAATGGGAATTAAAAGAAAAAAAAATTGCGCCAAAATCTTTTGAAATTTGGAACAAAAGGAAAAAAAAACGGCTTCAGGAGGTTCACTTTTGGGGTTAAAATGTAGAAACGGGTTTAATCGGGCAAAATTTGCAAAAGTTAGCGCAAATGTAGGTATTTTGGGCACTTAATGTTGAAATATGGTCACTTCCGGTTTGATTTGGTCACTTCCGGTCTATTTGGGTCACTTCCGGTTTGATTAGAGGCACTTCCGGTCTAGCTGAGGTCACTTCCGGTTTATTTGGGGTCACTTCCGGTTGAAAAATGTCACTTCCGGTTTGATTTGGGGTCACTTCCGGTTTGATTTGGGGTCACTTCCGGTTTACCTGAGGTCACTTCCGGTTCATTTGGGGTCAATTCCGGTTTGATTTGGGGCACTTCCAGTTCATTCCGGGTTCATTGGGGCACTTCAGGGTCAATCCAAGATGGCCGCCACTCTGGAAGTGGGGGTCAAGGGTTTAATTGTGGAAGTGGGGGTGAAGGGGGTGAATATGGTAAGCATAAGGTGAACAAAGTGAATAAAGTTGGAATGGGTTGAATCGGTTGAAAAATGTAGAAATTAGAAGGGAAAAACTAAATTTTGGGAAAATTTGGTGTGAATTTCAAAATTGAAAATTTGGAAATTTTGCTAAGTGGGAAGGTGTGGAATAGGTAGGCAAAAGATGAACAGTTGAAAGTTGGAACGAGTTGAATCGGTGGAAAAATGTAGAAACTAGAAGTGAAAAACTAAATTTTGTGAAATTTTGCAAAATTTTGTGCAAATTTTAAAAGTGAAAACGTGAAATTTTTGAATTTGGCAAGTTTGGGAATGTCCCCAATGTGATTTGAATGTGTTGAAATAAGTGAATTTCAAACTGGAACAACAAAAATGTGAAATGTTGAATCTGCCATTAAGAATGAATGGGGAAAAAAATGCCACAAAATCGTGAATTTTGTGAAAACGGAAAATTTTTCGAACAAAAAAAATGTAAGCAGCCGTGTCATGAATATTTGGAATAAGTGAAAAGTGGAACGGAGTGAATCGGTTGAAGTATGTGGAAGGAGTTAAGCGTCAAAAAAGTGAGCGGAATAAGTAGAATAATAATAATAATAACTAGAATTTGCAATTCCTGAAGAAATTGCGTGTGAAGGTGAAGAGGTTGAATAACTACTTGGGGAATGTTGCAGAATGATGTTGAAAAGAGTTTAATCGGTTGAAAAATGTAGAAATTACAAGGGAAAAAGGAAATTTGGGAAAATTGGGTGTGAATTTCAAAATTGAAAATTTGGAATTTTGGGTAAGTGGGAAGTTGTGGAATAGGTAGGAAAATGATGAACAGTTGAAAGGTAGAATGAGTTGAATAAGTTGAAAATGTAGAAATTAGAGTAGAAAAACAAAATTGTAGAGATTTTTTGGTAAGTGGGAAGTTGTGGAATAGGAAGGCAAAAGAGGAACAGTTGAAAGTTGGAACGAGTTGAATCGGTTAAAAAATGTAGAAGTTAGAGCAAATCTTGAATCCTAATAGAGAATGAATGGGAATTAAAAGAAAAAAAAATTGCACAAAAAGTTTCAGAAATTTGGAACAAAAGGAAAAAAAACGGCTTCAGGAGGTTCACTTTTGGGGTTAAAATGTTGAAATGGGTTTAATCGGGCAAAATTTGCAAAAGTTAGCGCAAATGTAGGTATTTAGGGCACTTAATGTTGAAATATGGTCATTTCCGGTTTGATTTGGGTCACTTCCGGTTTGATTAGAGGCACTTCCGGTCTAGCTGAGGTCACTTCCGGTTTATTTGGGGTCACTTCCGGTTTAAAAAGGTCACTTCCGGTTGAAAAAGGTCACTTCCGGTTTGATTCGGGGTCACTTCCGGTTTGATTTGGGGTCACTTCCGGTTTACCTGAGGTCACTTCCGGTTCATTTGGGGTCAATCCCGGTTTGATTTGGGGCACTTCCGGTTCATTCCGCGTACATTGGGGCACTTCAGGGTCAATCCAAGATGGCCGCCACTCTGGAAGTGGGGGTCAAGGGTTGAATTGTGGAAGTGGGGGTGAAGGGGGTGAATATGGTAAGCATAAGGTGAACATAGTGAATAAAGTTGGAATGGGTTGAATCGGTCGAAAAATATAGAAATTAGAAGGGAAAAACTAAATTTTTGGAAAATTTGGTGACAATTTCAAAATTGAAAATTTGGAAATTTTGCTCAGTGGGAAGGTGTGGAATAGGTAGGCAAAAGATGAACAGTTGAAAGTTGGAACGGGTTGAATCGGTGGAAAAATGTAGAAATTAGAAGTGAAAAACTAAATTTAGTGAAATTTTGCAAAATTTTGTGCAAATTTTAAAAGTTAAAACGTGAAATTTTTGAATTTGGCAAGTTTGGGAATGTCCCCAATGTGATTTGAATGTGTTGAAATAAGTGAATTTCAAACTGGAACAACAAAAATGTGAAATGTTGAATCTGCCATTAAGAATGAATGGGGAAGAATTTGCCGGAATTTTGTGAATTTTGCGAAAACGGAAAATTTTTTGAACGAAAAAAATGTAAGCACCCGTGTCATGAATATTTGGAATCAGTGAAAAGTGGAATGGAGTGAATCGGTTGAAGTATGTGGAAGTAGTTAACGGACAAAAAAGTGAGCGGAATAAGTAGAATAATAATAATAATAATAATAAAGGACAGCAATAACAATAGTGTGAAGGTCTTCACCTTCACACTAATAATAAAGGACAGCAATAACAATAGTGTGAAGGTCTTCACCTTCACACTAATAATAATAATAATAATAAAGGACAGCAATAACAATAGTGTGAAGGTCTTCACCTTCACACTAATAATAAAGGACAGCAATAACAATAGTGTGAAGGTCTTCACCTTCACACTAATAAAGGACAGCAATAACAATAGTGTGAAGGTCTTCACCTTCACACTAATAATAATAATAAAGGACAGCAATAACAATAGTGTGAAGGTCTTCACCTTCACACTAACTAGAAAATGCAATTTCTGGAGAAATTGCGTGTGAAGGCGAAGACTTTGAATCACTTCTTGGGGAATGATGCCGAATGATGTTGAAATGAGTTGAATTTCTTGAGAAATGTGGAAAATAGAAGTGTAATACAAAATTTTGGAGAATTTGGTTGAATTTCAAATTTGAAGTTTGGAATTTTTGGTAAGTGGGAGGTCGTGGAATAGGCAGGCAAAAGATGAACAGTTGAAAGTTGGAACGGGTTGAATCGGTTAAAAAATGTAGATGTGAGAGCAAATGTTGAATCTCCATAGAGAATGAATGTGAATTAAAAGAAAAAAGAATTGCACCAAAATATTTTGAAATTTGGAACAAACGGACAAAAAACGGCTTCAGGAGGTTCCCTTTTGGGGTTAAAATGTTGAAATGGGTTTAATCAGACAAAAAATGCAAAAGTTAGCGACTAATGTAGCTATTTAGGGCAGTTAATGTTGAAATAAGGTCACTTCCGGGGTGATTTGGGTCACTTCCGGTTTGATTAGAGGCACTTCTGGTCTAGCTGAGGTCACTTCCGGTTTGATTTGGGGTCACTTCCGGTTTACCTGGGGTCACTTCCGGTTCATTTGGGGTCACTTCCGGTTTGATTTGGGTCACTTCCGGTTTATTTGAGTCACTTCCGGTTTGAATAGAGGCACTTCCGGTCTAGCTGAGGTCACTTCCGGTTTATTTGGGGTCACTTCCGGTTTAAAAAGGTCACTTCCGGTTTAAAAAGGTCACTTCCGGTTTGATTTGGGGTCACTTCCGGTTTACTTGAGGTCACTTCCGGTTGATTTGGGGTCACTTCCGGTTAGATTTGGGTCACTTCCGGTCTATTTGGGTCACTTCCGGTTTGATTAGAGGCACTTCCGGTCCAGCTGAGGTCACTTCCGGTTTATTTGGGGTCACTTCCGGTTTTAAAAGGTCACTTCCGGTTTAAAAAGGTCACTTCCGGTTTGATTTGGGGTCACTTCCGGTTTACCTAAGGTCACTTCCTGTTTACCTAAGGTCACTTGCGGCTTGATATGGGGCACTTCCGGTTCATTCTAGGGTCATTGGGAGCACTTCAGGGTCAATCCAAGATGGCCGCCACACTGGAAGTGGGGGTCAAGGGTTGAATTGTGTAAGCATAGTGGAAGTGGGGGTGAAGGGGGTGAATATGGTAAGGATGAGGTGACCAAAGTGAATAAAGTTGGAATGGGTTGAATCGGTTGAAAAATGTAGAAATTAGAGTAGAAAAACCAAATTTTGTAGAATTTGGTTGAATTTCAAAATTGAAAATTTGGAAATTTTGGTAAGTGGGAAGGTGTGGAATAGGTAGGCAAAAGATGAACAGTTGAAAGTTGGAATGGGTTGAATCGGTTGAAAAACGTAGAAGTTAGAGTAGAAAAACGAAATTTTGGAGAATTTGGTTGAATTTCAAATTTGAAATTTTGGAATTTTTGGTAGGTGAGAAGTTGTGGAATAGGCAGGCAAAAGATGAACATTTGAAAATTGGAATGGGTTGAATCGGTTGAAAAATGTAGAAACTAGAGGTGAAAAACGAAATTTCGTGAAATTTTGTCGGAATTTTTAACGTGAAAACGTGAAATTTTCGAATTTGGGAATTTTGGGAATGTCGAGAATCATTCCGAATGTGGTTTGAATGTGCTGAATGAGGTGAATTTAAAAGGGGAATGACGTAAATGTGAAATGTAGAATCTGCCATTGAGAATGAATGGGGAAAAATTTGTCGTAAATTCGCGAATTTTGCGAAATCGGAAAATTTTCGGAACGAGAAAAATGGAAGCGCTCATCTCGTGAATATTTGGAATACGTCAAAAGTGGAACGGAGTGAATCGGATGAATTATGTGGAAGAAGAAGCGGGACAAAAAAGTGTGGAGAATAAAATATAATAATAATAATAACTAGAAAATGCAATTTCTGGAGAAATTGCGTGTGAAGGCGAAGACTTTGAATCACTTCTTGGGGAATGATGCCGAATGATGTTGAAATGAGTTGAATTTCTTGAGAAATGTGGAAAATAGAAGTGTAATACCAAATTTTGGAGAATGTGGTTGAATTTCAAATTTGAAGTTTGGAATATTTGGTAATTGGGAGGTTTTGGAATAGGTAGGCAAAAGATGAACAGTTGAATGTTGGAGCGGGTTGAATTGGTTAAAAAGATGTAGAAGTTAGAGCAAACGTTGAATCCCCATAGAGAATGAATGGGAATTAAAAGAAAAAGCAATTGCACCAAAATATTTAGAAATTTGGAACAAAACGAAAAAAAACAGCTTCAGGAGGTTCACTTTTGGGGTTAAAATGATGAAACGGGTTCAATCGGACAAAAAATGCAAAAGTTAGCTACTATTGTAGCTATTTAGGGCAGTTAATGTTGAAATAAGGTCACTTCTGGGGTGATTTGGGTCACTTCCGGTCTATTTGGGTCACTTCCGGTTTGATTAGAGGCACTTCCGGTCTAGCCGAGGTCACTTCCGGTTTATTTTGGGTCACTTCCGGTTTAAAAAGGTCACTTCCGGTTTAAAAAGGTCACTTCCGGTTTGATTTGGGGCCACTTCCGGTTTACCTCAGGTCACTTCCGGTTCATTTGGGGTCACTTCCGGTTTGATTTGGGTCACTTCCGGTCTATTTGGGTCACTTCCGGTTTGAATAGAGGCACTTCCGGTCTAGCTGAGGTCACTTCCGGTTTATTTGGAGTCATTTCCGGTTAAAAAAGGTCACTTCCGGTTTAAAAAGATCACTTCCGGTTTTATTCTGGGTCACTTCTGGTTTACCTGAGATCACTTCCGGTTCATTTGGGGTCACTTCCGGTTTGATTTGGGTCACTTCCGGTCTATTTGGGTCACTTCCGGTTTGATTAGAGGCACTTCCGGTCTAGCTGAGGTCACTTCCGGTTTATTTGGGGTCACTTCCGGTTTAAAAAGGTCACTTCCGGTTTAAAAAGGTCACTTCCGGTTTGATTTGGGGTCACTTCCGGTTTACTTGAGGTCACTTCCGGTTCATTTGGGGTCACTTCCGGTTTGATTTGGGTCACTTCCGGTCTATTTGGGTCACTTCCGGTTTGATTAGAGGCACTTCCGGTGTAGCTGAGGTCACTTCCGGTTTATTTGGGGTCACTTCCGGTTTAAAAAGGTCACTTCCGGTTTAAAAAGGTCACTTCTGGTTTGATTTGGGGTCACTTCCGGTTTACCTGGGGTCACTTCCGGTTCATTTGGGGTCACTTCCGGTTTGATTTGGGTCACTTCTGGTCTATTTGAGTCACTTCCGGTTTGAATAGAGGCACTTCCGGTCTAGCTGAGGTCACTTCCGGTTTATTTGGGTCACTTCCGGTTTAAAAAGGTCACTTCCGGTTTGATTTGGGGTCACTTCCGGTTTACCTGGGGTCACTTCCGGTTCATTTGGGGTCACTTCCGGTTTGATTTGGGTCACTTCCGGTCTATTTGAGTCACTTCCGGTTTGAATAGAGGCACTTCCGGTCTAGCTGAGGTCACTTCCGGTTTATTTGGGGTCACTTCCGGTTTAAAAAGGTCACTTCCGGTTTAAAAAGGTCACTTCCGGTTTGATTTGGGGTCACTTCCGGTTTACTTGAGGTCACTTCCGGTTCATTTGGGGTCACTTCCGGTTTGATTTGGGTCACTTCCGGTCTATTTGGGTCACTTCCGGTTTGATTAGAGGCACTTCCGGTCTAGCTGAGGTCACTTCCGGTTTATTTGGAGTCATTTCCGGTTAAAAAAGGTCACTTCCGGTTTAAAAAGATCACTTCCGGTTTGATTTGGGGTCACTTCCGGTTTACTTAAGGTCACTTCCTGTTTACCTAAGGTCACTTCCGGTTCGATTTGGGGCACTTCCGGTTCATTCTAGGGTCATTGGGAGCACTTCAGGGTCAATCCAAGATGGCCGCCACACTGGAAGTGGGGGTCAAGGGTTGAATTGTGTAAGCATAGTGGAAGTGGGGGTGAAGGGGGTGAATATGGTAAGGATGAGGTGACCAAAGTGAATAAAGTTGGAATGGGTTGAATCGGTTGAAAAATGTAGAAATTAGAGTAGAAAAACCAAATTTTGTAGAATTTGGTTGAATTTCAAAATTGAAAATTTGGAAATTTTGGTAAGTGGGAAGGTGTGGAATAGGTAGGCAAAAGATGAACAGTTGAAAGTTGGAATGGGTTGAATCGGTTGAAAAACGTAGAAGTTAGAGTAGAAAAACGAAAATTTGGAGAATTTGGTTGAATTTCAAATTTGAAATTTTGGAATTTTTGGTAGGTGAGAAGTTGTGGAATAGGCAGGCAAAAGATGAACAGTTGAAAATTGGAATGGGTTGAATCGGTTGAAAAATGTAGAAACTAGAGGTGAAAAACCAAATTTCGTGAAATTTTGTCGGAATTTTTAACGTGAAAACGTGAAATTTTTGAATTTGGGAATTTTGGGAATGTCGAGAATCATTCCGAATGTGGTTTAAATGTGCTGAATGAGGTGAATTTAAAAGGGGAATGACGTAAATCTGAAATGTAGAATCTGCCATTGAGAATGAATGGGGAAAAATTTGTCGTAAATTCGCGAATTTTGCGAAATCGGAAAATTTTCGGAACGAGAAAAATGGAAGCGCTCATCTCGTGAATATTTGGAATACGTCAAAAGTGGAACGGAGTGAATCGGATGAATTATGTGGAAGAAGAAGCGGGACAAAAAAGTGTGGAGAATAAAATATAATAATAATAATAACTAGAAAATGCAATTTCTGGAGAAATTGCGTGTGAAGGCGAAGACTTTGAATCACTTCTTGGGGAATGATGGCGAATGATGTTGAAATGAGTTGAATTTCTTGAGAAATGTGGAAAATAGAAGTGTAATACTAAATTTTGGAGAATTTGGTTGAATTTCAAATTTGAAGTTTGGAATTTGTGGTAAGTGGGAGGTTGTGGAATAGGTAGGCAAAAGATGAACAGTTGAATGTTGGAACGGGTTAAATCGGTTAAAAAATGTAGATGTGAGAGCAAATGTTGAATCTCCATAGAGAATGAATGGGAATTAAAAGAAAAAGCAATTGCGCGAAAATATTTTGAAATTTGGAACAAAACGAAAATAAATAGCTTCAGGAGGTTCACTTTTGGAGTTAAAATGTTGAAATGGGTTCAATCGGACAAAAAATGCAAAAGTTAGCGACTAATGTAGCTATTTAGGGCAGTTAATGTTGAAATAAGGTCACTTCCGGGGTGATTTGGGTCACTTCCGGTCTATTTGGGTCACTTCCGGTTTGAGTAGAGGCACTTCCGGTCTAGCCGAGGTCACTTCCGGTTTATTTGGGGTCACTTCCGTTTTAAAAAAGTCACTTCCGGTTTAAAAAGGTCACTTCCGGTTTGATTTGGGGTCACTTCCGGTTTACCTAAGGTCACTTCCTGTTTACCTAAGGTCACTTGCGGTTTGATATGGGCACTTCCGGTACATTCTGGGTTCATTGGGGGCACTTCCGGGTCAATCCAAGATGGCCGCCACACTGGAAGTGTGGGTGAAGGAGGTGAATATGGTAAGCATAAGGTAAACAAAGTGAATAAAGTTGGAATGGGTTGAATCGGTTGAAAAATGTGGAAAAAAGAGTAGAAAAACGAAATTGTAGAGAATTTTTGGTAAGTGGAAAGTTGTGGAATAGGCAGGCAAAGGATGAACAGTTGAATGTTGGAACGGGTTGAATCGGTTAAAAAATGTAGAAGTGAGAGCAAATGTTGAATCCCCATAGAGAATGAATGGGAATTAAAAGAAAAAGCAATTGCGCCAAAATATTTTGAAATTTGGAACAAAACGTAAAAAAACAGCTTCAGGAGGTTCACTTTTGGGGTTAAAATGTTGAAACGGGTTCAATCGGACAAAAAAAGCAAATGTTAGCGCCTAATGTAGCTAATTAGGGCAGTTAATGTTGAAATAAGTTTACTTTCGGGTTAATTTGGGTCACTTCCGGTCTATTTGGGTCACTTCCGGTTTGAATAGAGGCACTTCCGGTCTAGCTGAGGTCACTTCCGGTTTATTTGGGGTCACTTCCGGTTGAAAAAGGTCACTTCCGGTTGAAAAAGGTCACTTCCGGTTTGATTTGGGGTCACTTCCGGTTTACCTAAGGTCACTTCCTGTTTACCTAAGGTCACTTCCGGTTCGATTTGGGGCACTTCCGGTTCATTCTAGGGTCATTGGGAGCACTTCAGGGTCAATCCAAGATGGCCGCCACACTGGAAGTGGGGGTCAAGGGTTGAATTGTGTAAGCATAGTGGAAGTGGGGGTGAAGGGGGTGAATATGGTAAGGATGAGGTGACCAAAGTGAATAAAGTTGGAATGGGTTGAATCGGTTGAAAAATGTAGAAATTAGAGTAGAAAAACCAAATTTTGTAGAATTTGGTTGAATTTCAAAATTGAAAATTTGGAAATTTTGGTAAGTGGGAAGGTGTGGAATAGGTAGGCAAAAGATGAACAGTTGAAAGTTGGAATGGGTTGAATCGGTTGAAAAACGTAGAAGTTAGAGTAGAAAAACGAAATTTTGGAGAATTTGGTTGAATTTCAAATTTGAAATTTTGGAATTTTTGGTAGGTGAGAAGTTGTTTAATAGGCAGGCAAAAGATGAACAGTTGAAAATTGGAATGGGTTGAATCGGTTGAAAAATGTAGAAACTAGAGGTGAAAAACGAAATTTCGTGAAATTTTGTCGGAATTTTTAACGTGAAAACGTGAAATTTTTGAATTTGGGAATTTTGGGAATGTCGAGAATCATTCCGAATGTGGTTTGAATGTGCTGAATGAGGTGAATTTAAAAGGGGAATGACGTAAATGTGAAATGTAGAATCTGCCATTGAGAATGAATGGGAAATTCGTAAATTCGCGAATTTTGCGAAATCGGAAAATTTTCGGAACGAGAAAAATGGAAGCGCTCATCTCGTGAATATTTGGAATACGTCAAAAGTGGAACGGAGTGAATCGGATGAATTATGTGGAAGAAGAAGCGGGACAAAAAAGTGTGGAGAATAAAATATAATAATAATAATAACTAGAAAATGCAATTTCTGGAGAAATTGCGTGTGAAGGCGAAGACTTTGAATCACTTCTTGGGGAATGATGCCGAATGATGTTGAAATGAGTTGAATTTCTTGAGAAATGTGGAAAATAGAAGTGTAATACTAAATTTTTGAGAATATGGTTGAATTTCAAATTTGATTTTTGGAATTTTTGGTAAGTGGAAAGTTGTGGAATAGGCAGGCAAAGGATGAACAGTTGAATGTTGGAACGGGTTGAATCGGTTAAAAAATGTAGAAGTGAGAGCAAATGTTGAATCCCCATAGAGAATGAATGGGAATTAAAAGAAAAAGCAATTGCGCCAAAATATTTTGAAATTTGGAACAAAACGTAAAAAAACAGCTTCAGGAGGTTCACTTTTGGGGTTAAAATGTTGAAACGGGTTCAATCGGACAAAAAATGCAAAAGTTAGCGCCTAATGTAGCTATTTATGGCAGTTAATGTTGAAATAAGTTCACTTCCGGGTTGATTTGGGTCACTTCCTGTCTATTTGGGTCACTTCCGGTCTGATTAGAGGCACTTCCGGTCCAGCTGAGGTCACTTCCGGTTTATTTGGGGTCACTTCCGGTTTAAAAAGGTCACTTCCGGTTTAAAAAGGTCACTTCCGGTTTGATTTGGGGTCACTTCCGGTTTACCTGAGGTCACTTCCTGTTTACCTAAGGTCACTTCCGGTTTGATTTGGGCCACTTCCGGTTCATTCTAGGTTCATTGGGAGCACTTCAGGGTCAATCCAAGATGGCCGCCACACTGGAAGTGGGGGTCAAGGGTTGAATTTTGTAAGCATAGTGGAAGTGGGGGTGAAGGGGGTGAATATGGTAAGGATGAGGTGACCAAAGTGAATAAAGTTGGAATGGGTTGAATCGGTTGAAAAATGTAGAAATTAGAGTAGAAAAACGAAATTTTGGAGAATTTGGTTGAATTTCAAATTTGAAATTTTGGAATTTTTGATAGGTGAGAAGTTGTGGAATAGGCAGGCAAAAGATGAACAGTTGAAAGTTGGAATGGGTTGAATCGGTTGAAAAATGTAGAAATTAGAGTAGAAAAACGAAATTACGAAGAATTTGGTTGAATTTCAAATTTGAAAATTTGGAATTTTTTTGTAAGTGGGAAGTTGTGGAATAGGTAGGCAAAAGATGAACAGTTGGAAGTTGGAACGGGTTCAATCGGTCGAAAAATGTAGAAATTAGAGGTGAAAAACGAAATTTCGTGAAATTTTGTCGGAATTTTTAACGTGAAAACGTGAAATTTTTGAATTTGGGAATTTTGGGAATGTCGAGAATCATTCCGAATGTGGTTTGAATGTGCTGAATGAGGTGAATTTAAAAGGGGAATGACGTAAATGTGAAATGTCGAATCTGCCATTGAGAATGAATGGGGAAAAATTTGTCGTAAATTCGCGAATTTTGCGAAATCGGAAAATTTTCGGAACGAGAAAAATGGAAGCACTCATCTCGTGAATATTTGGAATACGTCAAAAGTGGAACGGAGTGAATCGGATGAATTATGTGGAAGAAGAAGCGGGACAAAAAAGTGGCGGGAATAAAATAGAAGAATAATAATAATAACTAGAATTTGCAATTCCTGAAGAAATTGCGTGTGAAGGTGAAGAGGTTGAATAAATACTTGGGGAATGTTGCAGAATGATGTTGAAAAGAGTTGAATCGGTTGAAAAATGTAGAAATTACAAGGGAAAAAGGAAATTTGGGAAAATTCGGTGTGAATTTCAAAATTGAAAATTTGGAATTTTGGGTAAGTGGGAAGTTGTGGAATAGGTAGGAAAATGATGAACAGTTGAAAGGTGGAATGGGTTGAATAAGTTGAAAATGTAGAAATTAGAGTAGAAAAACAAAATTGTAGAGAATTTTTGGTAAGTGGGAAGTTGTGGAATAGGAAGGCAAAAGATGAACAGTTGAAAGTTGGAACAAATTGAATCGGTTAAAAATTGTAGAAGTTAGACCAAATCTTGAATCCTAATAGAGAATGAATGGGAATTAAAAGAAAAAAAAATTGCACCAAAAGTTTCTGAAATTTGGAACAAAAGGAAAAAACGGCTTCAGGAGGTTCACTTTTAGGGTTAAAATGTTGAAATGGGTTTAATCGGGCGAAATTTGCAAAAGTTAGCGCAAATGTAGGTATTTAGGGCACTTAATGTTGAAATATGGTCACTTCTGGTTTGATTTGGGTCACTTCCGGTTTGATTAGAGGCACTTCCGGTCTAGCTGAGGTCACTTCCGGTTTATTTGCGGTCACTTCCGGTTTAAAAAGGTCACTTCCGGTTGAAAAAGGTCACTTCCGGTTTGATTTGGGGTCACTTCCGGTTTGATTTGGGGTCACTTCCGGTTTACCTGAGGTCACTTCCGGTTCATTTGGGGTCAATTCCGGTTTGATTTGGGGCACTTCCAGTTCATTCTGCGTACATTGGGGCACTTCAGGGTCAATCCAAGATGGCCGCCACTCTGGAAGTGGGGGTCAAGGGTTGAATTGTGGAAGTGGGGGTGAAGGGGGTGAATATGGTAAGCATAAGGTGAACAAAGTGAATAAAGTTGGAATTGGTTGAATCGGTTGAAAAATGTAGAAATTAGAAGGGAAAAACTAAATTTTTGGAAAATTTGGTGTCAATTTCAAAATTGAAAATTTGGAAATTTTGCTAAGTGGGAAGGTGTGGAATAGGTAGGCAAAAGATAAACAGTTGAAAGTTGGAACGAGTAAAATCGGCGGAAAAATGTAGAAATTAGAAGTGAAAAACTGAATTTAGCGAAATTTTGCAAAATTTTGTGCAAATTTTAAAAGTGAAAACGTGAAATTTTTGAATTTGGCAAGTTTGGGAATGTCCCCAATGTGATTTGAATGTGTTGAAATAAGTGAATTTCAAACTGGAACAACAAAAATGTGAAATGTTGAATCTGCCATTAAGAATGAATGGGGAAAAAATTGCCATAAAATCGTGAATTTTGTGAAAACGGAAAATTTTTTGAACGAAAAAAATGTAAGCACCTATGTCATGAATATTTGGAATAAGTGAAAAGTGGAACGGAGTCAATCGGTTGAAGTATGTGGAAGTAGTTAACGGACAAAAAAGTGAGCGGAATAAGTAGAATAATAATAATAACTAGAATTTGCAATTCCTGAAGAAATTGCGTGTGAAGGTGAAGAGGTTGAATAAAGACTTGGGGAATGCTGCAGAATGATGTTGAAAAGACTTGAATCGGTTGAAAAATGTAGAAATTACAAGGGAAAAAGGAAATTTGGGAAAATTGGGTGTGAATTTCAAAATTGAAAATTTGGAATTTTGGGTAAGTGTGAAGTTGTGGAATAGGTAGGAAAATGATGAACAGTTGAAAGGTGGAATGGCTTGAATAAGTTGAAAAATGTAGAAATTAGAGTAGAAAAACAAAATTGCAGAGAATTTTTGGTAAGTGGGAAGTTGTGGAATAGGAAGGCAAAAGATGAACAGTTGAAAGTTGGAACAAATTGAATCGGTTAAAAATTGTAGAAGTTAGACCAAATCTTGAATCCTAATAGAGAATGAATGGGAATTAAAAGAAAAAAAAATTGCAACAAAATTTTTTGAAATTTGGGACAAAAGGAAAAAAAAAGGCTTCAGGAGGTTCACTTTTGGGGTTAAAATGTTGAAACGGGTTTAATCGGCCAAACTTTGTAAAAGTTAGCCCAAATGTAGGTATTTAAGGCACCTAATGTTGAAATATGGTCACTTCCGGTTTGATTTGGGTCACTTCCGGTCTATTTGGGTCACTTCCGGTTTGATTAGAGGCACTTCCGGTCTAGCTGAGGTCACTTCCGGTTTATTCGGGGTCACTTCCGGTTGAAAAAGGTCACTTCCTGTTTGATTTGGGGTCACTTCCGGTTTGATTTGGGGTCACTTCCGGTTTACCTGAGGTAACTTCCGGTTCATTTGGGGTCAATTCCGGTTTGATTTGGGGCACTTCCAGTTCATTCCGCGTACATTGGGGCACTTCAGGGTCAATCCAAGATGGCCGCCACTCTGGAAGTGGGGGTCAAGGGTTGAATTGTGGAAGTGGGGGTGAAGGGGGTGAATATGGTAAGCATAAGGTGAACAAAGTGAATAAAGTTGGAATGGGTTGAATCGGTTGAAAAATATAGAAATTAGAAGGGAAAAACTAAATTTTTGGAAAATTTGGTGTGAATTTCAAAATTGAAAATTTGGAAATTTTGCTAAGTGGGAAGGTGTGGAATAGGTAGGCAAAAGATGAACAGTTGAAAGTTGGAACGAGCAGAATCGGTGGAAAAATGTAGAAATTAGAAGTGAAAAACAAAATTTAGTGAAATTTAGCAAAATTTTGTGCAAATTTTAAAAGTGAAAACGTGAAATTTTTGAATTTGGCAAGTTTGGGAATGTCCCCAATGTGATTTGAATGTGTTGAAATAAGTGAATTTCAAACTGGAACAACACAAATGTGAAATGTTGAATCTGCCATTAAGAATGAATGGGGAAGAATTTGCCGGAATTTTGTGAATTTTGCGAAAACGGAAAATTTTTTGAACGAAAAAAATGTAAGCACCCGTGTCATGAATATTTGGAATCAGTGAAAAGTGGAATGGAGTGAATCGGTTGAAGTATGTGGAAGTAGTTAACGGACAAAAAAGTGAGCGGAATAAGTAGAATAATAATAATAATAATAATAATAAAGGACAGCAATAACAATAGTGTGAAGGTCTTCACCTTCACACTAATAAAGGACAGCAATAACAATAGTGTGAAGGTCTTCACCTTCACACTAACTAGAAAATGCAATTTCTGGAGAAATTGCGTGTGAAGGCGAAGACTTTGAATCACTTCTTGGGGAATGATGGCGAATGATGTTGAAATGAGTTGAATTTCTTGAGAAATGTGGAAAATAGAAGTGTAATACTAAATTTTGGAGAATTTGGTTGAATTTCAAATTTGAAGTTTGGAATTTGTGGTAAGTGGGAGGTTGTGGAATAGGTAGGCAAAAGATGAACAGTTGAATGTTGGAACGGGTTGAATCGGTTAAAAAATGTAGACGTGAGAGCAAATGTTGAATCTCCATAGAGAATGAATGGGAATTAAAAGAAAAAGCAATTGCGCCAAAATATTTTGAAATTTGGAACAAAACGTAAAAAAACAGCTTCAGGAGGTTCACTTTTGGGGTTAAAATGTTGAAACGGGTTCAATCGGACAAAAAATGCAAAAGTTAGCGCCTAATGTAGCTATTTATGGCAGTTAATGTTGAAATAAGTTCACTTCCGGGTTGATTTGGGTCACTTCCGGTCCATTTGGGTCACTTCCGGTTTGATTAGAGGCACTTCCGGTCCAGCTGAGGTCACTTCCGGTTTATTTGGGGTCACTTCCGGTTTAAAAAGGTCACTTCCGGTTTAAAAAGGTCACTTCCGGTTTGATTTGGGGTCACTTCCGGTTTACCTAAGGTCACTTCCTGTTTACCTAAGGTCACTTCCGGTTCGATTTGGGGCACTTCCGGTTCATTCTAGGGTCATTGGGAGCACTTCAGGGTCAATCCAAGATGGCCGCCACACTGGAAGTGGGGGTCAAGGGTTGAATTTTGTAAGCATAGTGGAAGTGGGGGTGAAGGTGGTGAATATGGTAAGGATGAGGTGACCAAAGTGAATAAAGTTGGAATGGGTTGAATCGGTTGAAAAATGTAGAAATTAGAGTAGAAAAACCAAATTTTGTAGAATTTGGTTGAATTTCAAAATTGAAAATTTGGAAATTTTGGTAAGTGGGAAGGTGTGGAATAGGTAGGCAAAAGATGAACAGTTGAAAGTTGGAATGGGTTGAATCGGTTGAAAAACGTAGAAGTTAGAGTAGAAAAACGAAATTTTGGAGAATTTGGTTGAATTTCAAATTTGAAATTTTGGAATTTTTGGTAGGTGAGAAGTTGTGGAATAGGCAGGCAAAAGATGAACAGTTGAAAGTTGGAATGGGTTGAATCGGTTGAAAAATGTAGAAGTTAGAGTAGAAAAACGAAATTACGAAGAATTTGGTTGAATTTCAAATTTGAAAATTTGGAATTTTTTTGTAAGTGGGAAGTTGTGGAATAGGTAGGCAAAAGATGAACAGTTGGAAGTTGGAACGGGTTGAATCGGTCGAAAAATGTAGAAATTAGAGGTGAAAAACGAAATTTCGTGAAATTTTGTCGGAATTTTTAACGAGAAAACGTGAAATTTTTGAATTTGGGAATTTTGGGAATGTCGAGAATCATTCCGAATGTGGTTTGAATGTGCTGAATGAGGTGAATGTAAAAGGGGAATGACGTAAATGTGAAATGTCGAATCTGCCATTGAGAATGAATGGGGAAAAATTTGTCGTAAATTCGCGAATTTTGCGAAATCGGAAAATTTTCGGAACGAGAAAAATGGAAGCGCTCATCTCGTGAATATTTGGAATACGTCAAAAGTGGAACGGAGTGAATCGGATGAATTATGTGGAAGAAGAAGCGGGACAAAAAAGTGGCGGGAATAAAATAGAATAATAATAATAATAACTAGAAAATGCAATTTCTGGAGAAATTGCGTGTGAAGGCGAAGACTTTGAATCACTTCTTGGGGAATGATGGCGAATGATGTTGAAATGAGTTGAATTTCTTGAGAAATGTGGAAAATAGAAGTGTAATACTAAATTTTTGAGAATATGGTTGAATTTCAAATTTGATTTTTGGAATTTTTGGTAAGTGGAAAGTTGTGGAATAGGCAGGCAAAGGATGAACAGTTGAATGTTGGAACGGGTTGAATCGGTTAAAAAATGTAGAAGTGAGAGCAAATGTTGAATCCCCATAGAGAATGAATGGGAATTAAAAGAAAAAGCAATTGCGCCAAAATATTTTGAAATTTGGAACAAAACGTAAAAAAACAGCTTCAGGAGGTTCACTTTTGGGGTTAAAATGTTGAAACGGGTTCAATCGGACAAAAAATGCAAAAGTTAGCGCCTAATGTAGCTATTTATGGCAGTTAATGTTGAAATAAGTTCACTTCCGGGTTGATTTGGGTCACTTCCGGTCTATTTGAGTCACTTCCGGTTTGAATAGAGGCACTTCCGGTCTAGCTGAGGTCACTTCCGGTTTATTTGGGGTCACTTCCGGTTTAAAAAGGTCACTTCCGGTTTAAAAAGGTCACTTCCGGTTTGATTTGGGGTCACTTCCGGTTTACTTGAGGTCACTTCCGGTTCATTTGGGGTCACTTCCGGTTTGATTTGGGTCACTTCCGGTCTATTTGGGTCACTTCCGGTTTGATTAGAGGCACTTCCGGTCTAGCTGAGGTCACTTCAGGTTTATTTGGGGTCACTTCCGGTTTAAAAAGGTCACTTCCGGTTTAAAAAGGTCACTTCCGGTTTGATTTGGGGTCACTTCCGGTTTACCTAAGGTCACTTCCTGTTTACCTAAGGTCACTTCCGGTTCGATTTGGGGCACTTCCGGTTCATTCTAGGGTCATTGGGAGCACTTCAGGGTCAATCCAAGATGGCCGCCACACTGGAAGTGGGGGTCAAGGGTTGAATTGTGTAAGCATAGTGG
Source organism: Syngnathus scovelli (assembly GCF_024217435.2). Taxonomy (NCBI): domain Eukaryota; kingdom Metazoa; phylum Chordata; class Actinopteri; order Syngnathiformes; family Syngnathidae; genus Syngnathus; species Syngnathus scovelli. Next base: position 4,485,869 of record NC_090849.1, read on the forward strand.
AAGTGGGGGTCAAGGGGGTGAATATGGTAAGGATGAGGTGACCAAAGTGAATAAAGTTGGAATGGGTTGAATCGGTTGAAAAATGTAGAAATTAGAGTAGAAAAACCAAATTTTGTAGAATTTGGTTGAATTTCAAAATTGAAAATTTGGAAATTTTGGTAAGTGGGAAGGTGTGGAATAGGTAGGCAAAAGATGAACAGTTGAAAGTTGGAATGGGTTGAATCGGTTGAAAAACGTAGAAGTTAGAGTAGAAAAACGAAATTTTGGAGAATTTGGTTGAATTTCAAATTTGAAATTTTGGAATTTTTGGTAGGTGAGAAGTTGTGGAATAGGCAGGCAAAAGATGAACAGTTGAAAATTGGAATGGGTTGAATCGGTTGAAAAATGTAGAAACTAGAGGTGAAAAACAAAATTTCGTGAAATTTTGTCGGAATTTTTAACGTGAAAACGTGAAATTTTTGAATTTGGGAATTTTGGGAATGTCGAGAATCATTCCGAATGTGGTTTGAATGTGCTGAATGAGGTGAATTTAAAAGGGGAATGACGTAAATGTGAAATGTAGAATCTGCCATTGAGAATGAATGGGGAAAAATTTGTCGTAAATTCGCGAATTTTGCGAAATCGGAAAATTTTCGGAACGAGAAAAATGGAAGCGCTCATCTCGTGAATATTTGGAATACGTCAAAAGTGGAACGGAGTGAATCGGATGAATTATGTGGAAGAAGAAGCGGGACAAAAAAGTGTGGAGAATAAAATATAATAATAATAATAATAATAATAGAGAATGGTGTAGAATAACATATGTGTGAAGGCCATCGCCTTCACACAACTAGAAAATGCAATTTCTGGAGAAATTGCGTGTGAAGGCGAAGACTTTGAATCACTTCTTGGGGAATGATGGCGAATGATGTTGAAATGAGTTGAATTTTTTGAGAAATGTGGAAAATAGAAGTGTAATACTAAATTTTTGAGAATATGGTTGAATTTCAAATTTGATTTTTGGAATTTTTGGTAAGTGGAAAGTTGTGGAATAGGCAGGCAAAGGATGAACAGTTGAATGTTGGAACGGGTTGAATCGGTTAAAAAATGTAGAAGTGAGAGCAAATGTTGAATCCCCATAGAGAATGAATGGGAATTAAAAGAAAAAGCAATTGCGCCAAAATATTTTGAAATTTGGAACAAAACGTAAAAAAACAGCTTCAGGAGGTTCACTTTTGGGGTTAAAATGTTGAAACGGGTTCAATCGGACAAAAAATGCAAAAGTTAGCGCCTAATGTAGCTATTTATGGCAGTTAATGTTGAAATAAGTTCACTTCCGGGTTGATTTGGGTCACTTCCGGTCTATTTGGGTCACTTCCGGTCTGATTAGAGGCACTTCCGGTCCAGCTGAGGTCACTTCCGGTTTATTTGGGGTCACTTCCGGTTTAAAAAGGTCACTTCCGGTTTAAAAAGGTCACTTCCGGTTTGATTTGGGGTCACTTCCGGTTTACCTGAGGTCACTTCCTGTTTACCTAAGGTCACTTCCGGTTCGATTTGGGGCACTTCCGGTTCATTCTAGGGTCATTGGGAGCACTTCAGGGTTAATCCAAGATGGCCGCCACACTGGAAGTGGGGGTCAAGGGTTGAATTGTGTAAGCATAGTGGAAGTGGGGGTGAAGGGGGTGAATATGGTAAGGATGAGGTGACCAAAGTGAATAAAGTTGGAATGGGTTGAATCGGTTGAAAAATGTAGAAATTAGAGTAGAAAAACCAAATTTTGTAGAATTTGGTTGAATTCCAAAATTGAAAATTTGGAAATTTTGGTAAGTGGGAAGGTGTGGAATAGGTAGGCAAAAGATGAACAGTTGAAAGTTGGAATGGGTTGAATCGGTTGAAAAACGTAGAAGTTAGAGTAGAAAAACGAAATTTTGGAGAATTTGGTTGAATTTCAAATTTGAAATTTTGGAATTTTTGGTAGGTGAGAAGTTGTGGAATAGGCAGGCAAAAGATGAACAGTTGAAAATTGGAATGGGTTGAATCGGTTGAAAAATGTAGAAACTAGAGGTGAAAAACGAAATTTCGTGAAATTTTGTCGGAATTTTTAACGTGAAAACGTGAAATTTTTGAATTTGGGAATTTTGGGAATGTCGAGAATCATTCCGAATGTGGATTGAATGTGCTGAATGAGGTGAATTTAAACGGGGAATGACGTAAATGTGAAATGTAGAATCTGCCATTGAGAATGAATGGGGAAAAATTTGTCGTAAATTCGCGAATTTTGCGAAATCGGAAAATTTTCGGAACGAGAAAAATGGAAGCGCTCATCTCGTGAATATTTGGAATACGTGAAAAGTGGAACGGAGTGAATCGGATGAATTATGTGGAAGAAGAAGCGGGACAAAAAAGTGTGGAGAATAAAATAGAAGAATAATAATAATAATAATAATAGAGAATGGTGTAGAATAACATATGTGTGAAGGCCATCGCCTTCACACAATAATAATAATAATAATAGAGAATGGTGTAGAATAACATATGTGTGAAGGCCATCGCCTTCACACAATAATAGAGAATGGTGTAGAATAACATATGTGTGAAGGCCATCGCCTTCACACAACTAGAAAATGCAATTTCTGGAGAAATTGCGTGTGAAGGCGAAGACTTTGAATCACTTCTTGGCGAATGCTGGCGAATTATGCTGAAACGAGTTGAATTACTTGAGAAATGTAGAAAATAGAGGTGAAAAACGGAATTTTGGAGAATTTGGTGGAATTTCAGAATTTTGGAGAATTTGGTTGAGTTTAAAATCTTAAAATGTGGAATTTATGGCAAGTGGAAATTTGGGGAATAGGTAGGAAAAAGATGAAGAGTTGAAAGTTGGAATGAGTTGAATCGGTTGAACAATGTGAAAATTAGAGTAGAAAAACACATTTTTGGAGAATTTGGTTGAATTTCAAATTTCAAAATTTGGAATTTTTTGTAAGGGGAAGTTGTGGAATAGGTAAGCAAAAGATGAAGAGTTGAAAGTTGGAATGGGTTGAATCGGTAGAGAAATGTAGAAATGAGAGTAGAAAAATGAAATTTTGGAGAATTTGGTTGAATTTCAAATTTGGGATTTTTGGTAAGTGGGAAGTTGTGTAATACGTAGGCAAAAGATGAAGAGTTGAAAGTTGGAATGGGTTGAATCGGTTGAAAAATGTACAAATTAGAGTCGAAAAACGAAATTTTGCAGAATTTGGTTGAATTTCAAATTTGGAATTTTTGGTAAGTGGGAAGTTGTGAAATAGGTAAGCAAAAGATGAAAAGTTGAAAGTTGGAATGGATTGAATCGGTTGCACAATGTAAAGATTAGAGTAGAAAAACAAAATGTTTGAGAATTTGGTTGAATTTCAAATTTTTAATTTTTGGTAAGTGGGAAATTGTGGAATAGGTAGGCAAAAGATGAAGAGTTGAAAGTTGGAATGGGTTGAATCGGTTGAACAATGTAGAAATTACAGTAGAAAAACGAAATTTTGGAGATTTTGGTTGAATTTCAAATTTGGAATTTTTGGTAAGTCGGAAGTTGTGGAATAGGTAGGCCAAAGATGAAGAGTTGAAAGTTGGAATGGGTTGAATCGGTTGAACAATGTAGAAATTAGAGTAGAAAAACAAAATGTTGGAGAATTTGGTTGAATTTCAAATTTGGAATTTTTGGTAAACGGGAAGTTGTGGAATAGGTAGGCAAAACATGAACAGTTGAAAGTTGGAATGAGTTGAATCGGTTAAAAAATGTAGAAATTAGAGTAGAAAAACACAATTTTTGAGAATTTGGTTGAATTCCAAATTTGGAATTTTTGGTAAGTGGGAAGTTGTGAAATAGGTAAGCAAAAGATGAAAAGTTGAAAGTTGGAATGGATTGAATCGGTTTCACAATGTAAAGATTAGAGAAGAAAAACAAAATGTTTGAGAATTTGGTTGAATTTCAAATTTTGAATTTTTGGTAAGTGGGAAGTTGTGGAATAGGTAGGCAAAAGATGAAGAGTTGAAAGTTGGAACGGGTTGAATCGGTTGAACAATGTAGAAATTAGAGTAGAAAAACGAAATTTTGGAGATTTTGGTTGAATTTCAAATTTGGAATTTTTGGTAAGTCGGAAGTTGTGGAATAGGTAGGCAAAAGATGAAGAGTTGAAAGTTGGAATGGGTTGAATCGGTTGAACAATGTAGAAATAAGAGTAGAAAAACAAAATGTTGGAGAATTTGGTTGAATTTCAAATATGGAATTTTTGGTAAGTGGGAAGTTGTGGAATAGATAAGCAAAAGATGAACAGTTGAAAGTTGGAATGAGTTGAATCGGTTGAACAATGTAGAAATTAGAGTAGAAAAACGAAATTTAGAAAGATTTGGTTGAATTTCAAATTTGGAATTTTTGGTAAACGGGAAGTTGTGGAATAGGTAGGCAAAACATGAACAATTGAAAGTTGGAATGAGTTGAATCGGTTGAAAAATGTATAGAGTAGAAAAACAAAATTTTTGAGAATTTGGTTGAATTCCAAATTTGAAAGTTTTGAATTTTTCATAAGTTGGAAGTTGTGGAATAGTTAGAAAAAGATGAACAGTTGAAAGTTGGAATGGGTTGAATCGGTTGAAAAACGTAAAAGTTAGAGTGGAAAAACGAAATTTTGGAGAATTTGGTTGAATTTCAAATTTGGAATTTTTGGTAAGTGGGAAGTTGTGGAATAGGTAGGAAAAAGATGAACAGTTGAAAGTTGGAATGAGTTGAATCGGTTGAACAATGTAGAAAAAAGTGGAATGATGTAAATGTGAAATGTCGAATCTGCCATTAAGAATGAATGGGGAAAAATTTGTCGTAAGTTCGCGAATTTTGCGAAATCGGAAAATTTTCGGAACGAGAAAAATGGAAGCGCTCATCTCGTGAATATTTGGAACACGTCAAAAGTGGAACGGAGTGAATCGGATGAACTATGTGGAAGAAGAAGCGGGACAAAAAAGTGTGGAGAATAAAATATAATAATAATAATAATAATAATAATAATAATAATAATAATAATAATAGAGAATGGTGTAGAATAACATATGTGTGAAGGCCATCGCCTTCACACAATAATAATAGAGAATGGTGTAGAATAACATATGTGTGAAGGCCATCGCCTTCACACAATAATAATAATAATAATAGAGAATGGTGTAGAATAACATATGTGTGAAGGCCATCGCCTTCACACAATAATAATAATAATAGAGAATGGTGTAGAATAACATATGTGTGAAGGCCATCGCCTTCACACAATAACTAGAAAATGCAATTTCTGGAGAAATTGCGTGTGAAGGCGAAGACTTTGAATCACTTCTTGGGGAATGATGGCGAATGATGTTGAAATGAGTTGAATTTCTTGAGAAATGTGGAAAATAGAAGTGTAATACTAAATTTTGGAGAATTTGGTTGAATTTCAAATTTGAAGTTTGGAATTTGTGGTAAGTGGGAGGTTGTGGAATAGGTAGGCAAAAGATGAACAGTTGAATGTTGGAACGGGTTGAATCGGTTAAAAAATGTAGACGTGAGAGCAAATGTTGAATCTCCATAGAGAATGAATGGGAATTAAAAGAAAAAGCAATTGCGCCAAAATATTTTGAAATGTGGAACAAAACGAAAATAAATAGCTTCAGGAGGTTCACTTTTGGAGTTAAAATGTTGAAATGGGTTCAATCGGACAAAAAATGCAAAAGTTAGCGACTAATGTAGCTATTTAGGGCAGTTAATGTTGAAATAAGGTCACTTCCGGGGTGATTTGGGTCACTTCCGGTCTATTTGGGTCACTTCCGGTTTGAGTAGAGGCACTTCCGGTCTAGCCGAGGTCACTTCCGGTTTATTTGGGGTCACTTCCGGTTTAAAAAGGTCACTTCCGGTTTAAAAAAGGTCACTTCCGGTTTGATTTGGGGTCACTTCCGGTTTACCTGGGGTCACTTCCGGTTCATTTGGGGTCACTTCTGGTTTTATTGGGGTCACTTCCGGTCTATTTGAGTCACTTCCGGTTTGAATAGAGGCACTTCCGGTCTAGCTGAGGTCACTTCCGGTTTATTTGGGGTCACTTCCGGTTTAAAAAGGTCACTTCCGGTTTAAAAAGGTCACTTCCGGTTTGATTTGGGGTCACTTCCGGTTTACTTGAGGTCACTTCCGGTTCATTTGGGGTCACTTCCGGTTTGATTTGGGTCACTTCCGGTCTATTTGGGTCACTTCCGGTTTGATTAGAGGCACTTCCGGTCTAGCTGAGGTCACTTCCGGTTTATTTGGGGTCACTTCCGGTTTTAAAAGGTCACTTCCGGTTTAAAAAGGTCACTTCCGGTTTGATTTGGGGTCACTTCCGGTTTACCTAAGGTCACTTCCTGTTTACCTAAGGTCACTTCCGGTTCGATTTGGGGCACTTCCGGTTCATTCTAGGGTCATTGGGAGCACTTCAGGGTCAATCCAAGATGGCCGCCACACTGGAAGTGGGGGTCAAGGGTTGAATTGTGTAAGCATAGTGGAAGTGGGGGTGAAGGGGGTGAATATGGTAAGGATGAGGTGACCAAAGTGAATAAAGTTGGAATGGGTTGAATCGGTTGAAAAATGTAGAAATTAGAGTAGAAAAACCAAATTTTGTAGAATTTGGTTGAATTTCAAAATTGAAAATTTGGAAATTTTGGTAAGTGGGAAGGTGTGGAATAGGTAGGCAAAAGATGAACAGTTGAAAGTTGGAATGGGTTGAATCGGTTGAAAAACGTAGAAGTTAGAGTAGAAAAACGAAATTTTGGAGAATTTGGTTGAATTTCAAATTTGAAATTTTGGAATTTTTGGTAGGTGAGAAGTTGTGGAATAGGCAGGCAAAAGATGAACAGTTGAAAATTGGAATGGGTTGAATCGGTTGAAAAATGTAGAAACTAGAGGTGAAAAACGAAATTTCGTGAAATTTTGTCGGAATTTTTAACGTGAAAACGTGAAATTTTTGAATTTGGGAATTTTGGGAATGTTGAGAATCATTCCGAATGTGGTTTGAATGTGCTGAATGAGGTGAATTTAAAAGGGGAATGACGTAAATGTGAAATGTAGAATCTGCCATTGAGAATGAATGGGGAAAAATTTGTCGTAAATTCGCGAATTTTGCGAAATCGGAAAATTTTCGGAACGAGAAAAATGGAAGCGCTCATCTCGTGAATATTTGGAATACGTCAAAAGTGGAACGGAGTGAATCGGATGAATTATGTGGAAGAAGAAGCGGGACAAAAAAGTGTGGAGAATAAAATATAATAACTAGAAAATGCAATTTCTGGAGAAATTGCGTGTGAAGGCGAAGACTTTGAATCACTTCTTGGGGAATGATGGCGAATGATGTCTAAATGAGTTTAATTTCTTGAGAAATGTGGAAAATAGAAGTGTAATACTAAATTTTGGAGAATTTGGTTGAATTTCAAATTTGAAGTTTGGAATTTGTGGTAAGTGGGAGGTTGTGGAATAGGTAGGCAAAAGATGAACAGTTGAATGTTGGAACGGGTTGAATCGGTTAAAAAATGTAGACGTGAGAGCAAATGTTGAATCTCCATAGAGAATGAATGGGAATTAAAAGAAAAAGCAATTGCGCCAAAATATTTTGAAATTTGGAACAAAACGAAAATAAATAGATTCAGGAGGTTCACTTTTGGAGTTAAAATGTTGAAATGGGTTCAATCGGACAAAAAATGCAAAAGTTAGCGACTAAGGTAGCTATTTAGTGCAGTTAATGTTGAAATAAGGTCACTTCCGGGGTGATGTGGGTCACTTCCGGTTTGATTAGAGGCACTTCCGGTCCAGCTGAGGTCACTTCCGGTTTATTTGGGGTCACTTCCGGTTTAAAAAGGTCACTTCCGGTTTAAAAAGGTCACTTCCGGTTTGATTTGGGGTCACTTCCGGTTTACTTGAGGTCACTTCCGGTTCATTTGGGGTCACTTCCGGTTTGATTTGGGTCACTTCCGGTCTATTTGGGTCACTTCCGGTTTGATTAGAGGCACTTCCGGTCTAGCTGAGGTCACTTCCGGTTTATTTGGGGTCACTTCCGGTTTAAAAAGGTCACTTCCGGTTTAAAAAGGTCACTTCCGGTTTGATTTGGGGTCACTTCCGGTTTACCTAAGGTCACTTCCTGTTTACCTAAGGTCACTTCCGGTTCGATTTGGGGCACTTCCGGTTCATTCTAGGGTCATTGGGAGCACTTCAGGGTCAATCCAAGATGGCCGCCACACTGGAAGTGGGGGTCAAGGGTTGAATTGTGTAAGCATAGTGGAAGTGGGGGTGAAGGGGGTGAATATGGTAAGGATGAGGTGACCAAAGTGAATAAAGTTGGAATGGGTTGAATCGGTTGAAAAATGTAGAAATTAGAGTAGAAAAACCAAATTTTGTAGAATTTGGTTGAATTTCAAAATTGAAAATTTGGAAATTTTGGTAAGTGGGAAAGTGTGGAATAGGTAGGCAAAAGATGAACAGTTGAAAGTTGGAATGGGTTGAATCGGTTGAAAAACGTAGAAGTTAGAGTAGAAAAACGAAATTTTGGAGAATTTGGTTGAATTTCAAATTTGAAATTTTGGAATTTTTGGTAGGTGAGAAGTTGTGGAATAGGCAGGCAAAAGATGAACAGTTGAAAATTGGAATGGGTTGAATCGGTTGAAAAATGTAGAAACTAGAGGTGAAAAACGAAATTTCGTGAAATTTTGTCGGAATTTTTAACGTGAAAACGTGAAATTTTTGAATTTGGGAATTTTGGGAATGTCGAGAATCATTCCGAATGTGGTTTGAATGTGCTGAATGAGGTGAATTTAAAAGGGGAATGACGTAAATGTGAAATGTAGAATCTGCTATTGAGAATGAATGGGGAAAAATTTGTCGTAAATTCGCGAATTTTGCGAAATCGGAAACTTTTCGGAACGAGAAAAATGGAAGCGCTCATCTCGTGAATATTTGGAATACGTCAAAAGTGGAACGGAGTGAATCGGATGAATTATGTGGAAGAAGAAGCGGGACAAAAAAGTGTGGAGAATAAAATATAATAATAATAATAATAATAACTAGAATTTGCAATTCCTGAAGAAATTGCGTGTGAAGGTGAAGAGGTTGAATAAATACTTGGGGAATGTTGCAGAATGATGTTGAAAAGAGTTGAATCGGTTGAAAAATGTAGAAATTACAAGGGAAAAAGGAAATTTGGGAAAATTGGGTGTGAGTTACAAAATTGAAAATTTGGAATTTTGGGTAAGTGGGAAGTTGTGGAATAGGTAGGAAAATGATGAACAGTTGAAAGGTCGAATGGGTTGAATAAGTTGAAAAATGTAGAAATTAGATTAGAAAAACAAAATTGTAGAGAATTTTTGGTAAGTGGGTAGTTGTGGAATAGGAAGGCAAAAGAAGAACAGTTCAAAGTTGGAACAAGTTGAATCGGTTAAAAAATGTAGAAGTTAGAGCAAATCTTGAATCCTAATAGAGAATGAATGGGAATTAAAAGAAAAAAAATTGCACCAAAATTTTTTGAAATTTGGAACAAAAGGAAAAAAACAGCTTTAGGAGGTTCACTTTTGGGGTTAAAATGTTGAAATGGGTTTAATCGGGCAAAATTTGCAAAAGTTAGCGCAAATGTAGGTATTTAGGGCACTTAATGTTGAAATATGGTCACTTCCGGTTTGATTTGGGTCGCTTCCGGTCTATTTGGGTCACTTCCGGTTTGATTAGAGGTACTTCCGGTCTAGCTGAGGTCACTTCCGGTTTATTTGGGGTCACTTCCGGTTTAAAAAGGTCACTTCCGGTTTGATTTGGGGTCACTTCCGGTTTGATTTGGGGTCACTTCCGGTTTACCTGAGGTCACTTCCGGTTCATTTGGGGTCAATTCCGGTTTGATTTGGGGCACTTCCAGTTCATTCCGGGTTCATTGGGGCACTTCAGGGTCAATCCAAGATGGCCGCCACTCTGGAAGTGGGGGTCAAGGGTTGAATTGTGGAAGTGGGGGTGAAGGGGGTGAATATGGTAAGCATAAGGTGAACAAAGTGAATAAAGTTGGAATGGGTTGAATCGGTTGAAAAATGTAGAAATTAGAAGGGAAAAACTAAATTTTGGGAAAATTTGGTGTGAATTTCAAATTTGGAAATTTTACTAAGTGGGAAGGTGTGGAATAGGTAGGCAAAAGATGAACAGTTGAAAGTTGGAACGAGTTGAATCGGTGGAAAAATGTAGAAACTAGAAGTGAAAAACTAAATTTTGTGAAATTTTGCAAAATTTTGTGCAAATTTTAAAAGTGAAAACGTGAAATTTTTGAATTTGGCAAGTTTGGGAATGTCCCCAATGTGATTTGAATGTGTTGAAATAAGTGAATTTCAAACTGGAACAACAAAAATGTGAAATGTTGAATCTGCCATTAAGAATGAATGGGGAAAAAAATGCCACAAAATCGTGAATTTTGTGAAAACGGAAAATTTTTCGAACAAAAAAAATGTAAGCAGCCGTGTCATGAATATTTGGAATAAGTGAAAAGTGGAACGGAGTGAATCGGTTGAAGTATGTGGAAGGAGTTAAGCGTCAAAAAAGTGAGCGGAATAAGTAGAATAATAATAATAACTAGAATTTGCAATTCCTGAAGAAATTGCGTGTGAAGGTGAAGAGGTTGAATAAATACTTGGGGAATGTTGCAGAATGATGAGAGTTGAATCGGTTAAAAAATGTAGAAATTACAAGGGAAAAAGGAAATTTGGGAAAATTGGGTGTGAATTTCAAAATTGAAAATTTGGAATTTTGGGTAAGTGGGAAGTTGTGGAATAGGTAGGAAAATGATGAACAGTTGAAAGGTGGAATGGGTTGAATAAGTTGAAAATGTAGAAATTAGAGTAGAAAAACAAAATTGTAGAGAATTTTTGGTAAGTGGGAAGTTGTGGAATAGGAAGGCAAAAGAGGAACACTTGAAAGTTGGAACGAGTTGAATCGGTTAAAAAATGTAGAAGTTAGAGCAAATCTTGAATCCTAATAGAGAATGAATGGGAATTAAAAGAAAAAAAGAAATTGCACCAAAAGTTTCTGAAATTTGGAACAAAAGGAAAGAAACGGCTTCAGGAGGTTCACTTTTGGGGTTAAAATGTTGAAATGGGTTTAATCGGGCAAAACTAGCAAAAGTTAGCGCAAATGTAGGTATTTAGGGCACTTAATGTTGAAATATGGTCATTTCCGGTTTGATTTGGGTCACTTCCGGTTTGATTAGAGGCACTTCCGGTCCAGCTGAGGTCACTTCCGGTTTATTTGGGGTCACTTCCGGTTGAAAAAGGTCACTTCCGGTTGAAAAAGGTCACTTTTGGTTTGATTTGGGGTCACTTCCGGTTTGATTTGGGGTCACTTCCGGTTTACCTGAGGTCACTTCCGGTTCATTTGGGGTCAATTCCGGTTTGATTTGGGGCACTTCCAGTTCATTCCGGGTTCATTGGGGCACTTCAGGGTCAATCCAAGATGGCCGCCACTCTGGAAGTGGGGGTCAAGGGTTGAATTGTGGAAGTGGGGGTGAAGGGGGTGAATATGGTAAGCATAAGGTGAACAAAGTGAATAAAGTTGGAATGGGTTGAATCGGTTGAAAAATGTAGAAATTAGAAGGGAAAAACTAAATTTTGGGAAAATTTGGTGTGAATTTCAAAATTGAAAATTTGGAAATTTTGCTAAGTGGGAAGGTGTGGAATAGGTAGGCAAAAGATGAACAGTTGAAAGTTGGAACGAGTTGAATCGGTGGAAAAATGTAGAAACTAGAAGTGAAAAACTAAATTTTGTGAAATTTTGCAAAATTTTGTGCAAATTTTAAAAGTGAAAACGTGAAATTTTTGAATTTGGCAAGTTTGGGAATGTCCCCAATGTGATTTGAATGTGTTGAAATAAGTGAATTTCAAACTGGAACAACAAAAATGTGAAATGTTGAATCTGCCATTAAGAATGAATGGGGAAAAAAATGCCACAAAATCGTGAATTTTGTGAAAACGGAAAATTTTTCGAACAAAAAAAATGTAAGCAGCCGTGTCATGAATATTTGGAATAAGTGAAAAGTGGAACGGAGTGAATCGGTTGAAGTATGTGGAAGGAGTTAAGCGTCAAAAAAGTGAGCGGAATAAGTAGAATAATAATAATAATAATAAAGGACAGCAATAACAATAGTGTGAAGGTCTTCACCTTCACACTAATAATAAAGGACAGCAATAACAATAGTGTGAAGGTCTTCACCTTCACACTAATAAAGGACAGCAATAACAATAGTGTGAAGGTCTTCACCTTCACACTAATAATAATAAAGTAGAACTAGAATTTGCAATTCCTGAAGAAATTGCGTGTGAAGGTGAAGAGGTTGAATAAATACTTGGGGAATGCTGCAGAATGATGTTGAAAAGAGTTGAATCGGTTGAAAAATGTAGAAATTACAAGGGAAAAGGGAAATTTGGGAAAATTGGGTGTGAATTTCAAAATTGAAAATTTGGAATTTTGGGTGTGGGAAGTTGTGGAATAGGTAGGAAAATGATGAACAGTTGAAAGGTGGAATGGGTTGAATAAGTTGAATGGGTTGAATAAGTTGAAAAAAGTAGAAATTAGAGTAGAAAACCAAAATTGAACAGTTGAAAGTTGGAACGAGTTGAATCGGTTAAAAAATGTAGAAGTTAGAGCAAATCTTGAATCCTAATAAAGAATGAATGGGAATTAAAAGAAAAAAAAATTGCGCCAAAATCTTTTGAAATTTGGAACAAAAGGAAAAAAAACGGCTTCAGGAGGTTCACTTTTGGGGTTAAAATGTAGAAACGGGTTTAATCGGTCAAAATTTGCAAAAGTTAGCGCAAATGTAGGTATTTTGGGCACTTAATGTTGAAATATGGTCACTTCCGGTTTGATTTGGGTCACTTCCGGTCTATTTGGGTCACTTCCGGTTTGATTAGAGGCACTTCCGGTCCAGCTGAGGTCACTTCCGGTTTATTTGGGGTCACTTCCGGTTTAAAAAGGTCACTTCCGGTTTGATTTGGGGTCACTTCCGGTTTGATTTGGGGTCACTTCCGGTTTACCTGAGGTCACTTCCGGTTCATTTGGGGTCAATTCCGGTTTGATTTGGGGCACTTCCAGTTCATTCCGGGTTCATTGGGGCACTTCAGGGTCAATCCAAGATGGCCGCCACTCTGGAAGTGGGGGTCAAGGGTTGAATTGTGGAAGTGGGGGTGAAGGGGGTGAATATGGTAAGCATAAGGTGAACAAAGTGAATAAAGTTGGAATGGGTTGAATCGGTTGAAAAATGTAGAAATTAGAAGGGAAAAACTAAATTTTGGGAAAATTTGGTGTGAATTTCAAAATTGAAAATTTGGAAATTTTGCTAAGTGGGAAGGTGTGGAATAGGTAGGCAAAAGATGAACAGTTGAAAGTTGGAACGAGTTTAATCGGTGGAAAAATGTAGAAACTAGAAGTGAAAAACTAAATTTTGTGAAATTTTGCAAAATTTTGTGCAAATTTTAAAAGTGAAAACGTGAAATTTTTGAATTTGGCAAGTTTGGGAATGTCCCCAATGTGATTTGAATGTGTTGAAATAAGTGAATTTCAAACTGGAACAACAAAAATGTGAAATGTTGAATCTGCCATTAAGAATGAATGGGGAAAAAAATGCCACAAAATCGTGAATTTTGTGAAAACGGAAAATTTTTCGAACAAAAAAAATGTAAGCAGCCGTGTCATGAATATTTGGAATAAGTGAAAAGTGGAACGGAGTGAATCGGTTGAAGTATGTGGAAGGAGTTAAGCGTCAAAAAAGTGAGCGGAATAAGTAGAATAATAATAATAATAAAGGACAGCAATAACAATAGTGTGAAGGTCTTCACCTTCACACTAACTAGAATTTGCAATTCCTGAAGAAATTGCGTGTGAAGGTGAAGAGGTTGAATAAATACTTGGGGAATGTTGCAGAATGATGTTGAAAAGAGTTGAATCGGTTGAAAAATGTAGAAATTACAAGGGAAAAAGGAAATTTGGGAAAATTGGGTGTGAATTTCAAAATTGAAAATTTGGAATTTTGGGTAAGTGGGAAGTTGTGGAATAGGTAGGAAAATGATGAACAGTTGAAAGGTGGAATGGGTTGAATAAGTTCAAAATGTAGAAATTAGAGTAGAAAAACAAAATTGTAGAGAATTTTTGGTAAGTGGGAAGTTGTGGAATAGGAAGGCAAAAGAGGAACAGTTGAAAGTTGGAACGAGTTGAATCGGTTAAAAAATGTAGAAGTTAGAGCAAATCTTGAATCCTAATAGAGAATGAATGGGAATTAAAAGAAAAAAAAATTGCACCAAAAGTTTCTGAAATTTGGAACAAAAGGAAAGAAACGGCTTCAGGAGGTTCACTTTTGGGGTTAAAATGTTGAAATGGGTTTAATCGGGCAAAATTTGCAAAAGTTAGCGCAAATGTAGGTATTTAGGGCACTTAATGTTGAAATATGGTCATTTCCGGTTTGATTTGGGTCACTTCCGGTTTGATTAGAGGCACTTCCGGTCCAGCTGAGGTCACTTCCGGTTTATTTGGGGTCACTTCCGGTTGAAAAAGGTCACTTCCGGTTTAAAAAGGTCACTTCCGGTTTACCTGAGGTCACTTCCGGTTCATTTGGGGTTAATTCCGGTTTGATTTGGGGCACTTCCAGTTCATTCCGGGTTCATTGGGGCACTTCAGGGTCAATCCAAGATGGCCGCCACTCTGGAAGTGGGGGTCAAGGGTTGAATTGTGGAAGTGGGGGTGAAGGGGGTGAATATGGTAAGCATAAGGTGAACAAAGTGAATAAAGTTGGAATGGGTTGAATCGGTTGAAAAATGTAGAAATTAGAAGGGAAAAACTAAATTTTGGGAAAATTTGGTGTGAATTTCAAAATTGAAAATTTGGAAATTTTGCTAAGTGGGAAGGTGTGGAATAGGTAGGCAAAAGATGAACAGTTGAAAGTTGGAACGAGTTGAATCGGTGGAAAAATGTAGAAACTAGAAGTGAAAAACTAAATTTTGTGAAATTTTGCAAAATTTTGTGCAAATTTTAAAAGTGAAAACGTGAAATTTTTGAATTTGGGAAGTTTGGGAATGTCCCCAATGTGATTTGAATGTGTTGAAATAAGTGAATTTCAAACTGGAACAACAAAAATGTGAAATGTTGAATCTGCCATTAAGAATGAATGGGGAAAAAAATGCCACAAAATCGTGAATTTTGTGAAAACGGAAAATTTTTCGAACAAAAAAAATGTAAGCAGCCGTGTCATGAATATTTGGAATAAGTGAAAAGTGGAACGGAGTGAATCGGTTGAAGTATGTGGAAGCAGTTAAGCGTCAAAAAAGTGAGCGGAATAAGTAGAATAATAATAATAATAATAATAATAATAATAATAAAGGACAGCAATAACAATAGTGTGAAGGTCTTCACCTTCACACTAACTAGAATTTGCAATTCCTGAAGAAATTGCGTGTGAAGGTGAAGAGGTTGAATAAATACTTGGGGAATGTTGCAGAATGATGTTGAAAAGAGTTGAATTGGTTGAAAAATGTAGAAATTACAAGGGAAAAAGGAAATTTGGGAAAATTGTGTGTGAATTTCAAAATTGAAAATTTGGAATTTTGGGTAAGTGGGAAGTTGTGGAATAGGTAGGAAAATGATGAACAGTTGAAAGGTGGAATGGGTTGAATAAGTTGAAAATGTAGAAATTAGAGTAGAAAAACAAAATTGTAGAGAATTTTTGGTAAGTGGGAAGTTGTGGAATAGGAAGGCAAAAGAGGAACAGTTGAAAGTTGGAACGAGTTGAATCGGTTAAAAAATGTAGAAGTTAGAGCAAATCTTGAATCCTAATAGAGAATGAATGGGAATTAAAAGAAAAAAAAATTGCACCAAAAGTTTCTGAAATTTGGAACAAAAGGAAAGAAACGGCTTCAGGAGGTTCACTTTTGGGGTTAAAATGTTGAAATGGGTTTAATCGGGCAAAATTTGCAAAAGTTAGCGCAAATGTAGGTATTTAGGGCACTTAATGTTGAAATATGGTCATTTCCGGTTTGATTTGGGTCACTTCCGGTTTGATTAGAGGCACTTCCGGTCTAGCTGAGGTCACTTCCGGTTTATTTGGGGTCACTTCCGGTTGAAAAAGGTCACTTCCGGTTTAAAAAGGTCACTTCCGGTTTGATTTGGGGTCACTTCCGGTTTACCTGAGGTCACTTCCGGTTCATTTGGGGTCACTTCCGGTTTGATTTGGGTCACTTCCGGTCTATTTAGGTCACTTCCGGTTTGATTAGAGGCACTTCCGGTCTATTTAGGTCACTTCCGGTTTGATTAGAGGCACTTCCGGTCTAGCTGAGGTCACTTCCGGTTTATTTGGGGTCACTTCCGGTTTAAAAAGGTCACTTCCGGTTTGATTTGGGGTCACTTCCGGTTTGATTTGGGGTCACTTCCGGTTTACCTGAGGTCACTTCCGGTTCATTTGGGGTCAATTCCGGTTTGATTTGGGGCACTTCCAGTTCATTCCGGGTTCATTGGGGCACTTCAGGGTCAATCCAAGATGGCCGCCACTCTGGAAGTGGGAGTCAAGGGTTGAATTGTGGAAGTGGGGGTGAAGGGGGTGAATATGGTAAGCATAAGGTGAACAAAGTGAATAAAGTTGGAATGGGTTGAATCGGTTGAAAAATGTAGAAATTAGAAGGGAAAAACTAAATTTTGGGAAAATTTGGTGTGAATTTCAAAATATAAAATTTGGAAATTTTGCTAAGTGGGAAGGTGTGGAATAGGTAGGCAAAAGATGAACAGTTGAAAGTTGGAACGAGTTGAATCGGTGGAAAAATGTAGAAAATAGAAGTGAAAAACTAAATTTTGTGAAATTTTGCAAAATTTTGTGCAAATTTTAAAAGTGAAAACGTGAAATTTTTGAATTTGGCAAGTTTGGGAATGTCCCCAATGTGATTTGAATGTGTTGAAATAAGTGAATTTCAAACTGGAACAACAAAAATGTGAAATGTTGAATCTGCCATTAAGAATGAATGGGGAAAAAAATGCCACAAAATCGTGAATTTTGTGAAAACGGAAAATTTTTCGAACAAAAAAAATGTAAGCAGCCGTGTCATGAATATTTGGAATAAGTGAAAAGTGGAACGGAGTGAATCGGTTGAAGTATGTGGAAGGAGTTAAGCGTCAAAAAAGTGAGCGGAATAAGTAGAATAATAATAATAATAACTAGAATTTGCAATTCCTGAAGAAATTGCGTGTGAAGGTGAAGAGGTTGAATAAATACTTGGGGAATGTTGCAGAATGATGTTGAAAAGAGTTGAATCGGTTGAAAAATGTAGAAATTACAAGGGAAAAAGGAAATTTGGGAAAATTGGGTGTGAATTTCAAAATTGAAAATTTGGAATTTTGGGTAAGTGGGAAGTTGTGGAATAGGTAGGAAAATGATGAACAGTTGAAAGGTGGAATGGGTTGAATAAGTTGAAAATGTAGAAATTAGAGTAGAAAAACAAAATTGTAGAGAATTTTTGGTAAGTGGGAAGTTGTGGAATAGGAAGGCAAAAGAGGAACAGTTGAAAGTTGGAACGAGTTGAATCGGTTAAAAAATGTAGAAGTTAGAGCAAATCTTGAATCCTAATAGAGAATGAATGGGAATTAAAAGAAAAAAAAATTGCACCAAAAGTTTCTGAAATTTGGAACAAAAGGAAAGAAACGGCTTCAGGAGGTTCACTTTTGGGGTTAAAATGTTGAAATGGGTTTAATCGGGCAAAATTTGCAAAAGTTAGCGCAAATGCAGGTATTTAGGGCACTTAATGTTGAAATATGGTCATTTCCGGTTTGATTTGGGTCACTTCCTGTTTGATTAGAGGCACTTCCGGTCTAGCTGAGGTCACTTCCGGTTTATTTGGGGTCACTTCCGGTTGAAAAAGGTCACTTCCGGTTGAAAAAGGTCACTTCCGGTTTGATTTGGGGTCACTTCCGGTTTGATTTGGGGTCACTTCCGGTTTACCTGAGGTCACTTCCGGTTCATTTGGGGTCAATCCCGGTTTGATTTGGGGCACTTCCAGTTCATTCCGCGTACATCGGGGCACTTCAGGGTCAATCCAAGATGGCCGCCACTCTGGAAGTGGGGGTCAAGGGTTGAATTGTGGAAGTGGGGGTGAAGGGGGTGAATATGGTAAGCATAAGGTGAACAAAGTGAATAAAGTTGGAATGGGTTGAATCGGTTGAAAAATGTAGAAATTAGAAGGGAAAAACTAAATTTTGGGAAAATTTGGTGTGAATTTCAAAATTGAAAATTTGGAAATTTTGCTAAGTGGGAAGGTGTGGAATAGGTAGGCAAAAGATGAACAGTTGAAAGTTGGAACGAGTTGAATCGGTGGAAAAATGTAGAAACTAGAAGTGAAAAACTAAATTTTGTGAAATTTTGCAAAATTTTGTGCAAATTTTAAAAGTGAAAACGTGAAATTTTTGAATTTGGCAAGTTTGGGAATGTCCCCAATGTGATTTGAATGTGTTGAAATAAGTGAATTTCAAACTGGAACAACAAAAATGTGAAATGTTGAATCTGCCATTAAGAATGAATGGGGAAAAAAATGCCACAAAATCGTGAATTTTGTGAAAACGGAAAATTTTTCGAACAAAAAAAATGTAAGCAGCCGTGTCATGAATATTTGGAATAAGTGAAAAGTGGAACGGAGTGAATCGGTTGAAGTATGTGGAAGGAGTTAAGCGTCAAAAAAGTGAGCGGAATAAGTAGAATAATAATAATAACTAGAATTTGCAATTCCTGAAGAAATTGCGTGTGAAGGTGAAGAGGTTGAATAAATACTTGGGGAATGCTGCAGAATGATGTTGAAAAGAGTTGAATCGGTTGAAAAATGTAGAAATTACAAGGGAAAAGGAAATTTGGGAAAATTGGGTGTGAATTTCAAAACTGAAATTTTGGAATTTTGGGTAAGTGGGAAGTTGTGGAATAGGTAGGAAAAAGATGAACAGTTGAAAGGTGGAATGGGTTGAATAAGTTGAATGGGTTGAATAAGTTGAAAAAAGTAGAAATTAGAGTAGAAAACCAAAATTGAACAGTTGAAAGTTGGAACGAGTTGAATCGGTTAAAAAATGTAGAAGTTAGAGCAAATCTTGAATCCTAATAAAGAATGAATGGGAATTAAAAGAAAAAAAATTGCGCCAAAATCTTTTGAAATTTGGAACAAAAGGAAAAAAAACGGCTTCAGGAGGTTCACTTTTGGGGTTAAAATGTAGAAACGGGTTTAATCGGGCAAAATTTGCAAAAGTTAGCGCAAATGTAGGTATTTTGGGCACTTAATGTTGAAATATGGTCACTTCCGGTTTGATTTGGTCACTTCCGGTCTATTTGGGTCACTTCCAGTTTGATTAGAGGCACTTCCGGTCTAGCTGAGGTCACTTCCGGTTTAAAAAGGTCACTTCCGGTTGAAAAAGGTCACTTCCGGTTTGATTTGGGGTCACTTCCGGTTTGATTTGGGGTCACTTCCGGTTTACCTGAGGTCACTTCCGGTTCATTTGGGGTCAATTCCGGTTTGATTTGGGGCACTTCCAGTTCATTCCGGGTTCATTGGGGCACTTCAGGGTCAATCCAAGATGGCCGCCACTCTGGAAGTGGGGGTCAAGGGTTGAATTGTGGAAGTGGGGGTGAAGGGGGTGAATATGGTAAGCATAAGGTGAACAAAGTGAATAAAGTTGGAATGGGTTGAATCGGTTGAAAAATGTAGAAATTAGAAGGGAAAAACTAAATTTTGGGAAAATTTGGTGTGAATTTCAAAATTGAAAATTTGGAAATTTTGCTAAGTGGGAAGGTGTGGAATAGGTAGGCAAAAGATGAACAGTTGAAAGTTGGAACGAGTTGAATCGGTGGAAAAATGTAGAAACTAGAAGTGAAAAACTAAATTTTGTGAAATTTTGCAAAATTTTGTGCAAATTTTAAAAGTGAAAACGTGAAATTTTTGAATTTGGCAAGTTTGGGAATGTCCCCAATGTGATTTGAATGTGTTGAAATAAGTGAATTTCAAACTGGAACAACAAAAATGTGAAATGTTGAATCTGCCATTAAGAATGAATGGGGAAAAAAATGCCACAAAATCGTGAATTTTGTGAAAACGGAAAATTTTTCGAACAAAAAAAATGTAAGCAGCCGTGTCATGAATATTTGGAATAAGTGAAAAGTGGAACGGAGTGAATCGGTTGAAGTATGTGGAAGGAGTTAAGCGTCAAAAAAGTGAGCGGAATAAGTAGAATAATAATAATAATAATAATAATAATAATAATAAAGGACAGCAATAACAATAGTGTGAAGGTCTTCACCTTCACACTAACTAGAATTTGCAATTCCTGAAGAAATTGCGTGTGAAGGTGAAGAGGTTGAATAAATACTTGGGGAATGCTGCAAAATGATGTTGAAAAGAGTTGAATCGGTTGAAAAATGTAGAAATTACAAGGGAAAAGGAAAGTTGGGAAAATTGGGTGTGAATTTCAAAATTGAAATTTGGAATTTTGGGTAAGTGGGAAGTTGTGGAATAGGTAGGAAAATGATGAACAGTTGAAAGGTGGAATGGGTTGAATAAGTTGAAAAAGTAGAAATTAGAGTAGAAAACCAAAATTGAACAGTTGAAAGTTGGAACGAGTTGAATCGGTTAAAAAATGTAGAAGTTAGAGCAAATCTTGAATCCTAATAGAGAATGAATGGGAATTAAAAGAAAAAAAAATTGCACCAAAAGTTTCTGAAATTTGGAACAAAAGGAAAGAAACGGCTTCAGGAGGTTCACTTTTGGGGTTAAAATGTTGAAATGGGTTTAATCGGGCAAAATTTGCAAAAGTTAGCGCAAATGCAGGTATTTAGGGCACTTAATGTTGAAATATGGTCATTTCCGGTTTGATTTGGGTCACTTCCTGTTTGATTAGAGGCACTTCCGGTCTAGCTGAGGTCACTTCCGGTTTATTTGGGGTCACTTCCGGTTGAAAAAGGTCACTTCCGGTTGAAAAAGGTCACTTCCGGTTTGATTTGGGGTCACTTCCGGTTTGATTTGGGGTCACTTCCGGTTTACCTGAGGTCACTTCCGGTTCATTTGGGGTCAATCCCGGTTTGATTTGGGGCACTTCCAGTTCATTCCGCGTACATCGGGGCACTTCAGGGTCAATCCAAGATGGCCGCCACTCTGGAAGTGGGGGTCAAGGGTTGAATTGTGGAAGTGGGGGTGAAGGGGGTGAATATGGTAAGCATAAGGTGAACAAAGTGAATAAAGTTGGAATGGGTTGAATCGGTTGAAAAATGTAGAAATTAGAAGGGAAAAAACTAAATTTTGGGAAAATTTGGTGTGAATTTCAAAATTGAAAATTTGGAAATTTTGCTAAGTGGGAAGGTGTGGAATAGGTAGGCAAAAGATGAACAGTTGAAAGTTGGAACGAGTTGAATCGGTGGAAAAATGTAGAAACTAGAAGTGAAAAACTAAATTTTGTGAAATTTTGCAAAATTTTGTGCAAATTTTAAAAGTGAAAACGTGAAATTTTTGAATTTGGCAAGTTTGGGAATGTCCCCAATGTGATTTGAATGTGTTGAAATAAGTGAATTTCAAACTGGAACAACAAAAATGTGAAATGTTGAATCTGCCATTAAGAATGAATGGGGAAAAAAATGCCACAAAATCGTGAATTTTGTGAAAACGGAAAATTTTTCGAACAAAAAAAATGTAAGCAGCCGTGTCATGAATATTTGGAATAAGTGAAAAGTGGAACGGAGTGAATCGGTTGAAGTATGTGGAAGGAGTTAAGCGTCAAAAAAGTGAGCGGAATAAGTAGAATAATAATAATAATAACTAGAATTTGCAATTCCTGAAGAAATTGCGTGTGAAGGTGAAGAGGTTGAATAAATACTTGGGGAATGTTGCAGAATGATGTTGAAAAGAGTTGAATCGGTTGAAAAATGTAGAAATTACAAGGGAAAAAGGAAATTTGGGAAAATTGGGTGTGAATTTCAAAATTGAAAATTTGGAATTTTGGGTAAGTGGTAAGTTGTGGAATAGGTAGGAAAATGATGAACAGTTGAAAGGTGGAATGGGTTGAATAAGTTGAAAATGTAGAAATTAGAGTAGAAAAACAAAATTGTAGAGAATTTTTGGTAAGTGGGAAGTTGTGGAATAGGAAGGCAAAAGAGGAACAGTTGAAAGTTGGAACGAGTTGAATCGGTTAAAAAATGTAGAAGTTAGAGCAAATCTTGAATCCTAATAGAGAATGAATGGGAATTAAAAGAAAAAAAAATTGCACCAAAAGTTTCTGAAATTTGGAACAAAAGGAAAGAAACGGCTTCAGGAGGTTCACTTTTGGGGTTAAAATGTTGAAATGGGTTTAATCGGGCAAAATTTGCAAAAGTTAGCGCAAATGTAGGTATTTAGGGCACTTAATGTTGAAATATGGTCATTTCCGGTTTGATTTGGGTCACTTCCGGTTTGATTAGAGGCACTTCCGGTCTAGCTGAGGTCACTTCCGGTTTATTTGGGGTCACTTCCGGTTTAAAAAGGTCACTTCCGGTTTGATTTGGGGTCACTTCCGGTTTGATTTGGGGTCACTTCCGGTTTACCTGAGGTCACTTCCGGTTCATTTGGGGTCAATTCCGGTTTGATTTGGGGCACTTCCAGTTCATTCCGGGTTCATTGGGGCACTTCAGGGTCAATCCAAGATGGCCGCCACTCTGGAAGTGGGGGTCAAGGGTTGAATTGTGGAAGTGGGGGTGAAGGGGGTGAATATGGTAAGCATAAGGTGAACAAAGTGAATAAAGTTGGAATGGGTTGAATCGGTTGAAAAATGTAGAAATTAGAAGGGAAAAACTAAATTTTGGGAAAATTTGGTGTGAATTTCAAAATTGAAAATTTGGAAATTTTGCTAAGTGGGAAGGTGTGGAATAGGTAGGCAAAAGATGAACAGTTGAAAGTTGGAACGAGTTGAATCGGTGGAAAAATGTAGAAACTAGAAGTGAAAAACTAAATTTTGTGAAATTTTGCAAAATTTTGTGCAAATTTTAAAAGTGAAAACGTGAAATTTTTGAATTTGGCAAGTTTGGGAATGTCCCCAATGTGATTTGAATGTGTTGAAATAAGTGAATTTCAAACTGGAACAACAAAAATGTGAAATGTTGAATCTGCCATTAAGAATGAATGGTGAAAAAAATGCCACAAAATCGTGAATTTTGTGAAAACGGAAAATTTTTCGAACAAAAAAAATGTAAGCAGCCGTGTCATGAATATTTGGAATAAGTGAAAAGTGGAACGGAGTGAATCGGTTGAAGTATGTGGAAGGAGTTAAGCGTCAAAAAAGTGAGCGGAATAAGTAGAATAATAATAATAATAATAATAAAGGACAGCAATAACAATAGTGTGAAGGTCTTCACCTTCACACTAACTAGAATTTGCAATTCCTGAAGAAATTGCGTGTGAAGGTGAAGAGGTTGAATAAATACTTGGGGAATGTTGCAGAATGATGAGAGTTGAATCGGTTAAAAAATGTAGAAATTACAAGGGAAAAAGGAAATTTGGGAAAATTGGGTGTGAATTTCAAAATTGAAAATTTGGAATTTTGGGTAAGTGGGAAGTTGTGGAATAGGTAGGAAAATGATGAACAGTTGAAAGGTGGAATGGGTTGAATAAGTTGAAAATGTAGAAATTAGAGTAGAAAAACAAAATTGTAGAGAATTTTTGGTAAGTGGGAAGTTGTGGAATAGGAAGGCAAAAGAGGAACACTTGAAAGTTGGAACGAGTTGAATCGGTTAAAAAATGTAGAAGTTAGAGCAAATCTTGAATCCTAATAGAGAATGAATGGGAATTAAAAGAAAAAAAGAAATTGCACCAAAAGTTTCTGAAATTTGGAACAAAAGGAAAGAAACGGCTTCAGGAGGTTCACTTTTGGGGTTAAAATGTTGAAATGGGTTTAATCGGGCAAAACTAGCAAAAGTTAGCGCAAATGTAGGTATTTAGGGCACTTAATGTTGAAATATGGTCATTTCCGGTTTGATTTGGGTCACTTCCGGTTTGATTAGAGGCACTTCCGGTCCAGCTGAGGTCACTTCCGGTTTATTTGGGGTCACTTCCGGTTGAAAAAGGTCACTTCCGGTTGAAAAAGGTCACTTCCGGTTTGATTTGGGGTCACTTCCGGTTTGATTTGGGGTCACTTCCGGTTTACCTGAGGTCACTTCCGGTTCATTTGGGGTCAATTCCGGTTTGATTTGGGGCACTTCCAGTTCATTCCGGGTTCATTGGGGCACTTCAGGGTCAATCCAAGATGGCCGCCACTCTGGAAGTGGGGGTCAAGGGTTGAATTGTGGAAGTGGGGGTGAAGGGGGTGAATATGGTAAGCATAAGGTGAACAAAGTGAATAAAGTTGGAATGGGTTGAATCGGTTGAAAAATGTAGAAATTAGAAGGGAAAAACTAAATTTTGGGAAAATTTGGTGTGAATTTCAAAATTGAAAATTTGGAAATTTTGCTAAGTGGGAAGGTGTGGAATAGGTAGGCAAAAGATGAACAGTTGAAAGTTGGAACGAGTTGAATCGGTGGAAAAATGTAGAAACTAGAAGTGAAAAACTAAATTTTGTGAAATTTTGCAAAATTTTGTGCAAATTTTAAAAGTGAAAACGTGAAATTTTTGAATTTGGCAAGTTTGGGAATGTCCCCAATGTGATTTGAATGTGTTGAAATAAGTGAATTTCAAACTGGAACAACAAAAATGTGAAATGTTGAATCTGCCATTAAGAATGAATGGGGAAAAAAATGCCACAAAATCGTGAATTTTGTGAAAACGGAAAATTTTTCGAACAAAAAAAATGTAAGCAGCCGTGTCATGAATATTTGGAATAAGTGAAAAGTGGAACGGAGTGAATCGGTTGAAGTATGTGGAAGGAGTTAAGCGTCAAAAAAGTGAGCGGAATAAGTAGAATAATAATAATAATAATAAAGGACAGCAATAACAATAGTGTGAAGGTCTTCACCTTCACACTAACTAGAAAATGCAATTTCTGGAGAAATTGCGTGTGAAGGCGAAGACTTTGAATCACTTCTTTGGGAATGATGCCGAATGATGTTGAAACGAGTTGAATTTCTTGAGAAATGTGGAAAATAGAAGTGTAATACTAAATTTTAGAGAATTTGGTTGAATTTCAAATTTGAAGTTTGGAATTTTTGGTAAGTGGGAGGTTGTGGAATAGGTAGGGAAAAGATGAACAGTTGAATGTTGGAATGGGTTGAATCGGTTGAAAAATGTACAAAGTAGAGTCGAAAAACGAAATTTTGCAGAATTTGGTTGAATTTCAAATTTGGAATTTTTGGTAAGTGGGAAGTTGTGAAATAGGTAAGCAAAAGATGAAAAGTTGAAAGTTGGAATGGATTGAATCGGTTGCACAATGTAAAGATTAGAGTAGAAAAACAAAATGTTTGAGAATTTGGTTGAATTTCAAATTTTTAATTTTTAATTTTTGGTAAGTGGGAAGTTGTGGAATAGGTAGGCAAAAGATGAAGAGTTGAAAGTTGGAATGGGTTGAATCGGTTGAACAATGTAGAAATTACAGTAGAAAAACGAAATTTTGGAGATTTTGGTTGAATTTTAAATTTGGAATTTTTGGTAAGTCGGAAGTTGTGGAATAGGTAGGCAAAAGATGAAGAGTTGAAAGTTGGAATGGGTTGAATCGGTTGAACAATGTAGAAATTAGAGTAGAAAAACAAAATGTTGGAGAATTTGGTTGAATTTCAAATATGGAATTTTTGGTAAGTGGGAAGTTGTGGAATAGGTAGGCAAAAGATGAAGAGTTGAAAGTTGGAATGGGTTGAATCGGTTGAACAATGTAGAAATTAGATTAGAAAAACGAAATTTTGGAGAATTTGGTTGAATTTCAAATTTGGAATTTTTGGTAAACGGGAAGTTGTGGAATAGGTAGGCAAAACATGAACAGTTGAAAGTTGGAATGAGTTGAATCGGTTAAAAAATGTAGAAATTAGAGTAGAAAAACAAAATTTTTGAGAATTTGGTTGAATTCCAAATTTGGAATTTTTGGTAAGTCGGAAGT
Source organism: Syngnathus scovelli (assembly GCF_024217435.2). Lineage (NCBI taxonomy): Eukaryota > Metazoa > Chordata > Actinopteri > Syngnathiformes > Syngnathidae > Syngnathus > Syngnathus scovelli. The sequence goes on from NC_090849.1 coordinate 4,511,913, forward strand.
TGTGGAATAGGTAGGCAAAAGATGAAGAGTTGAAAGTTGGAATGGGTTGAATCGGTTGAACAATGTAGAAATTAGAGTAGAAAAACAAAATGTTGGAGAATTTGGTTGAATTTCAAATATGGAATTTTTGGTAAGTGGGAAGTTGTGGAATAGGTAGGCAAAAGATGAAGAGTTGAAAGTTGGAATGGGTTGAATCGGTTGAACAATGTAGAAATTAGATTAGAAAAACGAAATTTTGGAGAATTTGGTTGAATTTCAAATTTGGAATTTTTGGTAAACGGGAAGTTGTGGAATAGGTAGGCAAAACATGAACAGTTGAAAGTTGGAATGAGTTGAATCGGTTAAAAAATGTAGAAATTAGAGTAGAAAAACACAATTTTTGAGAATTTGGTTGAATTCCAAATTTGGAATTTTTGGTAAGTGGGAAGTTGTGAAATAGGTAAGCAAAAGATGAAAAGTTGAAAGTTGGAATGGATTGAATCGGTTTCACAATGTAAAGATTAGAGAAGAAAAACAAAATGTTTGAGAATTTGGTTGAATTTCAAATTTTGAATTTTTGGTAAGTGGGAAGTTGTGGAATAGGTAGGCAAAAGATGAAGAGTTGAAAGTTGGAACGGGTTGAATCGGTTGAACAAAGTAGAAATTAGAGTAGAAAAACAAAATGTTGGAGAATTTGGTTGAATTTCAAATATGGAATTTTTGGTAAGTGGGAAGTTGTGGAATAGATAAGCAAAAGATGAACAGTTGAAAGTTGGAATGAGTTGAATCGGTTGAACAATGTAGAAATTAGAGTAGAAAAACGAAATTTAGAAAGATTTGGTTGAATTTCAAATTTGGAATTTTTGGTAAACGGGAAGTTGTGGAATAGGTAGGCAAAACATGAACAGTTGAAAGTTGGAATGAATTGAATCGGTTGAAAAATGTATAAATTAGAGTAGAAAAACAAATTTTTTGAGAATTTGGTTGAATTCCAAATTTGAAAGTTTTGAATTTTTCATAAGTTGGAAGTTGTGGAATAGTTAGAAAAAGATGAACAGTTGAAAGTTGGAATGGGTTGAATCGGTTGAAAAACGTAAAAGTTAGAGTGGAAAAACGAAATTTTGGAGAATTTGGTTGAATTTCAAATTTGGAATTTTTGGTAAGTGGGAAGTTGTGGAATAGGTAGGAAAAAGATGAACAGTTGAAAGTTGGAATGAGTTGAATCGGTTGAACAATGTAGAAAAAAGTGGAATGATGTAAATGTGAAATGTCGAATCTGCCATTAAGAATGAATGGGGAAAAATTTGTCGTAAGTTCGCGAATTTTGCGAAATCGGTAAATTTTCGGAACGAGAAAAATGGAAGCGCTCATCTCGTGAATATTTGGAACACGTCAAAAGTGGAACGGAGTGAATCGGATGAACTATGTGGAAGAAGAAGCGGGACAAAAAAGTGTGGAGAATAAAATAGAAGAATAATAATAACTAGAAAATGCAATTTCTGGAGAAATTGCGTGTGAAGGCGAAGACTTTGAATCACTTCTTGGGGAATGATGGCGAATGATGTTGAAATGAGTTGAATTTCTTGAGAAATGTGGAAAATAGAAGTGTAATACTAAATTTTTGAGAATATGGTTGAATTTCAAATTTGATTTTTGGAATTTTTGGTAAGTGGAAAGTTGTGGAATAGGCAGGCAAAGGATGAACAGTTGAATGTTGGAACGGGTTGAATCGGTTAAAAAATGTAGAAGTGAGAGCAAATGTTGAATCCCCATAGAGAATGAATGGGAATTAAAAGAAAAAGCAATTGCGCCAAAATATTTTGAAATTTGGAACAAAACGTAAAAAAACAGCTTCAGGAGGTTCACTTTTGGGGTTAAAATGTTGAAACGGGTTCAATCGGACAAAAAATGCAAAAGTTAGCGCCTAATGTAGCTATTTATGGCAGTTAATGTTGAAATAAGTTCACTTCCGGGTTGATTTGGGTCACTTCCGGTCTATTTGGGTCACTTCCGGTCTGATTAGAGGCACTTCCGGTCCAGCTGAGGTCACTTCCGGTTTATTTGGGGTCACTTCCGGTTTAAAAAGGTCACTTCCGGTTTAAAAAGGTCACTTCCGGTTTGATTTGGGGTCACTTCCGGTTTACCTGAGGTCACTTCCTGTTTACCTAAGGTCACTTCCGGTTCGATTTGGGGCACTTCCGGTTCATTCTAGGTTCATTGGGAGCACTTCAGGGTCAATCCAAGATGGCCGCCACACTGGAAGTGGGGGTCAAGGGTTGAATTTTGTAAGCATAGTGGAAGTGGGGGTGAAGGTGGTGAATATGGTAAGGATGAGGTGACCAAAGTGAATAAAGTTGGAATGGGTTGAATCGGTTGAAAAATGTAGAAATTAGAGTAGAAAAACCAAATTTTGTAGAATTTGGTTGAATTTCAAAATTGAAAATTTGGAAATTTTGGTAAGTGGGAAGGTGTGGAATAGGTAGGCAAAAGATGAACAGTTGAAAGTTGGAATGGGTTGAATCGGTTGAAAAACGTAGAAGTTAGAGTAGAAAAACGAAATTTTGGAGAATTTGGTTGAATTTCAAATTTGAAATTTTGGAATTTTTGGTAGGTGAGAAGTTGTGGAATAGGCAGGCAAAAGATGAACAGTTGAAAGTTGGAATGGGTTGAATCGGTTGAAAAATGTAGAAGTTAGAGTAGAAAAACGAAATTACGAAGAATTTGGTTGAATTTCAAATTTGAAAATTTGGAATTTTTTTGTAAGTGGGAAGTTGTGGAATAGGTAGGCAAAAGATGAACAGTTGGAAGTTGGAACGGGTTGAATCGGTCGAAAAATGTAGAAATTAGAGGTGAAAAACGAAATTTCGTGAAATTTTGTCGGAATTTTTAACGAGAAAACGTGAAATTTTTGAATTTGGGAATTTTGGGAATGTCGAGAATCATTCCGAATGTGGTTTGAATGTGCTGAATGAGGTGAATTTAAAAGGGGAATGACGTAAATGTGAAATGTCGAATCTGCCATTGAGAATGAATGGGGAAAAATTTGTCGTAAATTCGCGAATTTTGCGAAATCGGAAAATTTTCGGAACGAGAAAAATGGAAGCACTCATCTCGTGAATATTTGGAATACGTCAAAAGTGGAACGGAGTGAATCGGATGAATTATGTGGAAGAAGAAGCGGGACAAAAAAGTGGCGGGAATAAAATAGAAGAATAATAATAATAATAATAGAGAATGGTGTAGAATAACATATGTGTGAAGGCCATCGCCTTCACACAACTAGAAAATGCAATTTCTGGAGAAATTGCGTGTGAAGGCGAAGACTTTGAATCACTTCTTTGGGAATGATGCCGAATGATGTTGAAATGAGTTGAATTTCTTGAGAAATGTGGAAAATAGAAGTGTAATACTAAATTTTGGAGAATTTGGTTGAATTTCAAATTTGAAGTTTGGAATTTTTGGTAAGTGGGAGGTTGTGGAATAGGTAGGCAAAAGATGAACAGTCAAATGTTGGAACGGGTTGAATTGGTTAAAAAATGTAGAAGTTAGAGCAAATATTGAATCCCCATAGAGAATGAATGGGAATTAAAAGAAAAAATAATTGCGCCAAAATATTGTAAAATTTGGAACAAAACGAAAAAAACAGCTTCAGGAGGTTCACCTTTGGGGTTAAAATGTTGAAACGGGTTCAATCGGACAAAAAATGCAAAAGTTAGCGACTAATGTAGCTATTTAGGGCAGTTAATGTTGAAATAAGGTCACTTCCGGTTTGATTTGGGTCACTTCCGGTTTGATTAGAGGCACTTCCGGTCCAGCTGAGGTCACTTCCGGTTTATTTGGGGTCACTTCCGGTTTTAAAAGGTCACTTCCGGTTTAAAAAGGTCACTTCCGGTTTGATTTGGGGTCACTTCCGGTTTACCTAAGGTCACTTCCTGTTTACCTAAGGTCACTTGCGGCTTGATATGGGGCACTTCCGGTACATTCTGGGTTCATTGGGGGCACTTCAGGGTCAATCCAAGATGGCCGCCACACTGGAAGTGTGGGTGAAGGAGGTGAATATGGTAAGCATAAGGTAAACAAAGTGAATAAAGTTGGAATGGGTTGAATCGGTTGAAAAATGTGGAAAAAAGAGTAGAAAAACGAAATTGTAGAGAATTTTGGTAAGTGGAAAGTTGTGGAATAGGCAGGCAAAGGATGAACAGTTGAATGTTGGAACGGGTTGAATCGGTTAAAAAATGTAGAAGTGAGAGCAAATGTTGAATCCCCATAGAGAATGAATGGGAATCAAAAGAAAAAGCAATTGCGCCAAAATATTTTGAAATTTGGAACAAAACGTAAAAAAAAAGCTTCAGGAGGTTCACTTTTGGGGTTAAAATGTTGAAACGGGTTCAATCGGACAAAAAATGCAAAAGTTAGCGCCTAATGTAGCTATTTAGGGCAGTTAATTTTGAAATAAGTTCACTTCCGGGTTGATTTGGGTCACTTCCGGTCTATTTGGGTCACTTCCGGTTTGATTAGAGGCACTTCCGGTCTAGCCGAGGTCACTTCCGGTTTATTTGGGGTCACTTCCGGTTTAAAAAGGTCACTTCCGGTTTAAAAAGGTCACTTCCGGTTTGATTTGGGGTCACTTCCGGTTTACCTAAGGTCACTTCCTGTTTACCTAAGGTCACTTCCGGTTCGATTTGGGGCACTTCCGGTTCATTCTAGGGTCATTGGGAGCACTTCAGGGTCAATCCAAGATGGCCGCCACACTGGAAGTGGGGGTCAAGGGTTGAATTTTGTAAGCATAGTGGAAGTGGGGGTGAAGGTGGTGAATATGGTAAGGATGAGGTGACCAAAGTGAATAAAGTTGGAATGGGTTGAATCGGTTGAAAAATGTAGAAATTAGAGTAGAAAAACCAAATTTTGTAGAATTTGGTTGAATTTCAAAATTGAAAATTTGGAAATTTTGGTAAGTGGGAAGGTGTGGAATAGGTAGGCAAAAGATGAACAGTTGAAAGTTGGAATGGGTTGAATCGGTTGAAAAACGTAGAAGTTAGAGTAGAAAAACGAAATTTTGGAGAATTTGGTTGAATTTCAAATTTGAAATTTTGGAATTTTTGGTAGGTGAGAAGTTGTGGAATAGGCAGGCAAAAGATGAACAGTTGAAAGTTGGAATGGGTTGAATCGGTTGAAAAATGTAGAAGTTAGAGTAGAAAAACGAAATTACGAAGAATTTGGTTGAATTTCAAATTTGAAAATTTGGAATTTTTTTGTAAGTGGGAAGTTGTGGAATAGGTAGGCAAAAGATGAACAGTTGGAAGTTGGAACGGGTTGAATCGGTCGAAAAATGTAGAAATTAGAGGTGAAAAACGAAATTTCGTGAAATTTTGTCGGAATTTTTAACGAGAAAACGTGAAATTTTTGAATTTGGGAATTTTGGGAATGTCGAGAATCATTCCGAATGTGGTTTGAATGTGCTGAATGAGGTGAATGTAAAAGGGGAATGACGTAAATGTGAAATGTCGAATCTGCCATTGAGAATGAATGGGGAAAAATTTGTCGTAAATTCGCGAATTTTGCGAAATCGGAAAATTTTCGGAACGAGAAAAATGGAAGCGCTCATCTCGTGAATATTTGGAATACGTCAAAAGTGGAACGGAGTGAATCGGATGAATTATGTGGAAGAAGAAGCGGGACAAAAAAGTGGCGGGAATAAAATAGAAGAATAATAATAATAATAATAGAGAATGGTGTAGAATAACATATGTGTGAAGGCCATCGCCTTCACACAATAATAATAATAATAATAATAAAGGACAGCAATAACAATAGTGTGAAGGTCTTCACCTTCACACTAATAAAGTAGAATAACAATGTGTGAAGGCTTCGCCTTCACACAATAATAATAATAATAATAATAAAGTAGAATAACAATGTGTGAAGGCCTTCGCCTTCACACAATAATAATAGAGAATGGTGTAGAATAACATATGTGTGAAGGCCATCGCCTTCACACAACTAGAAAATGCAATTTCTGGAGAAATTGCGTGTGAAGGCGAAGACTTTGAATCACTTCTTTGGGAATGATGCCGAATGATGTTGAAATGAGTTGAATTTCTTGAGAAATGTGGAAAATAGAAGTGTAATACTAAATTTTGGAGAATGTGGTTGAATTTCAAATTTGAATTTTTGAATTTTTTGGTAAGTGGGAGGTTGTGGAATAGGTAGGCAAAAGATGAACAGTTGAAAGTTGGAACGGGTTGAAACGGTTAAAAAATGTAGAAGTTAGAGCAAATCTTGAATCCCCATAGAGAATGACTGGGAATTAAAAGAAAAAGCAATTGCGCCAAAATATTTTGAAATTTGGAACAAAAGGACAAAAAACGGCTTCAGGAGGTTCCCTTTTGGGGTTAAAATGTTGAAACGGACAGAAATTGCAAAAGTTAGCGACTAATGTAGCTATTTAGGGCAGTTAATGTTGAAATAAGGTCACTTCTGGTTTTATTTGGGTCACTTCCGGTTTGATTAGAGGCACTTCCGGTCCAATCGAGGTCACTTCCGGTTTATTTGGGGTCACTTCCGGTTTAAAAAGGTCCCTTCTGGTTTGATTTGGGGTCACTTCCAGTTTTATTTGGGGTCACTTCTGGTTTACCTAAGGTCACTTCCTATTTACCTAAGGTCACTTCCGGTTTGATTTGTGGCACTTCCAGTTCATTCCGGGTTCATTGGGGCACTTCAGGGTCAATCCAAGATGGCCGCCACTCTGGAAGTGGGGGTCAAGGGTTGAATTGTGGAAGTGGGGGTGAAGGGGGTGAATATGGTAAGCATAAGGTGAACAAAGTGAATAAAGTTGGAATGGGTTGAATCGGTTGAAAAATGTAGAAATTAGAAGGGAAAAAACTAAATTTTGGGAAAATTTGGTGTGAATTTCAAAATTGAAAATTTGGAAATTTTGCTAAGTGGGAAGGTGTGGAATAGGTAGGCAAAAGATGAACAGTTGAAAGTTGGAACGAGTTGAATCGGTGGAAAAATGTAGAAACTAGAAGTGAAAAACTAAATTTTGTGAAATTTTGCAAAATTTTGTGCAAATTTTAAAAGTGAAAACGTGAAATTTTTGAATTTGGCAAGTTTGGGAATGTCCCCAATGTGATTTGAATGTGTTGAAATAAGTGAATTTCAAACTGGAACAACAAAAATGTGAAATGTTGAATCTGCCATTAAGAATGAATGGGGAAAAAAATGCCACAAAATCGTGAATTTTGTGAAAACGGAAAATTTTTCGAACAAAAAAAATGTAAGCAGCCGTGTCATGAATATTTGGAATAAGTGAAAAGTGGAACGGAGTGAATCGGTTGAAGTATGTGGAAGGAGTTAAGCGTCAAAAAAGTGAGCGGAATAAGTAGAATAATAATAATAATAACTAGAATTTGCAATTCCTGAAGAAATTGCGTGTGAAGGTGAAGAGGTTGAATAAATACTTGGGGAATGTTGCAGAATGATGTTGAAAAGAGTTGAATCGGTTGAAAAATGTAGAAATTACAAGGGAAAAAGGAAATTTGGGAAAATTGGGTGTGAATTTCAAAATTGAAAATTTGGAATTTTGGGTAAGTGGTAAGTTGTGGAATAGGTAGGAAAATGATGAACAGTTGAAAGGTGGAATGGGTTGAATAAGTTGAAAATGTAGAAATTAGAGTAGAAAAACAAAATTGTAGAGAATTTTTGGTAAGTGGGAAGTTGTGGAATAGGAAGGCAAAAGAGGAACAGTTGAAAGTTGGAACGAGTTGAATCGGTTAAAAAATGTAGAAGTTAGAGCAAATCTTGAATCCTAATAGAGAATGAATGGGAATTAAAAGAAAAAAAAATTGCACCAAAAGTTTCTGAAATTTGGAACAAAAGGAAAGAAACGGCTTCAGGAGGTTCACTTTTGGGGTTAAAATGTTGAAATGGGTTTAATCGGGCAAAATTTGCAAAAGTTAGCGCAAATGTAGGTATTTAGGGCACTTAATGTTGAAATATGGTCATTTCCGGTTTGATTTGGGTCACTTCCGGTTTGATTAGAGGCACTTCCGGTCTAGCTGAGGTCACTTCCGGTTTATTTGGGGTCACTTCCGGTTTAAAAAGGTCACTTCCGGTTTGATTTGGGGTCACTTCCGGTTTGATTTGGGGTCACTTCCGGTTTACCTGAGGTCACTTCCGGTTCATTTGGGGTCAATTCCGGTTTGATTTGGGGCACTTCCAGTTCATTCCGGGTTCATTGGGGCACTTCAGGGTCAATCCAAGATGGCCGCCACTCTGGAAGTGGGGGTCAAGGGTTGAATTGTGGAAGTGGGGGTGAAGGGGGTGAATATGGTAAGCATAAGGTGAACAAAGTGAATAAAGTTGGAATGGGTTGAATCGGTTGAAAAATGTAGAAATTAGAAGGGAAAAACTAAATTTTGGGAAAATTTGGTGTGAATTTCAAAATTGAAAATTTGGAAATTTTGCTAAGTGGGAAGGTGTGGAATAGGTAGGCAAAAGATGAACAGTTGAAAGTTGGAACGAGTTGAATCGGTGGAAAAATGTAGAAACTAGAAGTGAAAAACTAAATTTTGTGAAATTTTGCAAAATTTTGTGCAAATTTTAAAAGTGAAAACGTGAAATTTTTGAATTTGGCAAGTTTGGGAATGTCCCCAATGTGATTTGAATGTGTTGAAATAAGTGAATTTCAAACTGGAACAACAAAAATGTGAAATGTTGAATCTGCCATTAAGAATGAATGGGGAAAAAAATGCCACAAAATCGTGAATTTTGTGAAAACGGAAAATTTTTCGAACAAAAAAAATGTAAGCAGCCGTGTCATGAATATTTGGAATAAGTGAAAAGTGGAACGGAGTGAATCGGTTGAAGTATGTGGAAGGAGTTAAGCGTCAAAAAAGTGAGCGGAATAAGTAGAATAATAATAATAATAATAATAAAGGACAGCAATAACAATAGTGTGAAGGTCTTCACCTTCACACTAACTAGAATTTGCAATTCCTGAAGAAATTGCGTGTGAAGGTGAAGAGGTTGAATAAATACTTGGGGAATGTTGCAGAATGATGAGAGTTGAATCGGTTAAAAAATGTAGAAATTACAAGGGAAAAAGGAAATTTGGGAAAATTGGGTGTGAATTTCAAAATTGAAAATTTGGAATTTTGGGTAAGTGGGAAGTTGTGGAATAGGTAGGAAAATGATGAACAGTTGAAAGGTGGAATGGGTTGAATAAGTTGAAAATGTAGAAATTAGAGTAGAAAAACAAAATTGTAGAGAATTTTTGGTAAGTGGGAAGTTGTGGAATAGGAAGGCAAAAGAGGAACACTTGAAAGTTGGAACGAGTTGAATCGGTTAAAAAATGTAGAAGTTAGAGCAAATCTTGAATCCTAATAGAGAATGAATGGGAATTAAAAGAAAAAAAGAAATTGCACCAAAAGTTTCTGAAATTTGGAACAAAAGGAAAGAAACGGCTTCAGGAGGTTCACTTTTGGGGTTAAAATGTTGAAATGGGTTCAATCGGGCAAAACTAGCAAAAGTTAGCGCAAATGTAGGTATTTAGGGCACTTAATGTTGAAATATGGTCATTTCCGGTTTGATTTGGGTCACTTCCGGTTTGATTAGAGGCACTTCCGGTCCAGCTGAGGTCACTTCCGGTTTATTTGGGGTCACTTCCGGTTGAAAAAGGTCACTTCCGGTTGAAAAAGGTCCCTTCCGGTTTGATTTGGGGTCACTTCCGGTTTGATTTGGGGTCACTTCCGGTTTACCTGAGGTCACTTCCGGTTCATTTGGGGTCAATTCCGGTTTGATTTGGGGCACTTCCAGTTCATTCCGGGTTCATTGGGGCACTTCAGGGTCAATCCAAGATGGCCGCCACTCTGGAAGTGGGGGTCAAGGGTTGAATTGTGGAAGTGGGGGTGAAGGGGGTGAATATGGTAAGCATAAGGTGAACAAAGTGAATAAAGTTGGAATGGGTTGAATCGGTTGAAAAATGTAGAAATTAGAAGGGAAAAACTAAATTTTGGGAAAATTTGGTGTGAATTTCAAAATTGAAAATTTGGAAATTTTGCTAAGTGGGAAGGTGTGGAATAGGTAGGCAAAAGATGAACAGTTGAAAGTTGGAACGAGTTGAATCGGTGGAAAAATGTAGAAACTAGAAGTGAAAAACTAAATTTTGTGAAATTTTGCAAAATTTTGTGCAAATTTTAAAAGTGAAAACGTGAAATTTTTGAATTTGGCAAGTTTGGGAATGTCCCCAATGTGATTTGAATGTGTTGAAATAAGTGAATTTCAAACTGGAACAACAAAAATGTGAAATGTTGAATCTGCCATTAAGAATGAATGGGGAAAAAAATGCCACAAAATCGTGAATTTTGTGAAAACGGAAAATTTTTCGAACAAAAAAAATGTAAGCAGCCGTGTCATGAATATTTGGAATAAGTGAAAAGTGGAACGGAGTGAATCGGTTGAAGTATGTGGAAGGAGTTAAGCGTCAAAAAAGTGAGCGGAATAAGTAGAATAATAATAACTAGAATTTGCAATTCCTGAAGAAATTGCGTGTGAAGGTGAAGAGGTTGAATAAATACTTGGGGAATGTTGCAGAATGATGTTGAAAAGAGTTGAATCGGTTGAAAAATGTAGAAATTACAAGGGAAAAAGGAAATTTGGGAAAATTGGGTGTGAATTACAAAATTGAAAATTTGGAATTTTGGGTAAGTGGGAAGTTGTGGAATAGGTAGGAAAATGATGAACAGTTGAAAGGTCGAATGGGTTGAATAAGTTGAAAAATGTAGAAATTAGATTAGAAAAACAAAATTGTAGAGAATTTTTGGTAAGTGGGTAGTTGTGGAATAGGAAGGCAAAAGAAGAACAGTTCAAAGTTGGAACAAGTTGAATCGGTTAAAAAATGTAGAAGTTAGAGCAAATCTTGAATCCTAATAGAGAATGAATGGGAATTAAAAGAAAAAAAATTGAACCAAAATTTTTTGAAATTTGGAACAAAAGGAAAAAAAACAGCTTTAGGAGGTTCACTTTTGGGGTTAAAATGTTGAAATGGGTTTAATCGGGCAAAATTAGCAAAAGTTAGCGCAAATGTAGGTATTTAGGGCACTTAATGTTGAAATATGGTCACTTCCGGTTTGATTTGGGTCACTTCCGGTCTATTTGGGTCACTTCCGGTTTGATTAGAGGCACTTCCGGTCTAGCTGAGGTCACTTCCGGTTTATTTGGGGTCACTTCCGGTTTAAAAAGGTCACTTCCGGTTTGATTTGGGGTCACTTCCGGTTTGATTTGGGGTCACTTCCGGTTTACCTGAGGTCACTTCCGGTTCATTTGGGGTCAATTCCGGTTTGATTTGGGGCACTTCCAGTTCATTCCGGGTTCATTGGGGCACTTCAGGGTCAATCCAAGATGGCCGCCACTCTGGAAGTGGGGGTCAAGGGTTGAATTGTGGAAGTGGGGGTGAAGGGGGTGAATATGGTAAGCATAAGGTGAACAAAGTGAATAAAGTTGGAATGGGTTGAATCGGTTGAAAAATGTAGAAATTAGAAGGGAAAAACTAAATTTTGGGAAAATTTGCTGTGAATTTCAAAATTGAAAATTTGGAAATTTTGCTTAGTGGGAAGGTGTGGAATAGGTAGGCAAAAGATGAACAGTTGAAAGTTGGAACGAGTTGAATCGGTGGAAAAATGTAGAAACTAGAAGTGAAAAACTAAATTTTGTGAAATTTTGCAAAATTTTGTGCAAATTTTAAAAGTGAAAACGTGAAATTTTTGAATTTGGCAAGTTTGGGAATGTCCCCAATGTGATTTGAATGTGTTGAAATAAGTGAATTTCAAACTGGAACAACAAAAATGTGAAATGTTGAATCTGCCATTAAGAATGAATGGGGAAAAAAATGCCACAAAATCGTGAATTTTGTGAAAACGGAAAATTTTTCGAACAAAAAAAATGTAAGCAGCCGTGTCATGAATATTTGGAATAAGTGAAAAGTGGAACGGAGTGAATCGGTTGAAGTATGTGGAAGGAGTTAAGCGTCAAAAAAGTGAGCGGAATAAGTAGAATAATAATAATAACTAGAATTTGCAATTCCTGAAGAAATTGCGTGTGAAGGTGAAGAGGTTGAATAAATACTTGGGGAATGCTGCAGAATGATGTTGAAAAGAGTTGAATCGGTTGAAAAATGTAGAAATTACAAGGGAAAAAGGAAATTTGGGAAAATTGGGTGTGAATTTCAAAATTGAAAATTTGGAATTTTGGGTAAGTGGGAAGTTGTGGAATAGGTAGGAAAATGATGAACAGTTGAAAGGTGGAATGGGTTGAATAAGTTGAAAATGTAGAAATTAGAGTAGAAAAACAAAATTGTAGAGAATTTTTGGTAAGTGGGAAGTTGTGGAATAGGAAGGCAAAAGAGGAACAGTTGAAAGTTGGAACGAGTTGAATCGGTTAAAAAATGTAGAAGTTAGAGCAAATCTTGAATCCTAATAGAGAATGAATGGGAATTAAAAGAAAAAAAAATGCACCAAAAGTTTCTGAAATTTGGAACAAAAGGAAAGAAACGGCTTCAGGAGGTTCACTTTTGGGGTTAAAATGTTGAAATGGGTTTAATCGGGCAAAATTTGCAAAAGTTTGCGCAAATGTAGGTATTTAGGGCACTTAATGTTGAAATATGGTCATTTCCGGTTTGATTTGGGTCACTTCCGGTTTGATTAGAGGCACTTCCGGTCCAGCTGAGGTCACTTCCGGTTTATTTGGGGTCACTTCCGGTTGAAAAAGGTCACTTCCGGTTGAAAAAGGTCACTTCCGGTTTGATTTGGGGTCACTTCCGGTTTGATTTGGGGTCACTTCCGGTTTACCTGAGGTCACTTCCGGTTCATTTGGGGTCAATTCCGGTTTGATTTGGGGCACTTCCAGTTCATTCCGGGTTCATTGGGGCACTTCAGGGTCAATCCAAGATGGCCGCCACTCTGGAAGTGGGGGTCAAGGGTTGAATTGTGGAAGTGGGGGTGAAGGGGGTGAATATGGTAAGCATAAGGTGAACAAAGTGAATAAAGTTGGAATGGGTTGAATCGGTTGAAAAATGTAGAAATTAGAAGGGAAAAACTAAATTTGGGGAAAATTTGGTGTGAATTTCAAAATTGAAAATTTGGAAATTTTGCTAAGTGGGAAGGTGTGGAATAGGTAGGCAAAAGATGAACAGTTGAAAGTTGGAACGAGTTGAATCGGTGGAAAAATGTAGAAACTAGAAGTGAAAAACTAAATTTTGTGAAATTTTGCAAAATTTTGTGCAAATTTTAAAAGTGAAAACGTGAAATTTTTGAATTTGGCAAGTTTGGGAATGTCCCCAATGTGATTTGAATGTGTTGAAATAAGTGAATTTCAAACTGGAACAACAAAAATGTGAAATGTTGAATCTGCCATTAAGAATGAATGGGGAAAAAAATGCCACAAAATCGTGAATTTTGTGAAAACGGAAAATTTTTCGAACAAAAAAAATGTAAGCAGCCGTGTCATGAATATTTGGAATAAGTGAAAAGTGGAACGGAGTGAATCGGTTGAAGTATGTGGAAGGAGTTAAGCGTCAAAAAAGTGAGCGGAATAAGTAGAATAATAATAATAATAATAATAATAATAATAATAAAGGACAGCAATAACAATAGTGTGAAGGTCTTCACCTTCACACTAATAATAATAAAGGACAGCAATAACAATAGTGTGAAGGTCTTCACCTTCACACTAACTAGAAAATGCAATTTCTGGAGAAATTGCGTGTGAAGGCGAAGACTTTGAATCACTTCTTTGGGAATGATGCCGAATGATGTTGAAACGAGTTGAATTTCTTGAGAAATGTGGAAAATAGAAGTGTAATACTAAATTTTAGAGAATTTGGTTGAATTTCAAATTTGAAGTTTGGAATTTTTGGTAAGTGGGAGGTTGTGGAATAGGTAGGGAAAAGATGAACAGTTGAATGTTGGAATGGGTTGAATCGGTTGAAAAATGTACAAAGTAGAGTCGAAAAACGAAATTTTGCAGAATTTGGTTGAATTTCAAATTTGGAATTTTTGGTAAGTGGGAAGTTGTGAAATAGGTAAGCAAAAGATGAAAAGTTGAAAGTTGGAATGGATTGAATCGGTTGCACAATGTAAAGATTAGAGTAGAAAAACAAAATGTTTGAGAATTTGGTTGAATTTCAAATTTTTAATTTTTAATTTTTGGTAAGTGGGAAGTTGTGGAATAGGTAGGCAAAAGATGAAGAGTTGAAAGTTGGAATGGGTTGAATCGGTTGAACAATGTAGAAATTACAGTAGAAAAACGAAATTTTGGAGATTTTGGTTGAATTTTAAATTTGGAATTTTTGGTAAGTCGGAAGTTGTGGAATAGGTAGGCAAAAGATGAAGAGTTGAAAGTTGGAATGGGTTGAATCGGTTGAACAATGTAGAAATTAGAGTAGAAAAACAAAATGTTGGAGAATTTGGTTGAATTTCAAATATGGAATTTTTGGTAAGTGGGAAGTTGTGGAATAGGTAGGCAAAAGATGAAGAGTTGAAAGTTGGAATGGGTTGAATCGGTTGAACAATGTAGAAATTAGATTAGAAAAACGAAATTTTGGAGAATTTGGTTGAATTTCAAATTTGGAATTTTTGGTAAACGGGAAGTTGTGGAATAGGTAGGCAAAACATGAACAGTTGAAAGTTGGAATGAGTTGAATCGGTTAAAAAATGTAGAAATTAGAGTAGAAAAACAAAATTTTTGAGAATTTGGTTGAATTCCAAATTTGGAATTTTTGGTAAGTCGGAAGTTGTGGAATAGGTAGGCAAAAGATGAAGAGTTGAAAGTTGGAATGGGTTGAATCGGTTGAACAATGTAGAAATTAGAGTAGAAAAACAAAATGTTGGAGAATTTGGTTGAATTTCAAATATGGAATTTTTGGTAAGTGGGAAGTTGTGGAATAGGTAGGCAAAAGATGAAGAGTTGAAAGTTGGAATGGGTTGAATCGGTTGAACAATGTAGAAATTAGATTAGAAAAACGAAATTTTGGAGAATTTGGTTGAATTTCAAATTTGGAATTTTTGGTAAACGGGAAGTTGTGGAATAGGTAGGCAAAACATGAACAGTTGAAAGTTGGAATGAGTTGAATCGGTTAAAAAATGTAGAAATTAGAGTAGAAAAACACAATTTTTGAGAATTTGGTTGAATTCCAAATTTGGAATTTTTGGTAAGTGGGAAGTTGTGAAATAGGTAAGCAAAAGATGAAAAGTTGAAAGTTGGAATGGATTGAATCGGTTTCACAATGTAAAGATTAGAGAAGAAAAACAAAATGTTTGAGAATTTGGTTGAATTTCAAATTTTGAATTTTTGGTAAGTGGGAAGTTGTGGAATAGGTAGGCAAAAGATGAAGAGTTGAAAGTTGGAACGGGTTGAATCGGTTGAACAAAGTAGAAATTAGAGTAGAAAAACAAAATGTTGGAGAATTTGGTTGAATTTCAAATATGGAATTTTTGGTAAGTGGGAAGTTGTGGAATAGATAAGCAAAAGATGAACAGTTGAAAGTTGGAATGAGTTGAATCGGTTGAACAATGTAGAAATTAGAGTAGAAAAACGAAATTTAGAAAGATTTGGTTGAATTTCAAATTTGGAATTTTTGGTAAACGGGAAGTTGTGGAATAGGTAGGCAAAACATGAACAGTTGAAAGTTGGAATGAATTGAATCGGTTGAAAAATGTATAAATTAGAGTAGAAAAACAAATTTTTTGAGAATTTGGTTGAATTCCAAATTTGAAAGTTTTGAATTTTTCATAAGTTGGAAGTTGTGGAATAGTTAGAAAAAGATGAACAGTTGAAAGTTGGAATGGGTTGAATCGGTTGAAAAACGTAAAAGTTAGAGTGGAAAAACGAAATTTTGGAGAATTTGGTTGAATTTCAAATTTGGAATTTTTGGTAAGTGGGAAGTTGTGGAATAGGTAGGAAAAAGATGAACAGTTGAAAGTTGGAATGAGTTGAATCGGTTGAACAATGTAGAAAAAAGTGGAATGATGTAAATGTGAAATGTCGAATCTGCCATTAAGAATGAATGGGGAAAAATTTGTCGTAAGTTCGCGAATTTTGCGAAATCGGTAAATTTTCGGAACGAGAAAAATGGAAGCGCTCATCTCGTGAATATTTGGAACACGTCAAAAGTGGAACGGAGTGAATCGGATGAACTATGTGGAAGAAGAAGCGGGACAAAAAAGTGTGGAGAATAAAATAGAAGAATAATAATAACTAGAAAATGCAATTTCTGGAGAAATTGCGTGTGAAGGCGAAGACTTTGAATCACTTCTTTGGGAATGATGCCGAATGATGTTGAAATGAGTTGAATTTCTTGAGAAATGTGGAAAATAGAAGTGTAATACTAAATTTTGGAGAATTTGGTTGAATTTCAAATTTGAAGTTTGGAATTTTTGGTAAGTGGGAGGTTGTGGAATAGGTAGGCAAAAGATGAACAGTCAAATGTTGGAACGGGTTGAATTGGTTAAAAAATGTAGAAGTTAGAGCAAATATTGA
The DNA here is from genome assembly GCF_024217435.2 of Syngnathus scovelli. Lineage (NCBI taxonomy): Eukaryota > Metazoa > Chordata > Actinopteri > Syngnathiformes > Syngnathidae > Syngnathus > Syngnathus scovelli. Next base: position 4,528,425 of record NC_090849.1, read on the forward strand.
ATCCCCATAGAGAATGAATGGGAATTAAAAGAAAAAATAATTGCGCCAAAATATTGTAAAATTTGGAACAAAACGAAAAAAACAGCTTCAGGAGGTTCACCTTTGGGGTTAAAATGTTGAAACGGGTTCAATCGGACAAAAAATGCAAAAGTTAGCGACTAATGTAGCTATTTAGGGCAGTTAATGTTGAAATAAGGTCACTTCCGGTTTGATTTGGGTCACTTCCGGTTTGATTAGAGGCACTTCCGGTCCAGCTGAGGTCACTTCCGGTTTATTTGGGGTCACTTCCGGTTTTAAAAGGTCACTTCCGGTTTAAAAAGGTCACTTCCGGTTTGATTTGGGGTCACTTCCGGTTTACCTAAGGTCACTTCCTGTTTACCTAAGGTCACTTGCGGCTTGATATGGGGCACTTCCGGTACATTCTGGGTTCATTGGGGGCACTTCAGGGTCAATCCAAGATGGCCGCCACACTGGAAGTGTGGGTGAAGGAGGTGAATATGGTAAGCATAAGGTAAACAAAGTGAATAAAGTTGGAATGGGTTGAATCGGTTGAAAAATGTGGAAAAAAGAGTAGAAAAACGAAATTGTAGAGAATTTTGGTAAGTGGAAAGTTGTGGAATAGGCAGGCAAAGGATGAACAGTTGAATGTTGGAACGGGTTGAATCGGTTAAAAAATGTAGAAGTGAGAGCAAATGTTGAATCCCCATAGAGAATGAATGGGAATCAAAAGAAAAAGCAATTGCGCCAAAATATTTTGAAATTTGGAACAAAACGTAAAAAAAAAGCTTCAGGAGGTTCACTTTTGGGGTTAAAATGTTGAAACGGGTTCAATCGGACAAAAAATGCAAAAGTTAGCGCCTAATGTAGCTATTTAGGGCAGTTAATTTTGAAATAAGTTCACTTCCGGGTTGATTTGGGTCACTTCCGGTCTATTTGGGTCACTTCCGGTTTGATTAGAGGCACTTCCGGTCTAGCCGAGGTCACTTCCGGTTTATTTGGGGTCACTTCCGGTTTAAAAAGGTCACTTCCGGTTTAAAAAGGTCACTTCCGGTTTGATTTGGGGTCACTTCCGGTTTACCTAAGGTCACTTCCTGTTTACCTAAGGTCACTTCCGGTTCGATTTGGGGCACTTCCGGTTCATTCTAGGGTCATTGGGAGCACTTCAGGGTCAATCCAAGATGGCCGCCACACTGGAAGTGGGGGTCAAGGGTTGAATTTTGTAAGCATAGTGGAAGTGGGGGTGAAGGTGGTGAATATGGTAAGGATGAGGTGACCAAAGTGAATAAAGTTGGAATGGGTTGAATCGGTTGAAAAATGTAGAAATTAGAGTAGAAAAACCAAATTTTGTAGAATTTGGTTGAATTTCAAAATTGAAAATTTGGAAATTTTGGTAAGTGGGAAGGTGTGGAATAGGTAGGCAAAAGATGAACAGTTGAAAGTTGGAATGGGTTGAATCGGTTGAAAAACGTAGAAGTTAGAGTAGAAAAACGAAATTTTGGAGAATTTGGTTGAATTTCAAATTTGAAATTTTGGAATTTTTGGTAGGTGAGAAGTTGTGGAATAGGCAGGCAAAAGATGAACAGTTGAAAGTTGGAATGGGTTGAATCGGTTGAAAAATGTAGAAGTTAGAGTAGAAAAACGAAATTACGAAGAATTTGGTTGAATTTCAAATTTGAAAATTTGGAATTTTTTTGTAAGTGGGAAGTTGTGGAATAGGTAGGCAAAAGATGAACAGTTGGAAGTTGGAACGGGTTGAATCGGTCGAAAAATGTAGAAATTAGAGGTGAAAAACGAAATTTCGTGAAATTTTGTCGGAATTTTTAACGAGAAAACGTGAAATTTTTGAATTTGGGAATTTTGGGAATGTCGAGAATCATTCCGAATGTGGTTTGAATGTGCTGAATGAGGTGAATGTAAAAGGGGAATGACGTAAATGTGAAATGTCGAATCTGCCATTGAGAATGAATGGGGAAAAATTTGTCGTAAATTCGCGAATTTTGCGAAATCGGAAAATTTTCGGAACGAGAAAAATGGAAGCGCTCATCTCGTGAATATTTGGAATACGTCAAAAGTGGAACGGAGTGAATCGGATGAATTATGTGGAAGAAGAAGCGGGACAAAAAAGTGGCGGGAATAAAATAGAAGAATAATAATAACTAGAAAATGCAATTTCTGGAGAAATTGCGTGTGAAGGCGAAGACTTTGAATCACTTCTTGGGGAATGATGGCGAATGATGTTGAAATGAGTTGAATTTCTTGAGAAATGTGGAAAATAGAAGTGTAATACTAAATTTTGGAGAATTTGGTTGAATTTCAAATTTGAAGTTTGGAATTTGTGGTAAGTGGGAGGTTGTGGAATAGGTAGGCAAAAGATGAACAGTTGAATGTTGGAACGGGTTGAATCGGTTAAAAAATGTAGACGTGAGAGCAAATGTTGAATCTCCATAGAGAATGAATGGAAATTAAAAGAAAAAGCAATTGCGCCAAAATATTTTGAAATTTGGAACAAAACGAAAATAAATAGCTTCAGGAGGTTCACTTTTGGAGTTAAAATGTTGAAATGGGTTCAATCGGACAAAAAATGCAAAAGTTAGCGACTAATGTAGCTATTTAGTGCAGTTAATGTTGAAATAAGGTCACTTCCGGGGTGATGTGGGCCACTTCCGGTCTATTTGGGTCACTTCCGGTTTGAGTAGAGGCACTTCCGGTCTAGCCGAGGTCACTTCCGGTTTATTTGGGGTCACTTCCGGTTTAAAAAAGTGACTTCCGGTTTAAAAAGGTCACTTCCGGTTTGATTTGGGGTCACTTCCGGTTTACCTAAGGTCACTTCCTGTTTACCTAAGGTCACTTCCGGTTCGATTTGGGGCACTTCCGGTTCATTCTAGGGTCATTGGGAGCACTTCAGGGTCAATCCAAGATGGCCGCCACACTGGAAGTGGGGGTCAAGGGTTGAATTGTGTAAGCATAGTGGAAGTGGGGGTGAAGGGGGTGAATATGGTAAGGATGAGGTGACCAAAGTGAATAAAGTTGGAATGGGTTGAATCGGTTGAAAAATGTAGAAATTAGAGTAGAAAAACCAAATTTTGTAGAATTTGGTTGAATTTCAAAATTGAAAATTTGGAAATTTTGGTAAGTGGGAAGGTGTGGAATAGGTAGGCAAAAGATGAACAGTTGAAAGTTGGAATGGGTTGAATCGGTTGAAAAACGTAGAAGTTAGAGTAGAAAAACGAAATTTTGGAGAATTTGGTTGAATTTCAAATTTGAAATTTTGGAATTTTTGGTAGGTGAGAAGTTGTGGAATAGGCAGGCAAAAGATGAACAGTTGAAAATTGGAATGGGTTGAATCGGTTGAAAAATGTAGAAACTAGAGGTGAAAAACGAAATTTCGTGAAATTTTGTCGGAATTTTTAACGTGAAAACGTGAAATTTTTGAATTTGGGAATTTTGGGAATGTCGAGAATCATTCCGAATGTGGTTTGAATGTGCTGAATGAGGTGAATTTAAAAGGGGAATGACGTAAATGTGAAATGTAGAATCTGCCATTGAGAATGAATGGGGAAAAATTTGTCGTAAATTCGCGAATTTTGCGAAATCGGAAAATTTTCGGAACGAGAAAAATGGAAGCGCTCATCTCGTGAATATTTGGAATACGTCAAAAGTGGAACGGAGTGAATCGGATGAATTATGTGGAAGAAGAAGCGGGACAAAAAAGTGTGGAGAATAAAATATAATAATAATAATAACTAGAAAATGCAATTTCTGGAGAAATTGCGTGTGAAGGCGAAGACTTTGAATCACTTCTTGGGGAATGATGTTGAAATGAGTTGAATTTCTTGAGAAAATAGAAGTGTAATACTAAATTTTGGAGAATTTGGTTGAATTTCAAATTTGAAAGTTTGGAATTTTTGGTAAGTGGAAAGTTGTGGAATAGGTAGAAAAATGATGAACAGTTGAAAGTTGGAATGGGTAGAATCGGTTGAAAAATGTAGAAATTAGAGTAGAAAGACGAAATTTAGAAAAATTTGGTTGAATTTCAAATTTGGAATTTTTGGCAAATGGGAAGTTGTGGAATAGGTTGGCAAAAGATGAACAGTTGAAAGTTGGAATGAGTTGAATAAGTTGAAAAATGTAGAAATTAGAGTAGAAAAACGAAAATTTGGAGAATTTGGTTGAATTTCAAATTTGGAATTTTTGATCAGTGGGAAGTTGTGGAATAGGTAGGCAAAAGATGAACAGTTGAAAGTTGGAATGGGTAGAATTGGTTGAAAAATGTAGAAATTAGAGTAGAAAAACGAAATTTTGAAAAATTTGGTTGAGTTTCAAATTTGGAATTTTTGGTAAACGGGAAGTTGTGGAATAGGTAGGCAAAAGATGAACAGTTGAAAGTTGGAATGGGTTGAATCGGTTGAACAATGTAGAAATTAGAGTAGAAAAATGAAATTTTGGGTAATTTGGTTGAATTTCAAATTTGGAATTTTTGGTAGGTGGGACGTTGTGCAATAGGTAGGCAAAAGATGAACAGTTGAAAGTTGGAATGGGTAGAATCGGTTGAAAAATTTAGAAATTAGAGTAGAAAAACGAAATTTAGAAAAATTTGGTTGAATTTCAAATTTGGAATTTTTGGCAAATGGGAAGTTGTGGAATAGGTTGGCAAAAGATGAACAGTTGAAAGTTGGAATGAGTTGAATCGGTTGAAAAATGTAGAAGTTAGAGTAGAAGAACGAAATTTTGGAGAATTTGGTTGAATTTCAAATTTAAAAATTTGGAGTTTTTGGTAGGTGAGAAGTTGTGGAATAGGCAGGCAAAAGATGAACAGTTGAAAGTTGGAATGGGTTGAATCGGTTGAAAAACGTAGAAGTTAGAGTAAAAAAACAAAATTTTGTAGAATTTGGTTGAATTTCAAATTTGAAAATTTTGAATATTTGGTATGTGAGAAGTTGTGGAATAGGCAGGCAAAAGATGAACAGTTGAAAGTTGGAATGGGTTGAATCGGTTGAAAAATGTAGAAATTAGAGTAGAAAAATGAAATTACGAAGAATTTGGTTGAATTTCAAATTTGAAAATTTGGAATTTTTTTGTAAGTGGGAAGTTGTGGAATAGGTAGGCAAAAGATGAACAGTTGGAAGTTGGAATGGGTTGAATCGGTCGAAAAATGTAGAAATTAGAGGTGAAAAACGAAATTTCGTGAAATTTTGTCGGAATTTCTAACGTGAAAACGTGAAATTTTTGAATTTGGGAATTTTGGGAATGTCGAGAATCATTCCGAATGTGGTTTGAATGTGCTGAATGAGGTGAATTTAAAAGGGGAATGACGTAAATGTGAAATGTCGAATCTGCCATTGAGAATGAATGGGGAAAAATTTGTCGTAAATTCGCGAATTTTGCGAAATCGGAAAATTTTCGGAACGAGAAAAATGGAAGCGCTCATCTCGTGAATATTTGGAATACATCAAAAGTGGAACGGAGTGAATCGGATGAATTATGTGGAAGAAGAAGCGGGACAAAAAAGTGGCGGGAATAAAATAGAAGAATAATAATAACTAGAAAATGCAATTTCTGGAGAAATTGCGTGTGAAGGCGAAGACTTTGAATCACTTCTTGGGGAATGATGGCGAATGTTGTTGAAATGAGTTGAATTTCTTGAGAAATGTGGAAAATAGAAGTGTAATACTAAATTTTGGAGAATTTGGTTGAATTTCAAATTTGAAGTTTGGAATTTGTGGTAAGTGGGAGGTTGTGGAATAGGTAGGCAAAAGATGAACAGTTGAATGTTGGAACGGGTTGAATCGGTTAAAAAATGTAGACGTGAGAGCAAATGTTGAATCTCCATAGAGAATGAATGGGAATTAAAAGAAAAAGCAATTGCGCCAAAATATTTTGAAATTTGGAACAAAACGAAAATAAATAGCTTCAGGAGGTTCACTTTTGGAGTTAAAATGTTGAAATGGGTTCAATCGGACAAAAAATGCAAAAGTTAGCGACTAATGTAGCTATTTAGGGCAGTTAATGTTGAAATAAGGTCACTTCCGGGGTGATTTGGGTCACTTCCGGTCTATTTGGGTCACTTCCGGTTTGAGTAGAGGCACTTCCGGTCTAGCAGAGGTCACTTCCGGTTTATTTGGGGTCACTTCCGGTTTAAAAAGGTCACTTCCGGTTTAAAAAGGTCACTTCCGGTTTGATTTGGGGTCACTTCCGGTTTACCTGGGGTCACTTCCGGTTCATTTGGGGTCACTTCCGGTTTGATTTGGGTCACTTCCGGTCTATTTGAGTCACTTCCGGTTTGAATAGAGGCACTTCCGGTCTAGCTGAGGTCACTTCCGGTTTATTTGGGGTCACTTCCGGTTTAAAAAGGTCACTTCCGGTTTAAAAAGGTCACTTCCGGTTTGATTTGGGGTCACTTCCGGTTTACTTGAGGTCACTTCCGGTTCATTTGGGGTCACTTCCGGTTTGATTTGGGTCACTCCCGGTCTATTTGGGTCACTTCCGGTTTGATTAGAGGCACTTCCGGTCTAGCTGAGGTCACTTCAGGTTTATTTGGGGTCACTTCCGGTTTAAAAAGGTCACTTCCGGTTTAAAAAGGTCACTTCCGGTTTGATTTGGGGTCACTTCCGGTTTACCTAAGGTCACTTCCTGTTTACCTAAGGTCACTTCCGGTTCGATTTGGGGCACTTCCGGTTCATTCTAGGGTCATTGGGAGCACTTCAGGGTCAATCCAAGATGGCCGCCACACTGGAAGTGGGGGTCAAGGGTTGAATTGTGTAAGCATAGTGGAAGTGGGGGTCAAGGGGGTGAATATGGTAAGGATGAGGTGACCAAAGTGAATAAAGTTGGAATGGGTTGAATCGGTTGAAAAATGTAGAAATTAGAGTAGAAAAACCAAATTTTGTAGAATTTGGTTGAATTTCAAAATTGAAAATTTGGAAATTTTGGTAAGTGGGAAGGTGTGGAATAGGTAGGCAAAAGATGAACAGTTGAAAGTTGGAATGGGTTGAATCGGTTGAAAAACGTAGAAGTTAGAGTAGAAAAACGAAATTTTGGAGAATTTGGTTGAATTTCAAATTTGAAATTTTGGAATTTTTGGTAGGTGAGAAGTTGTGGAATAGGCAGGCAAAAGATGAACAGTTGAAAATTGGAATGGGTTGAATCGGTTGAAAAATGTAGAAACTAGAGGTGAAAAACAAAATTTCGTGAAATTTTGTCGGAATTTTTAACGTGAAAACGTGAAATTTTTGAATTTGGGAATTTTGGGAATGTCGAGAATCATTCCGAATGTGGTTTGAATGTGCTGAATGAGGTGAATTTAAAAGGGGAATGACGTAAATGTGAAATGTAGAATCTGCCATTGAGAATGAATGGGGAAAAATTTGTCGTAAATTCGCGAATTTTGCGAAATCGGAAAATTTTCGGAACGAGAAAAATGGAAGCGCTCATCTCGTGAATATTTGGAATACGTCAAAAGTGGAACGGAGTGAATCGGATGAATTATGTGGAAGAAGAAGCGGGACAAAAAAGTGTGGAGAATAAAATATAATAATAATAATAATAATAATAGAGAATGGTGTAGAATAACATATGTGTGAAGGCCATCGCCTTCACACAATAATAGAGAATGGTGTAGAATAACATATGTGTGAAGGCCATCGCCTTCACACAATAATAATAGAGAATGGTGTAGAATAACATATGTGTGAAGGCCATCGCCTTCACACAATAATAATAATAATAGAGAATGGTGTAGAATAACATATGTGTGAAGGCCATCGCCTTCACACAATAATAATAGAGAATGGTGTAGAATAACATATGTGTGAAGGCCATCGCCTTCACACAACTAGAAAATGCAATTTCTGGAGAAATTGCGTGTGAAGGCGAAGACTTTGAATCACTTCTTGGCGAATGCTGGCGAATTATGCTGAAACGAGTTGAATTACTTGAGAAATGTAGAAAATAGAGGTGAAAAACGGAATTTTGGAGAATTTGGTGGAATTTCAGAATTTTGGAGAATTTGGTTGAGTTTAAAATCTTAAAATGTGGAATTTATGGCAAGTGGAAATTTGGGGAATAGGTAGGAAAAAGATGAAGAGTTGAAAGTTGGAATGAGTTGAATCGGTTGAACAATGTGAAAATTAGAGTAGCAAAACACATTTTTGGAGAATTTGGTTGAATTTCAAAATTTGGAATTTTTTGTAAGGGGAAGTTGTGGAATAGGTAAGCAAAAGATGAAGAGTTGAAAGTTGGAATGGGTTGAATCGGTAGAGAAATGTAGAAATGAGAGTAGAAAAACGAAATTTTGGAGAATTTGGTTGAATTTCAAATTTGGGATTTTTGGTAAGTGGGAAGTTGTGTAATACGTAGGCAAAAGATGAAGAGTTGAAAGTTGGAATGGGTTGAATCGGTTGAAAAATGTACAAATTAGAGTCGAAAAACGAAATTTTGCAGAATTTGGTTGAATTTCAAATTTGGAATTTTTGGTAAGTGGGAAGTTGTGAAATAGGTAAGCAAAAGATGAAAAGTTGAAAGTTGGAATGGATTGAATCGGTTGCACAATGTAAAGATTAGAGTAGAAAAACAAAATGTTTGAGAATTTGGTTGAATTTCAAATTTTTAATTTTTGGGAAGTGGGAAATTGTGGAATAGGTAGGCAAAAGATGAAGAGTTGAAAGTTGGAATGGGTTGAATCGGTTGAACAATGTAGAAATTACAGTAGAAAAACAAAATTTTGGAGATTTTGGTTGAATTTCAAATTTGGAATTTTTGGTAAGTCGGAAGTTGTGGAATAGGTAGGCCAAAGATGAAGAGTTGAAAGTTGGAATGGGTTGAATCGGTTGAACAATGTAGAAATTAGAGTAGAAAAACAAAATGTTGGAGAATTTGGTTGAATTTCAAATATGGAATTTTTGGTAAGTGGGAAGTTGTGGAATAGGTAGGCAAAAGATGAACAGTTGAAAGTTGGAATGGGTTGAATCGGTTGAACAATGTAGAAATTAGATTAGAAAAACGAAATTTTGGAGAATTTGGTTGAATTTCAAATTTGGAATTTTTGGTAAACGGGAAGTTGTGGAATAGGTAGGCAAAACATGAACAGTTGAAAGTTGGAATGAGTTTAATCGGTTAAAAAATGTAGAAATTAGAGTAGAAAAACAAAATTTTAGAGAATTTGGTTGAATTCCAAATTTGGAATTTTTGGTAAGTCGGAAGTTGTGGAATAGGTAGGCAAAAGTTGAAGAGTTGAAAGTTGGAATGGGTTGAATCGGTTGAACAATGTAGAAATTAGAGTAGAAAAACAAAATGTTGGCGAATTTGGTTGAATTTCAAATATGGAATTTTTGGTAAGTGGGAAGTTGTGGAATAGGTAGGCAAACGATGAAGAGTTGAAAGTTGGAATGGGTTGAATCGGTTGAACAATGTAGAAATTAGATTAGAAAAACGAAATTTTGGAGAATTTGGTTGAATTTCAAATTTGGAATTTTTGGTAAACGGGAAGTTGTGGAATAGGTAGGCAAAACATGAACAGTTGAAAGTTGGAATGAGTTGAATCGGTTAAAAAATGTAGAAATTAGAGTAGAAAAACAAAATGTTGGAGAATTTGGTTGAATTTCAAATATGGAATTTTTGGTAAGTGGGAAGTTGTGGAATAGGTAGGCAAAACATGAACATTTGAAAGTTGGAATGAGTTGAATCGGTTGAAAAATGTAGAAATTAGAGTAGAAAAACAAAATTTTTGAGAATTTGGTTGAATTCCAAATTTGAAAATTTGGAATTTTTCATAAGTTGGAAGTTGTGGAATAGTTAGAAAAAGATGAACAGTTGAAAGTTGGAATGGGTTGAATCGGTTGAAAAACGTAAAAGTTAGAGTGGAAAAACGAAATTTTGGAGAATTTGGTTGAATTTCAAATTTGGAATTTTTGGTAAGTGGGAAGTTGTGGAATAGGTAGGCAAAAGATGAACAGTTGAAAGTTGGAATGAGTTGAATCGGTTGAACAATGTAGAAAAAAGTGGAATGATGTAAATGTGAAATGTCGAATCTGCCATTAAGAATGAATGGGGAAAAATTTGTCGTAAGTTCGCGAATTTTGCGAAATCGGAAAATTTTCGGAACGAGAAAAATGGAAGCGCTCATCTCGTGAATATTTGGAACACGTCAAAAGTGGAACGGAGTGAATCGGATGAATTATGTGGAAGAAGAAGCGGGACAAAAAAGTGTGGAGAATAAAATATAATAATAACTAGAAAATGCAATTTCTGGAGAAATTGCGTGTGAAGGCGAAGACTTTGAATCACTTCTTGGGGAATGCTGGCGAATTATGCTGAAACGAGTTGAATTACTTGAGAAATGTAGAAAATAGAGGTGAAAAACGGAATTTTGGAGAATTTGGTGGAATTTCAGAATTTTGGAGAATTTGGTTGAGTTTAAAATCTTAAAATGTGGAATTTATGGCAAGTGGAAATTTGGGGAATAGGTAGGAAAAAGATGAAGAGTTGAAAGTTGGAATGAGTTGAATCGGTTGAACAATGTGAAAATTAGAGTAGAAAAACACATTTTTGGAGAATTTGGTTGAATTTCAAATTTCAAAATTTGGAATTTTTTGTAAGGGGAAGTTGTGGAATAGGTAAGCAAAAGATGAAGAGTTGAAAGTTGGAATGGGTTGAATCGGTAGAGAAATGTAGAAATGAGAGTAGAAAAACGAAATTTTGGAGAATTTGGTTGAATTTCAAATTTGGGATTTTTGGTAAGTGGGAAGTTGTGTAATACGTAGGCAAAAGATGAAGAGTTGAAAGTTGGAATGGGTTGAATTGGTTGAAAAATGTACAAATTAGAGTCGAAAAACGAAATTTTGCAGAATTTGGTTGAATTTCAAATTTGGAATTTTTGGTAAGTGGGAAGTTGTGAAATAGGTAAGCAAAAGATAAAAAGTTGAAAGTTGGAATGGATTGAATCGGTTGCACAATGTAAAGATTAGAGTAGAAAAACAAAATGTTTGAGAATTTGGTTGAATTTCAAATTTTTAATTTTTAATTTTTGGTAAGTGGGAAGTTGTGGAATAGGTAGGCAAAAGATGAAGAGTTGAAAGTTGGAATGGGTTGAATCGGTTGAACAATGTAGAAATTACAGTAGAAAAACGAAATTTTGGAGATTTTGGTTGAATTTCAAATTTGGAATTTTTGGTAAGTCGGAAGTTGTGGAATAGGTAGGCAAAAGATGAAGAGTTGAAAGTTGGAATGGGTTGAATCGGTTGAACAATGTAGAAATTAGAGTAGAAAAACAAAATGTTGGAGAATTTGGTTGAATTTCAAATATGGAATTTTTGGTAAGTGGGAAGTTGTGGAATAGGTAGGCAAAAGATGAAGAGTTGAAAGTTGGAATGGGTTGAATCGGTTGAACAATGTAGAAATTAGATTAGAAAAACGAAATTTTGGAGAATTTGGTTGAATTTCAAATTTGGAATTTTTGGTAAACGGGAAGTTGTGGAATAGGTAGGCAAAACATGAACAGTTGAAAGTTGGAATGAGTTGAATCGGTTAAAAAATGTAGAAATTAGAGTAGAAAAACAAAATTTTTGAGAATTTGGTTGAATTCCAAATTTGGAATTTTTGGTAAGTCGGAAGTTGTGGAATAGGTAGGCAAAAGATGAAGAGTTGAAAGTTGGAATGGGTTGAATCGGTTGAACAATGTAGAATTTAGAGTAGAAAAACCAAATGTTGGAGAATTTGGTTGAATTTCAAATATGGAATTTTTGGTAAGTGGGAAGTTGTGGAATAGGTAGGCAAAAGATGAAGAGTTGAAAGTTGGAATGGGTTGAATCGGTTGAACAATGTAGAAATTAGATTAGAAAAACGAAATTTTGGAGAATTTGGTTGAATTTCAAATTTGGAATTTTTGGTAAACGGGAAGTTGTGGAATAGGTAGGCAAAACATGAACAGTTGAAAGTTGGAATGAGTTGAATCGGTTAAAAAATGTAGAAATTAGAGTAGAAAAACAAAATGTTGGAGAATTTGGTTGAATTTCAAATATGGAATTTTTGGTAAGTGGGAAGTTGTGGAATAGGTAGGCAAAACATGAACAGTTGAAAGTTGGAATGAGTTGAATCGGTTGAAAAATGTAGAAATTAGATTAGAAAAACAAAATTTTTGAGAATTTGGTTGAATTCCAAATTTGAAAATTTGGAATTTTTCATAAGTTGGAAGTTGTGGAATAGTTAGAAAAAGATGAACAGTTGAAAGTTGGAATGGGTTGAATCGGTTGAAAAACGTAAAAGTTAGAGTGGAAAAACGAAATTTTGGAGAATTTGGTTGAATTTCAAATTTGGAATTTTTGGTAAGTGGGAAGTTGTGGAATAGGTAGGCAAAAGATGAACAGTTGAAAGTTGGAATGAGTTGAATCGGTTGAACAATGTAGAAAAAAGTGGAATGATGTAAATGTGAAATGTCGAATCTGCCATTAAGAATGAATGGGGAAAAATTTGTCGTAAGTTCGCGAATTTTGCGAAATCGGAAAATTTTCGGAACGAGAAAAATGGAAGCGCTCATCTCGTGAATATTTGGAACGCGTCAAAAGTGGAACGGAGTGAATCGGATGAACTATGTGGAAGAAGAAGCGGGACAAAAAAGTGTGGAGAATAAAATAGAAGAATAATAATAATAACTAGAAAATGCAATTTCTGGAGAAATTGCGTGTGAAGGCGAAGACTTTGAATCACTTCTTGGGGAATGATGTTGAAATGAGTTGAATTTCTTGAGAAAATAGAAGTGTAATACTAAATTTTGGAGAATTTGGTTGAATTTCAAATTTGAAAGTTTGGAATTTTTGGTAAGTGGAAAGTTGTGGAATAGGTAGAAAAATGATGAACAGTTGAAAGTTGGAATGGGTAGAATCGGTTGAAAAATGTAGAAATTAGAGTAGAAAGACGAAATTTAGAAAAATTTGGTTGAATTTCAAATTTGGAATTTTTGGCAAATGGGAAGTTGTGGAATAGGTTGGCAAAAGATGAACAGTTGAAAGTTGGAATGAGTTGAATAAGTTGAAAAATGTAGAAATTAGAGTAGAAAAACGAAAATTTGGAGAATTTGGTTGAATTTCAAATTTGGAATTTTTGATCAGTGGGAAGTTGTGGAATAGGTAGGCAAAAGATGAACAGTTGAAAGTTGGAATGGGTAGAATTGGTTGAAAAATGTAGAAATTAGAGTAGAAAAACGAAATTTTGAAAAATTTGGTTGAGTTTCAAATTTGGAATTTTTGGTAAACGGGAAGTTGTGGAATAGGTAGGCAAAAGATGAACAGTTGAAAGTTGGAATGGGTTGAATCGGTTGAACAATGTAGAAATTAGAGTAGAAAAATGAAATTTTGGGTAATTTGGTTGAATTTCAAATTTGGAATTTTTGGTAGGTGGGACGTTGTGCAATAGGTAGGCAAAAGATGAACAGTTGAAAGTTGGAATGGGTAGAATCGGTTGAAAAATTTAGAAATTAGAGTAGAAAAACGAAATTTAGAAAAATTTGGTTGAATTTCAAATTTGGAATTTTTGGCAAATGGGAAGTTGTGGAATAGGTTGGCAAAAGATGAACAGTTGAAAGTTGGAATGAGTTGAATCGGTTGAAAAATGTAGAAGTTAGAGTAGAAGAACGAAATTTTGGAGAATTTGGTTGAATTTCAAATTTAAAAATTTGGAGTTTTTGGTAGGTGAGAAGTTGTGGAATAGGCAGGCAAAAGATGAACAGTTGAAAGTTGGAATGGGTTGAATCGGTTGAAAAACGTAGAAGTTAGAGTAAAAAAACAAAATTTTGTAGAATTTGGTTGAATTTCAAATTTGAAAATTTTGAATATTTGGTATGTGAGAAGTTGTGGAATAGGCAGGCAAAAGATGAACAGTTGAAAGTTGGAATGGGTTGAATCGGTTGAAAAATGTAGAAATTAGAGTAGAAAAATGAAATTACGAAGAATTTGGTTGAATTTCAAATTTGAAAATTTGGAATTTTTTTGTAAGTGGGAAGTTGTGGAATAGGTAGGCAAAAGATGAACAGTTGGAAGTTGGAATGGGTTGAATCGGTCGAAAAATGTAGAAATTAGAGGTGAAAAACGAAATTTCGTGAAATTTTGTCGGAATTTCTAACGTGAAAACGTGAAATTTTTGAATTTGGGAATTTTGGGAATGTCGAGAATCATTCCGAATGTGGTTTGAATGTGCTGAATGAGGTGAATTTAAAAGGGGAATGACGTAAATGTGAAATGTCGAATCTGCCATTGAGAATGAATGGGGAAAAATTTGTCGTAAATTCGCGAATTTTGCGAAATCGGAAAATTTTCGGAACGAGAAAAATGGAAGCGCTCATCTCGTGAATATTTGGAATACATCAAAAGTGGAACGGAGTGAATCGGATGAATTATGTGGAAGAAGAAGCGGGACAAAAAAGTGGCGGGAATAAAATAGAAGAATAATAATAATAATAGAGAATGGTGTAGAATAACATATGTGTGAAGGCCATCGCCTTCACACAATAATAATAATAATAGAGAATGGTGTAGAATAACATATGTGTGAAGGCCATCGCCTTCACACAATAATAATAATAATAATAGAGAATGGTGTAGAATAACATATGTGTGAAGGCCATCGCCTTCACACAATAATAATAGAGAATGGTGTAGAATAACATATGTGTGAAGGCCATCGCCTTCACACAATAATAATAATAATAATAATAAAGGACAGCAATAACAATAGTGTGAAGGTCTTCACCTTCACACTAATAAAGTAGAATAACAATGTGTGAAGGCTTCGCCTTCACACAATAATAATAATAATAATAATAAAGTAGAATAACAATGTGTGAAGGCCTTCGCCTTCACACAATAATAATAGAGAATGGTGTAGAATAACATATGTGTGAAGGCCATCGCCTTCACACAACTAGAAAATGCAATTTCTGGAGAAATTGCGTGTGAAGGCGAAGACTTTGAATCACTTCTTTGGGAATGATGCCGAATGATGTTGAAATGAGTTGAATTTCTTGAGAAATGTGGAAAATAGAAGTGTAATACTAAATTTTGGAGAATGTGGTTGAATTTCAAATTTGAATTTTTGAATTTTTTGGTAAGTGGGAGGTTGTGGAATAGGTAGGCAAAAGATGAACAGTTGAAAGTTGGAACGGGTTGAAACGGTTAAAAAATGTAGAAGTTAGAGCAAATCTTGAATCCCCATAGAGAATGACTGGGAATTAAAAGAAAAAGCAATTGCGCCAAAATATTTTGAAATTTGGAACAAAAGGACAAAAAACGGCTTCAGGAGGTTCCCTTTTGGGGTTAAAATGTTGAAACGGACAGAAATTGCAAAAGTTAGCGACTAATGTAGCTATTTAGGGCAGTTAATGTTGAAATAAGGTCACTTCTGGTTTTATTTGGGTCACTTCCGGTTTGATTAGAGGCACTTCCGGTCCAATCGAGGTCACTTCCGGTTTATTTGGGGTCACTTCCGGTTTAAAAAGGTCCCTTCTGGTTTGATTTGGGGTCACTTCCAGTTTTATTTGGGGTCACTTCTGGTTTACCTAAGGTCACTTCCTATTTACCTAAGGTCACTTCCGGTTTGATTTGTGGCACTTCCAGTTCATTCCGGGTTCATTGGGGCACTTCAGGGTCAATCCAAGATGGCCGCCACTCTGGAAGTGGGGGTCAAGGGTTGAATTGTGAAAGCATAATGAAAGTGAAGGTGAAGGGGCTGAATATGGTAAGCATAAGGTGAACAAAGTGAATAAAGTTGGAATGGGTTGAATTGGTTGAAAAATGTAGAAATTAGAAGGGAAAAACAAAATTTTGGGAAATTTTGGTGTGAATTTCAAAATTGAAAATTTGGAAATTTTGGTAAGTGTGAAGGTGTGGAATAGGTAGGCAAAAGATGTACAGTTGAAAGTTGGAATGGGTTGAATCGGTTGAAAAACGTAGAAGTTAGAGTAGAAAAACGAAATTCTGGAGAATTTGGTAGAATTTAAAATTTGAAAATTTGGAATTTTTGGTAGGTGAGAAGTTGTGGAATAGGTAGGCAAAAGATGAACAGTTGAAAGTTGGAATGGGTTGAATCGGTTGAAAAATGTAGAAATGAGAGTAGAAAAACGAAATTTTGGAGAATTTGGTTGTATTTCAAAATTGGAATTTTTTGTAAGTGGGAAGTTGTGGAATAGTGTGAAGGTCCTCACCTTCACACTAATAATAATAATAAAGGACAGGAATAACAATAGTGTGAAGGTCTTCACCTTCACACTAATAATAATAATAAAGGACAGGAATAACAATAGTGTGAAGGTCTTCACCTTCACACTAATAATAATAATAATAATAATAATAATAAAGGCCAGCAATAACAATAGTGTGAAGGTCTTCACCTTCACAATAATAATAATAAGAATAATAATAATAATAAAGGACAGCAATAATAATAGTGTGAAGGTCTTCACCTTCACACTAACTAGAATTGCAATTTCTGGAGAAATTGCGTGTGAAGGCGAAGGCAAATGTTAAAAATGATAAGTGGGAAGAAAAAAGGAAACTAAATTATGAAAATATAAATGGGAAAATGACAAGAGTTACAAATGATAAGTGTTAAGAATGATAATCTTCACCTTCACACTAATAAAGGACAGGAATAACAATAGTGTGGTCTTTACCTTCACTCTAATAAAGGACAACAATAATAATAGTGTGAAGGTGTTCACCTTCACACTAAAAGTCAAAGTCTCCTTTATTGTCAATTCCTCCGCATGTCAAGACACACAAAGAGATCGAAATTACGTTTCTCACTATCCCAGGGTGACAAGACAGAGTTCACAACGCACACACAAGTAAACAACACAGGAAAAATAAAACAAGAAGATGAACAATAAGAGTGATAGCACGCTAGCCGCTCCCGATGCCTAGCAGAGTCCGGAAAGATGACAGTCAACCAGGCCACTGTGAACACAGCAGGCACGCACTGTCCGGTTCGTGGATCCTATCAGGCGAACGCAACCCATCTTGTCGTCCCGCGAACGAACGTACGCCAGGAGAATGGAAGGCACGGCTGGGCGAGCTGGGTTGGCCGCAACCCTGGCCCGACGTCTCCGCGCTGGCCTCTCTTCCGCTGCCTCGCAGACCCGCTGCCGACGCATCCCAACAATGCTACAGGACGGAGCAGTCCGAGCTCACGACGCAGTCCAACCGGGGGAGGAAGAGCAGGCCAGTCCGGCGTCGCTCCATGACGAAGCAGTCCGAGCGCCCTTAATCTCTCCGCACCAAAGTCCAGAACGCCATAAAACCCACTTCCGCCGATGTTCAAGATTCAAGAGTTTTTTATTCGCCATGTTTGAGCGTGCCAAACAAGGAATTTGACTTTGGTAAATCACAGCCTCTGTTCAACATTTAGGTGACTAACAACAACACTCAGGACATGTGAAGAACGAAAGATATTCTCAAACACCCCCTGATCTTAAACTCCCAAGAGGGCAAGGAAAAACTCAAAACTCCAGCTAGGGGAAATGAGAAACCTTGAGAAGAGACCACAGATGGGAGGGTCCCTCTTCTAGGATGACCAGGCTGCAATGGATGCAGAGAGGACACATAGTACAAACAGTGTAGACAAAAAAGGTGTGGCAAGCGGGATGTTATTGCACAGTAATGACTCTGAGACTCTAAGAGTGGTGTGAGTTCATCAGAGCGACAGCCTGGGGGAAGAAGCTGTCTCTGTGTCTGCTGGTTTTAGTGTACAGAGCTCTATAACGGCATCCGGAGGGGAGTAGTTCAAACAGGCTGCAACCTGGGTGCGAAGGGTCTGTTGAGATGTTACTTGCACGTTTCCTGGTCCTGGACAGGTACAAGTCTTGGATAGATGGGAGGTTGATTCCAATTATCTTTTCTGCAGTCCTTATTGTCCGTTGCAGTCTGTGCTTGTCTTGTTTGGAGGCCGATCCAAACCAGACAGTGATGGAGGTGCAGAGGACAGACTGGATGATGGCAGTGTAGAAGGTCTTCAGCAGCTCCCGTGGCAGGTTGAACTTCTTGAGCTGTCTCAGGAAGTACAGCCTCTGCTGGGCCTTCTTCCGGACAGAGTCTATGTGGCCGGTCCATTTCAGGTCCCGAGAGATTGTGGTTCCCAGGAACTTGAAGGTGTCTGTCATCTCCACGGTCTTGAGCGGGTTCAGGTCCAGGTGGTTTTGGCTGCACCAGTGGACCAGCCGCTCCACCTCCTGTCTGTACGCAGTCTCATCACCGTCCTGGATCAGTCCGATGAGAGTGGTGTCGTCTGCATACTTCAGGAGTTTCACGGAAGAGTCACTTGCGGAGAAATCGTTGGTGTAGAGGGAGAAGAGCAGTGGGGAGAGGACGCATCCCTGAGGGGCTCCAGTGTTGGTGGTCAGGGTGTCAGATGTGATGCTCCCCAGCCTCACACGCTGTCTCCTGTTGGTCAGGAAGCTGGTGATCCACTGACAGGTGGAGGCAGGCACCGCAAGCTGGATGAGCTTCTGTTGGAGGATGTCAGGAGCGATGGTGTTGAACGCCGAGCTGAAGTCCACAAACAGGATCCTGGCGTACTTTCCTGGGGTGTCCAGGTGTTGCAGGATGTAGTGCAGTCCCATGTTGACCGCATCATCCACCGACCTGTTTGCCCGGTAGGCAAACTGGAGGGGGTCCAGCAGGGGGCCCGTGACATCCTTCAGGTGGTTCAGTACTAACCTCTCGAAAGATTTCATGACCACAGATGTCAGTGCAACAGGTCTATAGTCATTCATACCTGTGATGGCGGGCTTCTTGGCCACTGGAACGATGGTGGAGCTCTTGAAGCACGAGGGCACCTCACACAGCTCCAGGGAACGGTTGAAGATCCGTGCAAAGGTGGGCGCCAGCTGCTCAGCGCGGACTTTCAAGCAGGAAGGTGACACGCCGTCTGGGCCCGGTGCCTTCCTGATCTTTTGTCTCCGGAACATCTGGCGCACTTCCTCCTCGCGAATCTGGAGTGCGGGCGCGGCCTCTGCAAGAGAGAGAGTCGGTGACCACGGTGATGGAGGTGTGGACAGAGCAGTTGTGGGGGGAGGTGAGTATGTGGATTGTGTGGATTGTGCTGCAGGAGGTCCCGTTGTGTGGGAGGACCGATCAAACCTGCAGTAGAACCTGTTTAGCTGGTCAGCGAGCCTTGGGCTCTCCACAGGACGGGGGGTTCGTTTCTTGAAGCCCGTGATGCTCTGCAGGCCTTTCCACACTGTTGAGGGATCAGGATTGGCAGAGAGGTGTCTCTCCAGGCTCTCCCCGTAACACCTCCTGGCTTTCCTGACCTCTTGGTTCAGTGTGTTTCTGGTCTGCTTGAACAGGTCCCGGTCGCCGCTCCTGTAGGCCTCCTCCTTGACTTTGCGCAGCCTCCTAAGGTTCGGTGTAAACCAAGGTTTGTCGTTGTTGTACGTGCAGAAGGTCTTAGTCTGCACACACAGATCCTCACAAAAACTGATGTATGATGTGACAGTGTCAGTGAGTTCATGCAAGTCTGAATTTGCAGCTTCAAAAACACTCCAATCGGTGCAGTCAAAGCAGGCTTGGAGGTCCTGCCTTGACTCCACTGTCCACTTCCTGACAGTCCTCACCACAGGCTTAGAAGTTTTTAGTTTCTGTCTGTAGGCAGGGATCAGATGAACTAGACAGTGGTCCGAGAGTCCTAAAGCTGCACGAGCCACAGAGTGGTATGCATCCTTAATTACGGTGTAGCAGTGGTCCAGTGTCTGTGCCCCTCTGGTGGGACACGTTATGTGCTGTCTGTATCTGGGGAGTTCGTGTGCGAGGTTCGCCCTGTTAAGATCACCCAGAACAATGATTAGTGAATTTGGTTGAAGTTTCTCCATGTCTGTCACCTGGTCAGCCAGCATCTGCGTGGCTTCACTCGCACGTGCGTGTGGTGGGATGTAAACAGCCGCCATGACGATCGAGGAGAACTCCCGTGGTGAATAGAACGGCCGGCAGTTTATGAAAAGTGTTTCTAGGAGAGGGCTGCAAAACTCTTTCAACACCATGACATCGGTACACCAACGTTCATTAATGTAGAAACAGAGACCACCTCCCTTTGATTTTCCGGAGAGCTCCGCACTGCGATCTGCACACGTTAGCCGAAACCCAGCTAACTCCATGGCGTCGTGGGGGGTTCGTTCGCTAAGCCACGTCTCAACAAAACACAGCGCGGCGGATCTGCTGAAGTCCGTGTTCCTTGAAGTGAGGAGCAGCAGTTCGTCCATCTTGTTCGCCAGGGAGCGGACATTCGCCAGATGAATTGACGGTAGGGCAGAACGGAACCCTCTCTGCCTCTGATTTAGGAGGGCTCCCGCTCGTTTTCCGCGTCGCCGCCGTCGCGCTAGCTTGTATAGCACCGCCGCTCCGGCTAAAATCTCCGACAAACAGTCTGAATCAGAGAGAACAGGAGAGAAAATACCAGAAGAAGACTGACCGATGTTTAACAGTGCTTCTCTAGTAAAAGTGATCCGGGATGCACAGCAGAAGACACAGAAAACACACAAAATAAGACAAAGAAACAGAGAGCGACTCACCGTGGCAGCCATCTGCGGCGCCATCAGATGACGATACATGCCCGCCGCGCTAGTAGCACGACGTATCACACGAGACGAACATACACAAAACTGCTGGACAAACACTCAGTAAACACTCACAAAACACCGAACGGGACAGAGAGTGGCCGCTGCGTGTGCACGCGCCGCCATCTTGAACCAGAATAAGGACAGCAATAACAATAGTGTGAAGGTCTTCACCTTCACACTAATAATAAAGCACAGGAATAACAATAGTGTGAAGGTCTTCACCTTCACACTAATAATAAAGGACAACAATAACAATAGTGTGAAGGTCTTCACCTTCACACTAATAATAAGAGAGAATGGAGTAGAATAACATATGTGTGAAGGCCATCGCCTTCACACAATGATTCCATTGGTGACAATAAAGGTCAATAAAGGAGATTATTAACCCCATAAGAAATTAATGATCCTGGACTGAGTCATAGTGGCATCATTCAGCAAATCTTTTGCGGAACTGATGAGTGATCAGTTAAGGACTTTCTAGTGACATAAGCACTGGCCACTGATATACTGTATCTCATGATAAGACCAGATCATGTCGCGAATCGGAGTGAGTTGAGCCAGGGCGACCAAATGCAGCTTGAACCAGGATTTATTGCAGAAAAAGGGAGTTGGAAGGGAGGCAGGTGGGGAACCGACGACACAGACGGGAGGGAGACTCACGGCCAGCAAACAGACAGACTGACCGACATGAAGTCCCCTTGGATAAGGTTAAAATTCTGACAGTGAGCCTTCAGACACACCGAAGGAAAACCAGATGACAAGAACAGGAACACTGGGCACGAACAGGAATAGACACAACAGTAGACACCGACAGGGAGAAACACACGGGCAGGGCTTAAATACACAGGGTAACAAGAGGAAGCAGGTGACAGACATAACGGTAACGAAAGGGGTGTGGCCGAGCAAAGTGCAGGCTGAGCGTGCTCTGACACGGGCGTGACAGTACCCCCCCCCCCCCCCCCCCACAAGGGACGGCTCCCGATGTCCCAAAAAAGAAAAAATCCAAGACTGTCCAATAAGGGCCGGGAGGAAATGGGGAGGTGGCCGCACGTCACACACCGCCGAAGGCCGACTGGGTGACGGCCGCTGGATCCGCGCCGCCGGAACTGGTGGCGGCCGCAGCATCCACCCCGTTGGGACTAGATCGGGGGGCGGCCGTGCGTCATGCGCCGTTGAAGGCCGACGGTGACAGCCGCTGGATCCGCGCCGCCGGAACAAGTGGCGGCCGCAGCATCCGCGCCGTCGGATCTGATTTGGGGGGCAATCGTGCATCTTGCGTCGCTAGAACTCATCTCCTTGGCGACCATGCAGCAGTTGCGGGAGCCGGCAATGGTTGGTCCAAGCGCTGGTCGCTGTGACGGTCGGTGTCTTCTGTCAGGAATGAGTTGAGCCAGGGCGACCAAATGCAGCTTGAACCAGGATTTATTACAGGGAAAGGGAGTTGGAAGGGAGGCAGGTGGGGAACCGACGACACAGACGGGAGGGAGACTCACGGCCAGCAAACAGACAGACTGACCGACATGAAGTCCCCTTGGACAAGGTTAAAATTCTGACCGTGAGCCTTCAGACAGACCGAGGGAAAACCAGATGACAAGAACAGGAACACTGGGCACGAACAGGAATGGACACAACAGTAGACACCGACAGGGAGAAACACACGGGCAGGGCTTAAATACACAGGGTAACAAGAGGAAGCAGGTGACAGACATTACGGTAACGAAAGGGGTGTGGCCGAGCGAAGTGCAGGCCGAGCGTGCTCTGGCTCGGGCGTGACAGATCAATTTTAATATTAATTTGTCCTATTGAAACCAATACACATACAGTTACTCTACAGGGTCCATGTATCTAATACTACTAAAAGGATTCAAAGCATTTGTATTTTTCTTCTCTCTTGTTCATTCATTGGCATATTTCTATTTCTTTTACCAACTCCACCTTATGTCTTTCTCTCCTGATGAGTGAGTAAAAGCAAATTTGGTCATTGTGATTTGAAACTTTTGGTGGACGTAAGAATTTGGATGACAACAAACTGTGGGTTAGTAGATATTCAATTTTTGCTACATTATAAAGCTACGATGAGTAGCTTCAATGGGTGACTGCTAGAAAGAGAAATTACAGGAGCTTGTTTGCACTAGGGAAAAAGTGCTCTGATGTAGGGCATTGTTGGGCAGAATAAGCAAATGGTGACTTTTTACACCTAATATTCTATTTGTAATACGTTCAACGTTGAAAAGAGTGGGGCATACGTTATACAAGAGTGTTGTAATATTTTTGAATATGCTGACCCGATATGTAAAGGAGGTTATGGGTTTGTTGTTATGTGTCGGGATTATTTTATTTTGTAATTGGTTGTGCTCGGACAAGGACATGATATGCAAAGTGTTGAAGTGGTGGTAATTTATTCATCATACATAAAAGTGCTTGACACTATAGATGTGGAATTCTGAATGCAAACATTTTTAACTTTTGGGGGGAGTGGGAGAATTTTTGAATGTGAGAGTCTGCTTTAATAGCATGACTCTCAGTAAGAACTTTGCCAAAGTCGAGGATGACCAACTATAGTTTTAAGATTCGGGGTTGTGGCAATCTCTGAGATATGGGCTTCCAACAGCAAGGGCTTGGACACTGAGCTGAAGGATGATGGTTCTTTAGACAAAACATCGCAGGCAACGGGTGGAAGTATTCGTTTGTTTGTAGAGAGGGGAACGAAATGTGATATTGTTAAGAAAAATGACTATTTGGTGTTGGTTTTTGTTTTTTTTTTTCAGTGGGAGAAGGCCAATTTGCCTGTTTGAGTATAAAAGGTTACCAATCTCTTATTTTGCATAAAGTTCTTTGGGAATTTTCCCTATTACTATTTTCCGGCTAAATATTGTTGTTCAGTTCACAAAGAAGACAATTGCTTGATTAGTTGGTCACATCAGATGATATTGATTGTGGGGGCTCAGTTTTCACGGCATAAGTTGGTTATCGTTGAAAGAAAGAAAAAAAAGTAATGTCGTTTTAGATTTGACAAATTATTTACTGATGTGGAGTTTTGTTTTATGTAACTGGAAGTGGGTGGGTCTGTGTTCATCATGAACAGATACAGAATATAGAAGGTGTCGGGTACTATTGCGGGAGTACTGTTGAATGAGTCGACAACTTTCAAAGGCTATAAGTCAACGTTTATTGTATCGGTTTGAATTGTGGATGTGTCGAATTCACTGACATGTTAGATTTTCTTAATTGGATTAGCAGAAGTGGGACTAAATACCATTTTGAGAAAACAATTCTTGAGTCTGCAATTTTTCTTTTTGCTTTTCTTTCTCTTTTTATTGATATTTTAACAATTGGGGGTCAAGTAAATTGTGCAGGAGTTTGTTTTCTTTGATTTGATTTGATTTTCTTAATTGAATTAGCAGAAATGGGACTAAATACCATTTTGAGAAAACATTAATTCTTGAGTCTGCAATTTTTCTTTTTGTTTTTCTTTCTCTTTATTGTGATTCTAACAATGGGGGTCAAATAAATTGTGCAGGAGTTTGTTTTCTTTGGAGCAGTGTTTTGGAATTTAATATTTTCATGTTTCAGGTTTGAACTGATAAGTTCTCTATCCATGTTTTAAAATCTTTGAGTCAGTGAGACACTTGAGCAACTCGTGAGGGGTTGCTAAATTAACAAAATAAAAAGCATTTGAGTATTATAGTGGAGATGAAGGTTCATGTGTTTACCATTTGATGGACTAATTAGCTTGAATATAATACCATTTGTGATTTGACATCTACAACTTTTAACTTTAATTGTGATTAATAAGGATATCATTTTTATAACATGCCGGGTTGCTAACAAGGTCATCGCTGAGTTTTTTAACGTCACAGATCCAGCATTATCAGCCGTGTTCAGGAGGAACCAGAGAAGCTACGTCACAGTGACTGGAAGGGAAAAATCCTCTGACAGCAACAATAAAATTTTGCAGACGCCAGTTGAATTAAACATGCGGTACACCAATTTGGGTGAAAATAAGGCAGACGCGCCACGAAAGGGGTTACAGTGAGGAATTGGCCACACCTATATGAGCGTGTGAAGGTGGATGCAATTGGAGTACGCAACGGGCCCTAGAAATAACCCTAATTGGGGGTTCCGACAAGCCCTTTTTACCCCTAGAGATGCAATGAGCTAACAGGCCTGATCAACCTGAGCTCTCATTGCACTCGTGGGGACTGATCTTACATTTTCCTCTTTGGAAACGTACCGTATTTTTCGGACTAAAAGTCGCTCCGGAATATACGTCGCGTCAGCCATAAAATGCACAATAAAGTGAAAAAACCCATAAATAAGTCGCTCCGGAGTATAATTCGCATTTTGGGAGAAATTTATTTGACAAAATCCAACACCAAGAACAGACATGAACAAACAACAATAGGCTAAACGATACGATATGCTAACGTGACATGAACACAAACGAGAAGCTGAGAACGGGCCTGATGTAACAATAACAGTTATTCAAATAACTATAACATAAATAACAACTTTATCAAATCTGTGACACTCCAAATCATTAAAGCCATCGATCGAGTTGGTCCTCCTTTAAGTAAACAACTCCGACGTCAGCGCCACGTTGCAGTTCAAAATTTTCTACAGGCCCATATAACAATATATAAACTATGTATGAAATAACAATAATATAAACAACAATTTTATTGAACCATCCGTGTCGCTCCAAATCAATATATCCATCAGAATCTTCGTCTTCCGTGTCACTTGAAAATAATGAAAACAAATACAGCTGTTGACGCCGGAAAGACTACATGTGCCGCTGACGTCAGAATAGATACATCAAATAAATGTAATATAAACAACAATTTTATCGAACCATCCGTGTCACTCCAAATCAATAAATTCATCAGAATCTTCGTCTTCTGTGTCACTTAAAAAAAACCCACAGCTGTTGACACCGGAACTACATGCGCTGCTGACGTCAGACTAGATATATCAAATAAATGTAATATAAACAACAATTTTAACAAACCATCCGTGTCACTCCAAATCATTAAATCCACCGGAATATTCATCCTCTGTGTTAAAAAAAAAACAACCTACGTACGTGTTTTTTTTTTTTTTTTTTTGACACAGGATGGAAAAAAAAAAAAACTACGTGTCCCTCCGTGAGTCGTCACCTTATCGTGGTGGAGGGGTTTGCGTGCCCCTATGATTCTAGGAGCCATGTTGACTGGGGCTTCATGCCCTTGGTAGGGTCACCCATGGCAAACGGGTCCTAGGTGAGGGGCCAGACAAAGCACGGCTCACAAGCCCCTTATGATGAATAAAATAAATGGATTGTGTTTTCTCTCGCCCGGACGCGGGTCACCGGGGCCCTCCTCTGGGGCCAGGCCTGGAGGCGGGGCTCGAAGGCGAGCGTCTGGTGGCCGGGCCTTCACCCATGGGGTCCGGCCGGGCACAGCCCGAAAATGAAACGTGGGTCCCCCTTCCCATGGGCTCACCACCTGTGGGAGGGGCCAAAGGGGTCGGGTGCAGTGTGAGCTGGGCGGCGGCCAAAGGCAGGGACCTTGGCGGTCTGATCCACGGCTGAAGAAGCTGGCTCTTGGGACATGGAATGTCACCTCTCTGGCTGGAAAGGAGCCCAAGCTGGTGTGCGAGGCAGAAAAATTCCGACTAGATATAGTCGGACTAGCCTCCACGCACAGTTTGGGTTCCGGTACAAGCCCTCTCGAGAGGGGCTGGACTCTCTTCCACTCTGGAGTTGCCCACGGTGAGAGGCGTCGAGCAGGTGTGGGTATACGGGGTTCACCCCGACAAACAAGAGGGTAGCCTCCCTCCGACTTCGGGTGGGGGACGGGTCCTGACTGTTGCTTGTGTCTATGCACCAAACGGCAGCTCAGAGTACCCACCCATCTTGGAGTCAAGATCTTGGAGAATGACTTCCGGACGGCTTCGAGGAAATTCTGGTCCACCAGCCGGCGTCTCAGGAGGGGGAAGCAGTGCAACGTCAACTCACAGTACCTCTGGATTGGCAGACTGGGGTGGTGGTTCCCCTCTTTAAGAAGGGGGACCGGAGGGTGTGTTCCATCTAAAGAGGAATCGCACACCTCAGCCTCCCTGGTAAGGTTTATTCAGGAATGCTGGAGAGGAGGGTCCGTCAGGAGGTCGAACCTCGGATTCAGGAGGAGCAGTGTGGCTTTCGTCCTGGCCGTGGAACAGTGGACCAGCTCTACACACTCAGCAGGTTCCTCGAGGGTGCATGGGAGTTCGCCCAACCAGTCCACATTTGTTTTGTGGACTTGGAGAAGGCGTTCGACCGTGTCCCTCGGGAGGTTCTGTGGAGGGTGCTTCGGGAGTACGGGGTGCCGAGCCAACTGATTAAGGCGGTTCGGTCCCTGTATCACCGATGCCAGAGTTTGGTCCGCATTTCCAGCAGTAAGTCGGATTTGTTTCCAGTGAGGGTTGGACTCCGCCAAGGCTGCCCTTTGTCACCGATTCTGTTCATAGATTTTATGAACAGAATTTTTAGGCGCAGCCAAGGCGTTGAGGGGGTCCAGTTTGGGGACCTCAGCATTGTGTCTCTGCTTTTTGCAGATGACGTGGTGCTGTTGGCTTCTCAGGCCGTGATCTCCAGCTCTCACTGGAGCGGTCCGCAGCCGAGTGTGAAGCGGTCGGGATGAGGGTCAGCACCTCCAAATCCGAGTCCATGGTCCTCGATCGGAAAAGGGTGGAACGCCCTCTCCGGATCGGTGATGAGATCCTGCCCCAAGTGGAGGAGTTTAAGTATCTTGGGGTCTTGTTCACGAGTGAGGGGAGGATGGAGCGCAAGATCGACAGGCGGATCAGTGCAGCGTTGGCAGTAATGCGGACTGTGTACTGGTCCGTCGTGGTAAAAAGAGAGCTGAGCCAAAAGGCAATAGTCTCGATTTACCGGTCGATTTATGCTCCTACCCTCACCTGTGGTCACGAGCTATGGGTCGTGACCGAAAGAACGAGATCCCGAATACAAGCGGCCGAAATGAGTTTTCTCTGCAGGATGTCCGGGCTCTCCCTTATAGATAGGGTGAGAAGCTCGGCCATCCGGGAGAGACTCGGAGTAGAGTCGCTACTCCTCCACGTTGAGAGGAGCCAGATGAGGTGGCTCGGGCATCTCATCAGGATGCCTCCTGGACGCCTCCCTGGGGAGGTGTTCCGGGCATGTCCCACCGGTAGGAGACCCCGGGGATGACCCAGGACGCGCTGGAGAGACTTTGTCTCTCGGTTGGCCTGGGAACGCCTTGGGATCCCCCGGGATGAGCTGGATGAAGTGGCTGGGGAGAGGGAAGTCTGGGAGTCCCTCCTGAAGCTGCCACCCCCGCGACCCGACCCCGGATAAGCGGAAGAAGATGGATGGATGGATGGATGGATGGATTGATGGATGGATGGATGGATGGATGGATGGATGGAAACCTACGTTTGCGCTGACGTCAGCCTCGTTGTCAGTTGACGGCTCCAATTATTCCACAGATCTACGTATATAACTATATTGTAGTGTTACCAAAGTACCAGGCAAGACATGGGTTTGATAACCTGCTCTTTATTTCACAAATCAAGAGCTCAACATGTGAGCCAACACACGCAAGCGCCCTGGATCGCTCTTTCCGCCCCCCGCTGCCTTCACGAACTCCCTAGAAAACCGGAAACTACTGGAGTCTAGCAACATACACGTTGCTACTCTAAATAAACTATATATCAAATAACTAACTTAAATAAGTTTATCGAATAATCTGTGTCACTCCAAATCAGTGAATGGAACTCATTGTCAGTGAGGCTCCAATTATTCCACAGCCATGATGCGCCCTCATGCAGTTTAAAGTGAAAATAACATCTGAAGTGATCAACTATACTAAGTGTTAATGATCTACCCAAAGTAGGAAAAGAACTGCGACTTACAGTCCGAAAAATACGGTAATTGAACAATCAAGTACCGTATTTGCCGGTGTATTGGTCGACCTTTTTCGATCCAAAATCGACCGAAAAAAAATCGACCTCGACTTATACACCGAGTCATAAAATTTAACTTTGTATTCATCGCTTCAAATGTGATGGTAACCAATCACATGATGCACCTCATGCATCTCATTGTGCGTTGCACTTAGAAAATTTGAACCGGGCGGCGTGCGCGAGTGCGCGGCCCGCTGGAAGTCGAATGAGGCTCAGCGATCTCCTCCGCGGTGCTTATAAACAGCCGATCCGCTCGGCGGGGGCTATTTTCGGCCACTTGGCGCGTGCGCACGGCCTCCCGGATGTGCCGGGCGGGTGCGCGAGCTCGCCGGCCGCTGGAAGTCGAATGAGGCTCCGCGATCTCCTCCGCGGTGCTTACAAACAGCCGATCCGCTCGGCGGGGGCTATTTTCGGCCACTTGGCGCGTGCGCACGGCCTCCCGGATGTGCCGGGCGGGTGCGCGAGCTCGCCGGCCGCTGGAAGTCGAATGAGGCTCCGCGATCTCCTCCGCGGTGCTTATAAAGTGCCGATCCGCTCGGCTTGGAGCTATTTCCGGCCTTCCGTTGGTGCCGAGCGGCGTGCGCGAGCTCGCCGGCCGCTGGAAGTCGAATGAGGCTCCGCGATCTCCTCCGCGGTGCTTATAAACAGCCGCATGCGCACGGCCTCCCGGAATTTGAACACATTTCGTCAATAAATTTCGCATATTGAATTTTGAAGTTTAATATAATGCAACAATTGAGCTCGACTTATACAAAGGATATATCATAAAATCGTAAATTTCCGTCGAATTTTAGGGGGTCGACTTGTACACCGGCAAATACGGTAATACATTCTGAGAATGACTATTTGTCGTTATACCCAAAATAATCTGAAAATCATTATCTGAAGTTAGAGAATAAAACTGGTAAACAAAGTCTTTGGAAAATTGCAAATGTTTGACAGTGTGGACGTGATATTTTTGGTTTATTTTTATTTTTTAACATTGTTTGCGTATATTTTTCTATGTATGTATATATTTACTGATATTAATTTTTACTGTTCTATAATACGACTCCCGCATTAGAGTTTAACTGTTGGGGTCTGTCGTATGAATTAAAATCATGCTCTGGTGTGTCTAACTCGTTTACTGACATGTTGGAAAAGTGGTTCGATAAGCGGCAAGGGGTAGTCACTAGTTTGAATTTTCTGGTGGGCTGGTCTTGGTGGAGTCTGTGTTTTGTGGTTGTTGCTGTGTTCCTTGCATTAGGATCATTGGACCTGTCAAGCGTGCAGTGGGGAATCATAGAAGGCCCCCACCATACTGGGCCATCCAGTGGGGCAGGCGTGGGATTTTTGCCGGTCCTTGTGGTTCCTAGATTGGAGGATGTGGTCGAGGAGGGCGATGTTGTGTGATTAGTTAGATGTAGGGTCCACGATAATTGATGATGAATATATAGTTATTTTGCTTGCTCATGTGCTAAACAGGTTTCACCGCTTGCACCAGGTACACCAATAATTGACACTGTCAAGTAACATGGTGGATGGGGCATACAGATGGTGCAAAATGTGAGTATTGGATTGTTCCCAGGAATAAATTGGCATGGCTGAAATTCCAAATTTTAGCAGCAGGTGGTGCAAAACGTGAGATGGAATCATTGAATAAATTGGCATTGCTGAAATTCCAAATGTTTCCAAGAGATGGTGCCAAACCTTTACATGAGACCAGAAGGGGCAATCGAGTAAAGAAGCTGAACTAGCAAAAATATGGATTAATAGAATGGCACGGGGTCAGTTCTGAGTCACACATGGAAGCACATGTTTAGATTTTAGATTTTATTTTTTTGCTTGGCTACCATATATTCAGTAACAGCTTAAACCAATATTATCACATAATTGGACCAAGAGAGCCCACTGCCATTAGATACTATGGTGGTGTGTTAAGAA
This sequence comes from Syngnathus scovelli, assembly GCF_024217435.2. Classification (NCBI taxonomy): domain Eukaryota; kingdom Metazoa; phylum Chordata; class Actinopteri; order Syngnathiformes; family Syngnathidae; genus Syngnathus; species Syngnathus scovelli. Next base: position 4,558,906 of record NC_090849.1, read on the forward strand.
ATAGTCAAAAAAAGTTGATTCAAACGTTTTATGATGTATTAATCAGTATGGTTATTGAAGGAATGGGTTTGAAATAAAAAGTCCTGCCTAGCTACAAAAACAGATATGCTCAAACCTCATTGAATAAAGTACGTAAGCAGACAAGTATATTCACATATTAAATCAATAAAAGAAACATTTTAAGCATATAATTATACCTACACACCAAATCAATAAAGGAGACATAACTAGACCTTTTTTGAAAGGGGGTAATGACGAAGGTTTTTATAACTTTATGATCTGATATGTATATCTGAGCACTTTGAAATAACAAATGTTTTTTGATATATTGCCTGAATATCTTAATGACCCTTAAGGAATTGTCTAATGCATACCTGATGATTTTCTAAATCACGAACACTGCCAAAGTCGTCTAAAAATGTTCAGTACTTGATTATATCTTATGTTTTGACTAATGCTAGACGCCAGTTTTCGATTACTACTGAACTTTCTGGACAGAGGGAAATATTCTGCCTAACAAAGAAAAGATATGGTTGTAAGCCTGATTAAACTAAGAATATGATGATGTAAGCAAGTACATGGAGTATCAAAAGAACAAACAAAAACATGGTAAGTGGTGAGTACAAACTTTGCATAGTCAGGGAACATTAATAAATTGATGATGTCACAGCCAAAAGCTCACATAATTCCGTACAAAATGACAAAATTGAAAGAATGATGAATGGGCGGTGTGCGACAGTGGGCGGAGTGGATGTATGTGCAAGAATGGTTTACAGGAAGGACACTTGGAGATAAAACCGGTAGAGGTGCCAGAGGAAGAGCGGCAGGAGGAAAAAAAACCAAGAACCCGGCCAAAGGTGATCACCAAGGCCGAAAGACGGTATGGAAGACAACAGCCCCCACAGACACCAAATCGCCCATAATCAGCACCCACCACCACGGAACCAGCTCTCACCGAACCAGCACCCACTCCCATGGAATCAAAATCTCATGCAAACTTGCCACACCCCCTGACTCATCACCCATCAAACTCGGCCCACACTGGCATGTGCAACTGAATATAAGCTGACCAAAGAACCTTGAACGTTGCCTTTTCTGAATGGAGACTTTCTGCTCTTGAGCATGGTCGCACAAAAGGCCCAGTGCTCTATTATACTTTCCGGAAAACAGAGCTTTCTTAACAAGAATTGTGATTGAACTCAACCAACCTGTGTAAGTCTATATTTTGTTTCGGTGTCTTAGCCTTTTCCTAAAACTGAAGAAATAAAACGAGCATGCGGTGAGTAAATTCGATAACAGGTGATTGGCTATGGCTTTTGCCGTGAGGCGCGGATAGCGCGCTTCTCAAATTGTGGACCAAAAATCCAACATTATTCAAAAAGGTTGATTCAAATGTTTTGAGATGTTTTAATCAGTATGGTTATTCAAAAAGGTTGATTCAAATGTTTTATGATGTATTAATCAGTATGGTTATTCAAAAAGGTTGATTCAAATGTTTTGAGATGTGTTCAGCAGTAGAGTCAATGATTCATGATTTTATGTTTTATTGACATGCATTATTGAAGTTTTATTTTCATGGAAAAGTGTTTTGAGGCTCAGAAGGTCATTAGCCATATTTTTGGTGAAAAATAGTTTGTGGGGAAAATGAAAGAGCGGAAACAGCTTCCAAGGTGGCAGCAGGCTTGCGCAATGTGGGAAAAACATGGATTGAGCAATCCAAAGCAAGGACGCTGAGCCAGCAGTGGTTCCCACCTGAGAGGCAGAAGGGGATTGCGCAACCCTCACTGATCAACTGAGATTGTGCAATCCTATGCAATGGGAAGTATAGATGCCAGTAAGAGAGGGGAGGGGCAGAAAGGCCTATAAAAAAGCCACCACAGACAACTGCGGGGCTTCTCTCTCCCAAAGAGCAATAATACGTGAAGAAGCCCGCAAGAGTTCCAAGACGTTTTCCAGCCTCAGGAATCTTAGTGTAAAACGCAAGATTGCTTCCTTGGATTAATTTGGATAATACTCAAAGAATTGGACTTGACGACATTTCACATGGAACTAGGTGAGGGGAATGGATTTTTCTGTTTAAGCCGGGGGGAGGACAGCCGTGGGGGCGAACGCCGGTCCCCTCAGGGCCAACCTATTTCCCAAATTTGAATTTTAGAAATAAAAGCGAACTGATCACTTGACTTTATTTCCACCAAAAATAGCATACAACTTGTAGCTACCTTTTACTACTCTACTGTTTTTTTGTTTTATAATCAAAAGGACTCCGTGACTGAATGATTTTATTTGAACGGGTATCAGTGAGTGAAATTGTTCAAGTTGTTGGAGGAATTAATATTTGTAATTCTATTTCATACTTTTTCAATAAATGTGGCTTTGTATAATAATTTAATTCGTTGTCAAGTTAAGTCAAGTTTATTTGTATAGCCCTAAATCACAAACAGTCTCAAAGGGCTTCACATAGCCAAAATTGACAATTATTCTCAAAGCATCCCCTGATCTTAAGCTCCCAAAAGGGCAAGGAAAAACTAAAAAAAAACCTGCCAGGGGAAAATGAGAAACCTTGAGAAGGGATCACAGATGGAAGGATCCCCCTTTCAGGATCACCAGGTTGTAATGGATGCAGAGAGGGCACAAGTAATACATAATATGAAAATTAATGAAAAAATGGATGTCAGAGGTGCCCTCGATTGTCCTGGCAGTGTCTTCAAGGGGGTTGAGCTGCAGTTTCTTCATCTTGAATTGGTCCCCGAGAATCCAGCTAGCCGCTATCAGCTTTTGAGCCACCTAACCCCCTCCCCAGCCGGGGAGGGGGTGGGCAGAGAGAACAAAACAAACTCCGGCCAAATCGGCCACTACAAGTTAGTTAAAGGCCATCTCATAGAAATGTGTCTTTAAACGTGTCTTAAATGTTTCTACTGAGGTAGTAGTTCTAATATCCATTGGTAGGGCATTCCAAAGCTCTGGAGCCCGAATAGAGAATGCTCTAGACCCTGCAGACATTTTGTTGGCCCTCGGTGTAACTAAAAGACTAGCGTTTTGCGAACGAAAGTTACGAGACGGAACATAAGGAACGACTAGGTCGACGAGATATGAAGGCGCTAAGCCATGCAGTGATTTATAGGTTAGTAGAAGAACCTTGAAGTCACATCTTAAATGGACCGGGAGCCAATGTAATTTGGCTAATATTGGGGTAATGTGATCAAATTTTCTTGACCGTGAGAGCAGCCTCGCAGCGGCATTTTGCACTAACTGTAGACTTTTGATACTGGATTTAGGAAGACCAGAGAATAATACATTACAGTAGTCCAGGCGCGACGTGACGAACGCATGTATAATAGTTTCCGCATCCCCGGTCGAGAGGATAGGACGAATCTTAGCAATATTACGAAGGTGAAAAAACGCAATCCTGGTTATATTCTTAATGTGTTTTTGAAAGGAGAGCGTTTGGTCAAATATTACCCCGAGATTAGTTACCGTATCACTCTGAGTGATAGTACGGTTATCTATAGTTATAGTGGTTTCCTTAAATAAGTGTTGATAACGAGTAGGACCAATTATCAACATCTCAGTTTTATCTGGGTTAAGACGAAGGAAGTTGAGAGACATCCATTGCTTGATCTCCGCAAGGCACGCCTCGAGATTACAACAGTCCCGTGGATCTGTCATCGATAACGGCATATATAATTGGGTGTCATCCGCGTAGCATTGAAAGCTAATATTATATTTACGTATTATGTCCCCAAGCGGAATCATATAAATATTAAATAAAATCGGTCCGAGTACTGATCCCTGTGGGACACCACACGTAACATTATAAAGCTCAGAGGACGTATTGCCATGGACCACTCGGTGCGTCCTGTCTGATAGATAGGAATTGAACCAGCTTAGTGCTGACCCTGAGATACCAACACAACTTTTAAGACGCCCTAATAAAATATCAAAGTCTACAGTGTCAAAGGCAGCACTAAGATCGAGTAGTAACAATACAGACGACATATTTGAATCCATAGCTATGAGGAGATCATTAGTCACTTTAGCAAGTGCTGTCTCTGTAGAATGATTAGCTCTAAAACCAGACTGAAAAGAGTCATATCGATTATCAGCGACCATGTAATCAATAAGCTGCTGCGCTACTACTTTTTCGAGAAGTTTTGCTATGAATGGGAGGTTTGAAACTGGCCTATAATTACTGAGACAGTCCGGGTCAAGATTGGCTCGCTTAAGTAGCGGTTTAATAATAGCGTTTTTAAAGGCTGTTGGCACTATCCCAGAGGAAACAGACAGATTGATTATATTTAAGACGGACGGTCCTAAAATTGGAAATAATTCTTTAAGTAGTTTGGCTGGAAGCGGGTCGAGTAAACATGTTGTTTGTTTAGCCGTACTAACCAATTTTGTAAGCATTTCAAGGGACACGCTTTTAAAATTTGAGAAGGTTATTGCATGATCCCCAGCGCTAGTAACCGGCGGAGTGATCGGATTGGTATTCTTGATCTCGTCCCTAATGGACTCAATCTTTTGAGCAAAAAATTTCATAAACTCGTCAGCTGAGTGGAAGGAGCTATCGGGGGTCGGCTGGCGCAGTTAGCTTTGCCACTGTATCAAATAGGTATTTAGGATTGTTTTTATTAAGATTAATGACTTGCGAAAAATAACGAGTTTTTGCTAAAATAAGCTCATCTTTATATTTCAGGAGGCTGTCCTTCCATGCCTGATGGAAAACCTCAAGTTTGGTTAAACGCCATCTGCGCTCATGCTTTCTACATACCGTATTTGCCGGTGTATTGGTCGACCTTTTTCGATCCAAAATCGACCGAAAAAAATCGACCTCGACTTATACACCGAGTCATAAAATTTAACTTCGTATTCATCGCTTCAAATGTGATGGTAACCAAGGCCGTTTGTCATGCATCTCATTGTGCGTTGCACTTAGAAAATTTGAACCGGGCGGCGTGCGCGAGTGCGCGGCCCGCTGGAAGTCCAATGAGGCGCCGCGATCTCCTGCGCGGTGCTTATAAAGTGCCGATCCGCTCGGCTTGGAGCTATTTCCGGCCTCCCGTTGGTGCCGGGCGGCGTGCGCGAGCTCGCCGGCCGCGATCTCCTCCGCGGTGCTTATAAAGTGCCGATTCGCTCGGCTTGGAGCTAATTTCCGACCTCCCGTTGGTGCCGGGCGGCGTGCGCGAGCTCGCCGGCCGCGATCTCCTCCGCGGTGCTTATAAAGTGCCGATCCGCTCGGCTTGGAGCTATTTCCGGCCTCCCGTTGGTGCCGGGCGGCGTGCGCGAGCTCGCCGGCCGCGATCTCCTCCGCGGTGCTTATAAAGTGCCGATCCGCTCGGCTTGGAGCTATTTCCAACCTCCCGTTGGTGCCGGGCGGCGTGCGCGAGCTCGCCGGCCGCGATCTCCTCCGCGGTGCTTATAAAGTGCCGATCCGCTCGGCTTGGAGCTATTTCCGGCCTCCCGTTGGTGCCGGGCGGCGTGCGCGAGCTCGCCGGCCGCGATCTCCTCCACGGTGCTTATAAACAGCCGCATGTGCACGGCCTCCCGGAATTTGAACACATTTCGTCAATAAATTTCGCATATTGAATTTTGAAGTTTAATATAATGCAACAATTGAGCTCGACTTATACAACGGATATATCATAAAATCGTAAATTTCCGTCGAATTTTAGGGGGTCGACTTATACACCGAGTCGACCTGTACACCGGCAAATACGGTAATTGTTTAAACGTACGTGTTTCATCTGTGAACCACGGAGTTGGCCATCTACGGCGAGTTTTCAGACGTAGTGGTGCCACAGAGTCGATGGCTTTTAATAATGTCGCATTGAATTCATTTGTAAGATTATCAATAGAGCCGCTGTATGTGGGAAACATGGCGGTTGCCGGCGACAGTAACTCAGATCGCGCAGTTGCAGTCATGGAGTTAAAATTACGGCTGCTATAATTCTGATTGCTCTCTAGTCTTTGACAAGGAACTAAAATTTCAAATTTTATTAAGAAATTATCAGACAGAACAGTAGTGTATGGCAGTACTGCTATATTTGAGGTTGCTAGTCCCCGGGATAATACCAGATCTAAGGTATTTCCATTCTTATGCGTTGCTGCCTGTACAGCTTGCGTAAAACCAAACGTATCGATTAAAGTTTGAAATGCCGAAGTCAGTGGTTCTGACGGTGAATTCATGTGGATGTTGAAATCACTCATGATAACTATACTATCTGCATTTGTCACTAGATCAGCCACAAATTCTGAAAATTCATCCAGGAAGCTAGAGTAAGCCCTGGGTGGGCGGTAAATAACAACAAGATAGAATGACGGTAATGCAGTGGATCGCACAATGAGAACTTCAAATGTTTTAAATACGTGAATTGAGCGAGGCCTAAATCTAAGCTCAGAATTTGAGATGAGGGCGACACCCCCACCCTTTTTTCGAGGGTTAGGGTCATGCGACATGCGAGCTCACAAAATTTGGAGGCGAGGCCTCGTTAAGTGGCAGCAGTTCATTAGGTTTTAACCAGGTCTCGCAAAGACCAAAAACGTTTAGATTATGTTCCGTGATAAGGTCATTAACGAGAACTGCTTTCGTATGAAGTGATCTAATATTCATAAAACCGAATTTAAGTGTAATCGGTTGATCAGGGTGCGTATCTATCGAAGGATTTTCAAACGGGATGCGAGTAAAATTATGTTCTCTAGGCCTAATATCACCTCTCAAAAGTTTATTAGGGCGGTGGGATGAAACGACCGTGGGAATTTGATGATGAATATTTGTTACACATGTGAAGTTATCTAAAACAGGCACCGTTTCATCAGCAAGACCGGCCGGGACGGAGTGATTGGATTTGTCTACTACCCCAGTAGAAAGTGTGTTTATGTGAACTGCAGCACTATTTAAACTGTCGCACTACACGAGGAGCTATGTGTATGCTGAAAGTCTAGCCTAGCGCTAGTTAACTTTAACTTAACAGACTCCAAACCCATCCTCACATGTGGTCTAATCACCTGTGCCCTGGCCTGCTCTAGAGTGACATGTCATGAGAGGCTCAAACAGTAATCTATATTCCTAGAAAGAGTGAAGGCGCCTTCACGGTTAGGGTGAAGGCCGTCCTTCCTCAGCAGGTCGGGGCGGCCCCAGAAGGATGACCAGTTATCTATAAAATACAGTCCCTGCTTTTTACAGAACCCAGCCATCCATTGATTAAGGGAGACTAATCTACTAAACCTCTCATCAGTGCCTCTCCCAGGCAGGGGGCCAGAGACAAATACTCGATGCCGACTCATCTTTCTGGCAAGATCACAAGTCCTCGCTATGTTTTTCTTTGTGATCTCTGATTGTCTCATCCTAACATCATTGGAGCCGACGTGTATCACTATGTCCGAGTAGCTAGTGTTGGTGGAACTACGCTGTTGACGCTGTTGTCAGCTCCCTAAGATTAGCTTCTATGTCGGGTGCTCTGCCCCCAGGAATACACATTACCGTGGCTGGATTTTTAAGCGTAATGTTTCGGGTAATGGAGTCGCCTATGACCAAAGTGCGAGGGCCAGTAGACCGAGATGACTTTGGACGGCTATGCGTCTTACCTGGCTCATCGCGATTAGCAAGCCGCTTGGGGCTAATGTTAACCAGGCTAGCGGGCTGACTACAGCCCGCGTCTGTGTCCGCCGCAACTACTGTTATCGCACTATTCTGCTCTAACTCTAAGAGAAGGGTGCAGTTGGTGCACGAAGCCGTACATACCTCTTGGTCCGCTGCCATACTTTGTGTCCGAAGAGCGACGATCTGTCAGAACAACCCGGAAGTCCAATTCACCTCAGCTCAGCTCATCTCCAGACGACCTCCAGAAATCAGGAAACCGCTAATTTGTATGGCATATGCGTTCGATTGTTTCATTTTGATTTGACAATTCAATTCGGTTACAGGTACTTATTATGGTATAAAATCGGACCGTGATAAATACAATTAATAAACAGGTTTAAATTAGATCGTTATTTATTCATTATTTATTCAGCACTCTGTTGTTATACTTGTTTGTCTGTTGTGGGCCATGTCTTGTCACCGTGGGATAGGGGGAACGAAATTTCGGTTTCTTTGTGTGTCTTTGGCATGTGGAGAAATTGACAATAAAGCTGACTTTGACTTTGACTATTGTTGGATTCAAATCCATTCAATTGTTCGTTGGTTGCGGGCCCGTTCTGTACTTGTCAGGCCGCGCTTAAGTCAAACTCGGACAATTGACGCATTAAATCGCCTTCAAAATTATTCGAAGGATAATCTAATTCCGCTTAATTATTTAATTCATTTAAATATTTACTTCAATTAAGTAATTCATCCGCTGCGGGCCCATTCTGTATTTGTCGGGCCGCGCTTAAATCTAACTTGGACAATTGACACATTAAATCGCCTTCAAAATTATTTGAAGGATAATTTTATTCCGTCTAAATACTTAATTCGTTTGAAAATATCATTCGTTTGAATAATTGATTTATTTGAAGCATTTCAACAGTAAGGAGTTTATATACGGTTAGAATTAATGATTAATGTATCAAATTTCCTCTCAAATACTATTACTGTCATACTTCCATTAATTAGACTCTTCATTGAATAAAGACGTGTAGGCCCGCTACTTCGACAACGAAGTAGAGCTGACCCATATAAATAGTTACTGCGGCACAACTAGGGCAAGTGTGCGCTAGATCAACAAATCCCTGAGGTCTTAACAAAGACATCTAAAAATATCTGAAATATAACAAAAGCCTCAAATCATCGAAGGGAGCCATCAGTATGGCGCGGTTATTCTGACGACATGCCTCAAATTTAAGTTACTCAGCACGAGCGTCGTTTGACTTCAGAGGGATTGGCGTCATAAAGAGATTATATTGATTCTTTTAGAATTAATTTAACAAAGGTGGGTAGCATTCAGACGAGTCCCTTCACCCCCGGCTTATTCAACCCTTTAATGGGAAGCCGGTCGCTTTAATAAATATTGCAGGTTTGACAGGAAATTTTATACCTTAGTCGTGAACTCGTAAGCAATTCTAAACCTGAATCAGTAAAAAACTTAACTGGTGCAACCAGCCCTTACTAGTCAACATGAAATCTGTAAGATATGACCACCAATGGCTCTATTGCGATTAAAACACCCGCACGGGACAATAATTTTGATATGTCAATATTCAGTTGACAAGTCTAGAAACTTAAACCCTTAAGTGCCAGTAACACTTGCAGAGAATAGTGGTTATATAAAAACTTATGATCAATCTATCTCTCTCTAAAGACAATGGGGTGAAAAAGTAGATGTACTGTTGTAAAAAGACAAAACGTGTACAACACTTATTTTGTGTTGAATATGTTTATTCAATATTGCATTAATGATACTGTGCATTTGCCATGTAATTAATTCTTCATCTATGTGAATCTTTTGTACATACTGGAAATTTGTGATTTCATCACTTCATCCAACCATCCATCCATTTTCTATACAGCTTGTCCCCACGGGGACGCGGGCGTGCTGGACAGCACAGCAGTCATCAGGCAGCAGGCGGGGGACAGCCTGAACCGGTTGCCAGCCAATCGCAGGGCACATAGAGACGAAGAACTACTCACACTTAGGGACATTTTGGAGTGCTCAATCAGCCTACCATGCATGATTTGGGGATGTGGGAGGAAACCGGAATGCCCAGAGAAAACCCAACCTCATAATGTAAACAAATGAATTGGTTTTGTGATAAAACATAAGAAGGTAGGGCTGTGTCTGTGTTTTGTTCTGTTGCTTTTCACAAGCGATGATCTTTTGTAGACGAGCCGAGGTGATGACGCATGGCATCAAGTAAACTCCATTCATCTTCTACCGCTTATCCTGGGTTGGGTTGCGGGGGCAGCAGCTTTAGGAGGGACGCCCAGACCTCCCTCTCCCCAGCCACTCCGTCAAGTTCATCCCGGGTGTTAGGGTTGATAGATTAGTTTGATCCTATGCTTATGTTGGAATGTAACCTGTAATAATTAAACTCGCTTGTCCTGTCTTAACAAAAGTAGTAGAACAAAGTGATAAGATCTTTTGAACTGATTGACTAGCTGCAGAGGACGCAATCAAAGTTGTTTTGTTTACACAACATTGTGAAAGACCCCCTGCTGTGCTTTGATCAGCAGGCCAGGGGCTTCGGCCCCATCCTGTCTACTCTGACCCCCACTCTCACCCCCGCTCTGTTTCTCTCAATAAAAATGCTCCTGCAGGAGACCTGAGTCAGACTTCATTCGATCATCGCTGTTCACACAGCGACGAATGGACTCTCCACCTGCAGGTGCTTAAAAGGACTTACTTGTCTCCTGTTTGGTTCTTGCAAAATAAGTTGGAGTGTGCAAAACATTTTGGTGCCGTGACCCGGATCCTCATACCCACCATCTGACCAGCGAAGGAAGACAGGCTGTACACCGTCGACGGGCCAGCGTCCATTCGGAGGAACTGGTAAAGAAAGACCTGGGAAGGAAATCCTTCTTTTGTCTGCCTTCGTCTGACAGAAGTGGATTGACGGGATCCGGCAGTGCAACGAACCAGGGGACAAGTAAGTTAAAGCGCTAAAGATACGGCTTTGGTTTGTCCGAGCTATGAGATACGGCTTTGTTTTTTCCGAGCTATGAGATACGGCTTTGGTTTGTCCGAGCTATGAGATACGGTTTTGGTTTGTCCGAGCTATGAGAATACGGCTTTGGTTTGTCCGGGCTATGAGAATACGGCTTTGGTTTTTCCAAGCCATGAAACAGTTGGGATTCTCGTCCCAGTGGAAGGAACGGGCTAAGAAAAAACAGAGCTTCTTTGTCCTAAGTGAAGTAGGGCGTAGATTCTTTTTTTGTCCATTTTTCTAAGCTGTTTGGAAGGGTTTTACACCCATCCTGAATAGGCCTAAAAATAAAAAGCGCTTGAGTTTGTGTGGTTGAGTGTGACTGGTAATTTGTTGAAAGGTCAATTTAAACCTGCATTGAGGATCCTCAAATAAATAAATAAATACATACATAAATAAATAATATTTTTGAGAAAAAGAAATTGTAAAACCTAAAACTACTAAAATTAAGATGGAATTAAAAACGGTAAATCTCTAGCTCTTGACGGAGATGAGAAGTACATGGCGAGTAGATTTCTTAATTGTATGCAATACATGCCTAAGTGGAAGAAAAAGTATGGCGTAGAAGGGAAGTTGAAAGTTGAAGTGTCCAAGATAGTGGTTGAAATTTTGGAGGACAGTGTGGCTAGGAAGGTAGAACTGAAAAAGAAAGAAAAAGAGAGAGAATTGAATTGTGCTAGGGTGTGGTTGAAAGCTTCACAAGAAAGAAGAGAACAAATCCAAAAGACAAAAGATAGAAAGTTGAAAAGTGATGAGGCCGCCATTCAATTGAGATTTGAAAAATAATTCTGGGTACATAGTGGCATCCCATTCAATGATGCAGATGAGAGTGCTTATCAGCAACATCTTAAAATTGCCCTCCTCACTGGTTTCCCCCCTGACTTAGGCAGTTGGGTGAGGAAACACTTGGTGGAAACGGACACTGCTTGGTTTACAAAAAACATGCAGTGGCCCAGAGACGCTGACAAAGGGATTGAGAAAGGCAAAAGTTCTGATGTATTTCATCTAGATGATGATAATGATCTAAATGAAGATACAACGATCTTCTTCCAAAGTTCCCAAAGGGGCAGAGGAAGAGTTAGATACCAACAAGGTCGCAAGCCACCATTCAAATCAAAACCCCCATCAGATTCAGAAAACTGTTGGAACTGTGGGAGACGAGGACACTTTGCACGAGAGTGTCGTTTTGCAAAACAATACCAATCAAAGGGTGGGGGAAGGGGCAGAGGAAAAGCCAAAATTTTAGCATGACAAGCTTCCTCCTCTTTGACCGTTCGTGCTCATACAAAGAAAGACTTAACAGATGTCCATATGACAACAAAACGTGATTCACAGGTTATTAAAATTATTTCTTATTAGAGCTACTGTCCATACAAGAAGTATGACAGTGCTGTTTGTATGCCCAATGACAAATGACCAGAGATCAAATTGTGTGTGTACACTAAAGTTAAAATTTGTAAGTCAAGTGGTAAATAAATACAACTTGCTTCTAAAAGATAAATGAAAAATTAGAATGTGCTGTCCTCGTGTGCGTGGGAGGGACCAGCTCATGATCGACCACAGGAAATGGCCAGCCTGTGACGAATCATTGGTGCTGGGAACTACCTTTTGCGTGCGAGAGCTGTGCATGTGTGTGCGTATATGTTAAAATGGTGAACATTGGCTAAAGTTTTATTATAAAGAAATTTGCTAGACTGTGGTCTATCCAATTTGCACCGCAGAACAGAAATGATTTTGAAAGATAAAAATGAGAGGAAAAGAGAGAAATCTGTTTGTGAGCAAAAACTGATCCACACTAGTGCATGTTAAGTGACAAGCCCTCATGAGAAATTCGAGAAAGAAAAAAAAAACGACAGAACATGCTTTCAGGAATTGGAAGAAGCAAAATTGTGAATTTAAGACATTGTAATGCTACATTTAATAGGAATAATTGATTGGTTGTGTGATAAGATTATACAAACTTCTATATGCGAGCTAAATCTGAGCAATTGAGTTCTTTGAATTTAAAAACAAAGAAAAATTCTGAATTATTTGCCAACACTTTTTTGTGTTGAGTTTTTTTTTTTGGATTGGTGGATTGTTCTATCAGGAACGTTGAGTTGAAAATGGTATATGTATGTTGTGTGGTGAGCTTGGATGAATTGGGACCAACGTGATAGAAAGACTCCTTTTTGGAGACTGTGTGTGAGATGCAAATGAACATTGATGAATGATAGCCTGAATGAAAAGAAAATACAGGTTGAATGGTTGAAGTTGTTGGAGACTACTATGGAAAATTAGTAGAGTGACTTTGAAGAAAGTGTGATTTTGAGTAAGTTGAATGCTAAGAGGAAAAAAAAGGTGCTTTTGGATTGACAATTAACTAGAGAAAAAACTGGAGAACCAGTAACACATGCAGAAGATGTGTGAACTGGGAAATTGAGAAGCGTTTTGGAAAGAAAGTCAAATTAAATGATGACAGAATCATGTGTAGGAAAGAACACATTCTCCCAAAAAGTTTGTCAAGGTGTGAGGCATGGTTGCCAAGCCTCAGAAGGAGTAGGACAGATAGTGAAAGATAGTAAAAATACAACACTTTATGACATATGGATTCTCTAATACATGTGGCGTCATACCATTAAGTTAAAATGTTCTCATGCTTTTTAAAGTTTTGCTGTAAACAATTGGAAGATTATTGAAAAATGACTAAAGAAGCTATGAGGAAGTGGTGTATGTGTTTGGAAGGGCACGCGCTTATGCGCTTCCCTGGCTAATCAACATTTGTTTGACTGATCAAAGGAACCATTTGCTACAGGATTTAACATCCATTCCCCCAGCCCAAATCCAACCAAGACTAGAGAGTCTCCTTTAAAACAGGAGGCAATAAATGGGATAGCCCCTGTCATAAATGGTCTTTGGTTCGGAGGAATCATTAGGAAGAGCTGAAACTCTTCCTGCAAACACTCCTATCTGCCCATTTCAAAAAGGGCAATAAAATTGACTACAAGAGTTACAAAAGGCAGATGAAGAACAGTCCTTGGCAGATTACATGATCAGAACGCTTAGACTGACGAAGGTGTCAAATGCAAATTTACTGCCGCCTGATCTTTCATCCTCACAGGTCGACAACCCCGTCAAGCCAGGAGACTGGGTCTACATCAAAGTCATCAAAAGAAAGAACTGGGCGAGTCCACGGTGGGAGGGATCATTCCAAGTGTTGCTATCTACACGGACCGCAATAAAGATTTCTCAACGGCCCAGCTGGATTCACCTCAGCCACTGCAAGTTGCAGAGAGTGCTGGACCCCTAATTCGGACTGGTGGGGATGGCTGACTACAAAGGGGCCTCATCGTTTAGGGTGGGGCGTCTCAATGTTGGTGAAGAATCCATCGATCCCCACTCCGCTAGGCGAGGGGATGTCCCGGTGTCTCTGCCATCCTAGTAGCGATGGGGCTCCATATGCCAGATGGATCCTCTGCTGCGTTGTGGTTGGAGCGTGCTATGGTCTATGGACTCATCTGAACAGACCAAGTGACAATGTTGACCGTGGAAAACGATGGTCACGCGATGAGAACTTTGAGGACTGGTCATGGGACCCCAAAAACCCATACGAAACCAACACTTGGTACCGGTACGTCAAGTTCACTGTGAAATCACACACACAGGAGGGTTGCTATGTGTGTTCCAAACTTCCTCCTTCCTCTACACAAGTTCACTTGGAGGCCAGAGCAATGAATCTCACTGAAGCAAAATGTATGGCATCCATGGGAGGAGTTGGACATCAACACCGTGCTGTCATAGTTAGTGATGCCGACCCTTCCCGCCCTGGACTTGCGGAAGGTACCTGTTATCAGCTTTTCTGGACAAATTTCAATGTGACTGTTAAAGGACGAACATTGCCGCAGGTGGCCTACACAGACCGGCCACCTGGAGTGAACTATACGTGTTACATCCAAGGAAATGAGACCCACAAATGCATTGACAGCGACTGCTCTCCAGGAGGAAACTGGATGGGAGCTTTGAATATCACCGCTGAGTGTCAGGAAAAGAGAGCCATTTCAGGTGGTGAGGGCTCTCCGACCAACATGGCTGCACCATCAAACGGAACATACTTCATACAGAATGGCCGGTGGCTTTGTGGTCACAAGGTTTATCCGCTGCTGCCCGCCAACTGGACAGGAGTGTGTGCACCAGTGTGGGTGACAGACCACACCTACAAGATACACCATCATCAGCTAATGAAAGCACACAACTCTTCTGGACGTTGACGCGGGGCAATTGCAACCTTTGACCCCCATGACCCTGTCTGGGGTGCGAATGTTCCAGACGATCATAAAGTATGGTCCGCTGGAGACAAAGTTGTTCATCCGCTTTTTCCTTGGATCGGAGTTGGAAAACAATCTCTCTTCATGGAGACACTGAACTATCGTTTTCAATCCTTTGTGAATCTCTCACTGCAAGTCAACGGTGGACAAAATAGAGATTCAGGCTATCAGGTTGATGGTCTTGCAAAACAGGATGGTTCTGGACTTGATCACTGCAGCACAAGGTGGTGTGTGCCACATCATTGGGACTTCCTGTTGCACATACATTCCAGGAGATAACGACACGCACATCAAAGATGCCATGGAGTCATTGAAGAATTTACAGCAGGCCATGGCCGAGGATAAAATCCCACATCAATGGGATTTCTTTTCATGGCTATTCTCTGGCGCTTGGTGGCAGTTGCTGTTGAAACTTGTGACTCCTGTGCTTGCTGTGCTGGTATTGTGTTGCTTATTTACGTCCTGTGTTATCCCATCTTTGAAGTCTGCTGTGACAAGGGTTGTATCTTCTACCATGGCACAAGTGCATATACAACTTCTAGGACATGACGGATCTGATGACTATAATGTGCTGCGAAACGTGGATTGCATAGATGCTGTTTAGCTCAGCATTATTTTACAGAAACTTGATGATTTGACCATCGAAAATGCCTTGCAAGTGATGGGTACAATGATGTATTGTTTCTGTGTTTTTCTTTTTCTTTTTATTATTTTTTTTATTGATAACATTCTGGTCGCCTAAGGCAGAGGGACCGTGTGAGGCTTTTCCTGCAATTATCTGGCTGCAGGTTTTTAACTCGCACAATGTATTTATACTGGAGTATTGAGGAACAAAAAACTCATCTTCACTTAATTGTGTTTGATTGATCGGGGTTTGACATAATCATATGATAATCAGGAGGGATATGTTGGGGTTGATAGATTAGTTTGATCCTATGCTTATGTTGGAATGTAACCTGTAATAATTAAACTCACTTGTCCTGTCTTAACAAAAGTAGTAGAACAAAGTGATAAGATCTTTTGAACTGATTGACTAGCTGCAGAGGAAGCAATCAAAGTTGTTTTGTTTACACAACATCGTGCAAGACCCCCTGCTGTGCTTTGATCAGCAGGCCAGTGGCTTCGGCCCCATCCTGTCCCATCTGACCCACACTCTCACCCCTGCTCTGTTTCTCTCAATAAAAATGCTCCTGCAAGAGGCCTGAGTCAGACTTCATTCGATCATCGCTGTTCACACAGCGACGAATGGACTCCCCACCTGCAGGTGCTTAAAAGGACTTACTTGTCTCCTGTTTGGTTCTTGCAAAATAAGTTGGAGTGTGCAAAACTCTAACACCGGGGGATCTCAAGGCATTCCCAGGCCAGCTGAGACACAGTCTCTCCAGCGCGTCCTGAGTCGTCGCCGGGGTCTGCTGCTGGTGAGAGGTGTTCAGGAGGCATCCTAATGAGATGCCTGAGCCATCTCATCTGGCTCCTCTCAACGTAAAGGAGCAACATCTTGGCTCAGTGTCCCTCACAGATGACTGAGCTTCTCACCCTATCTCTAAGGGAGAGCCCGGACACCCTGCGCAGGAAACTCATTTCGACCGCTTGTATCCGGGCTCTTGTTCTTTCGGTCATGACCCATAGGTCGGTTTGACCCATAGGTAGGTTCACCTTTTGGCTCAGCTCTTTACCACAACAGACCGACACAACAGACACCGACCACCTTACAGCCACAGCTCCGGTCGGCCGCCTAAACAATGGAGGCATGGAACGTGGTCCACTCAGACTCAATGTCCCCCGCCTACCCCAGGATGTGGGAAAAGCTCTGTTGGAGGTGAGAGTTACACCCAGCTCTGTCCGAGTCACGTGTCGTTGGGTCCTTGGGCAGGACACTTCACACACCTTACTCACACTGTTAGATGGAGGTCAGAGGGGCACTGGCAGCCACACCTCTGCCAGGCTGTCACAGGACAGCTGTGACTACTACACATGAAGATTACCACCACTAGAGTGTGAATGGGTGTGCTTTGAGTACAATAGTGAAGCATCTTTTAGTGTTCAATTTATTTATTCTACGAGTGAACATTTGGGCATCACTAGTTAACTAGTTAAATCAAAAGAGCCTTTTGACTATTTTACTAGTGAGCAGGTCGGCATCTACTAGTTCTACTAGTGGACATTTTGGATCTGACTAGTCAAAATGTCACACTAGTGCTCTTGTGGATATTTGGGGCATACCAAGTAATTTTTTTTTAGACTTGCTAGACTTGCATATATAGATGCTCCAATTTCCGTAACATCTGCCGTCCTCAAATGACGACCAGCATTCGTGCCAGTTGTATACAGTTATAACCAGTCTTTGACCTGTCGAAACCGGAATCGCCGCCATCTGCCCAGTGTATGAGTCAGTCGTGCTAGGTGAGTGAAGCCGAACGGTTGCAATTCACGATGGAACATGATCAAAGGTGAGCTCCGGGATATTACGATAGACTCGAGATAGGGAGGTGAAACTTTTAGGGAACAATTATCACATAATAGTTATTGACTGATGTGATTGCAGTGATGATTCGCCCTGACGTATTTCCTCCATGTATTATTTTATGCAAAACATCTATATATAGACTATGGGCGTCTTTGGGTACAAAATCGGTGCTGGATGTCCTCAATGCAATCGAAGGTGAAGATGAAGACGCAGCTGTGGATGAAATCTTCATTGCTCCCCCCGCGGTCAGTGTAGAGTCTGCGTCTGACAAAATTCCCCGACGCCAGGCCTCTCGCCGCCCCCACGATTGTCGTCGGAAAGAGCACAAATCAGAAGCTGGACTTCTTCCTTTCTGATGTATATCCTCACTTTGTTCGAGAGACCATCAAGTATGCGGCGGTGACTAACTCCAACTTCCAGCTCACCATCGGAGAATTGAAGCGCGTGTTGGGGATCTTGGTGCTCTCGGGTTACCACTCTCTCCCCAGTCGCCAACACTACTGGAGCACAGATGAAGATCTCCAGTGCGCCCTCGTCACTGGGGCCATATCACGCAACAGGTTCGAGGAGATCATCTGCTACATTCACTGCGCCGACAACGCGCACCTGAACCTCAGCGACCGGATGACAAAGCTGCGTCCGATGATGGACATCCTCAACGCTCGGTTCAGGGAGGCGTATCCAATGGACTGCAATGTTGATCTGGACGAGGCAATGACTGAATATTTTGGAAGACATGGATACAAGCAAGCAATCCGAAACAAGCCGGTGCGGTTCGGCTTCAAGGCCTGGTGCCTGAACAAGTGGGACCAATGGCTTCCTGCTCCGCTTCGACATCTACCAGGGGGCGAGTGGAGACGACCTCCCCGATGCTGTGCGTGCACTTTCGCTACACGTCTGCTTCGACAACTACTTCACCGGCCTCCCGCTAGTTGCAGAGCTGCGCAGGCGGGGCTACACTTGCACGGGGACGATCCGAGAAAACCGCATCCCACGCTCCTGCCCGATCACAGATCAGAAGGCTATGAAGAGTAAGCCGCGGGGTGCCGTGTCTGTCGTGTACGACACGGCAAACAAGATTGCGCTCACTCGGTGGAAGGATAACGCCGTGGTCACCATCGCCTCCACCCTCGCCGCCGAGCATCCTCTGCAGAAGGCGTCACGCTGGTCAGCGAAGGAGAAGAAGAAGGTGGCAGTGGAT
This sequence comes from Syngnathus scovelli, assembly GCF_024217435.2. Taxonomy (NCBI): domain Eukaryota; kingdom Metazoa; phylum Chordata; class Actinopteri; order Syngnathiformes; family Syngnathidae; genus Syngnathus; species Syngnathus scovelli. The sequence continues at coordinate 4,577,495 of NC_090849.1, forward strand.
CAGCCATTTGTTGTCCAGCTGTACAACCGCAGCATGGGCGGCACGGACCGCGCCGACCAGAGCATCGGGCTCTACCGCATCAACATGCGGCGGAAGAAGGGTGGTGGCCGATATTCACCTGGATGCTGGACGCGGCCGTCTTCAATGCATGGGTGCTGCACCGGCTGGATGAGCACGGCGGGATATCTCTGCTTGACTTCCGATGCGAGGTGGCCCGAACTCTGCTTGCAGCACCAGGCATCACTCGAGCTCGGAGAGTGGGCAGACCGCGCCTGTGCGCAGTTGCCGATGACTCCCGCTTCGACGGCATGGAGCACTGGCCGGAAGTGGCGGAGCAAGGCCGAAAATGCGCACTGCCGACTTGCAAGTCGCGTCCGTCCAGTGCGTGCTCCAAGTGCCGTGTGGCACTGTGCATGAAGTGTTTCCGTGGTTACCACCAGCCGGAACAGAATGTGTGAGAAGCACTGGTCGCGTGATCCGTTTTCTGACCGGAAGTGGCGGCGCAAGGCTGAGCATGATCACTGCTGAGTTACAAATCACGGCCGTCCACTGCATTTATGGTACCACAATCTTCAGTCACTGCGCTTATTGTACCGTGGTTTTGTACCGTTTTCCCTGAAAGTTTGTTGCAAATACATACGGCTATGAAAGCCAACTTGTTTTCATAGAAACTTTGGCATTTTCTTTCGACTGGTCCCTATACAGGCGCACTGGGTAGCACGTCCGCCTCACAGTTAGGAGGGTGCGGGTTCGATTCCACCTCCGGCCCTCCCTGTGCGGAGTTTGCATGTTCTCCCCGAGCCCGCGTGGGTTTTCTCCGGGCACTCCGGTTTCCTCCCACATCCCAAAAACATGCTTGGTAGGCTGATTGATCACTCCAAATTGTCCCTAGGTGTGAGTGCGCGTGCGAATGGTTGTTTGTCTCTGTGTGCCCTGCGATTGGCTGGCAACCAGTTCAGGGTGTCCCCCGCCTACTGCCCGATGACGGCTGGGATAGGCTCCAGCACGCCCGCGACCCCCGTGGGGGCTAAGCGGTTCAGAAAATGGATGGATGGATGGATGGTCCCTATACCCTGGGGATGACGGCCACCGTTGACTGGAGGCGTTGCACATGCATGCCCATTGAAAATTGCGGAAATGGTCCCTTTCATGTTGCAGACAGCTGTTACGTGTAAAACACAACTAACTCTGAACATTCAAATAAATTACATCACGTTACACTTGTAAATCGTCAGAATGCTCCGATTTTTGTGCACGTATCAGCCCATAGTCTATATATCGATGCCGCATCTCTCATGTACGCGACGTCATAACCAAAAAAGCGCGGCATATTCGTACTTAGGGACACCTAAGGACCCAGAAAATATGCACCTTTTTAGAAAAAACAATTTGGGCAGATCCGGGTTAAGGGGCTTTCGCTAGTAAACGAGTCAGTGTTTATTTTTTTTTATCCAAGTGGTTATTACAGTTCTCACTATTTAACTGGCACAAAAAGTCACAGGTCACACAGGTCACATGTGAGATCAATTCACGTTTGACAAGTAAACATGTAGACGCTTTTGTATCTTATTAGATTACTAGTAAGCTTGGTCCAGTTGGCCACTAGGGGATCAAAAAATTCTCTCTCTCTCTCTCTCTCTCTCTCTCTCTCTCTCTCTCTCTCTCTCTCTCTCTCTCTCTCTCTAACACATACTTATTTCTAATTCAGGTATCATATTCTGCATTTCGTAACACATTTTGTGCATGTAATGTGAATTACAAATTAATTTTGAGCATTAATCCAATCCCTGTCGGCTATTCAAGAACAACTCTCACCTACTACTGTCACAAATGATTATTTTGCTAGTTGACTGGTCACCTGTAAATGATCGTGCAACTTAAATTGAAGGCGATACTGTGGCCATAACATTTTTAGCTGTTTAAATTTAGTGTATTTGAAATTAGAACCATAAACTATTGTATTCACTATGCCCACTTGCACTAAGAGCAATAAACGTGGATGTCACTTGATTTTCAGAATTCTATAGGTGGCGTGTGGGATGAAAGCATTTTGTTTTGAAAGGGGGTGGTACATCGTAGTAGGAGTAAATTCTAAACCCACTTTTTCTGCACACCATGGAGAAAATTTAAGGAACATTTATCATATTTTTTTTATTTAGTATTGATACGATAGTATTGATAATTGCCAACGAGACAGCAAGTAGAGTGGCAAAACATTTGGTAGGAGTGGCAGCTCCCACCACTTGCCATATTGTAAAACAGCCTGTTTGCAAGCCTTTGCAGCCTACCTTAACTCGTGATTGCCTGTAATTAATTTAAGCCATGGTGTTTCATCAGTGGCAGTTCATCGGGGCCTCGCTTGAGTCAGAAAGACACTTTAGACCTGGGGAAAAAAAGATTAATCAATGAACATGTTTAAAAAAAAACTGTGAAATGAAAACTATACATTATTTAATATATAAACGAGTGCTATCAGACACTTGAAAATAAGCTAATCAACTACAGGATTTGTAATAAATTAATCACATTTTATTCTCATACCTGATTAAAGTCCACAAATGCAGATTTTGAATTCTAGGACATTACAAAATTATAGTGCATGACTAATCAATTGAATGAGAGAGATGAGAATATTTGAAATCCACATTTTTATTAATGAAGTGTGACTGACAATGAAATTTAAAAGAAAAAAGGTCAAGCACATCAGCCAACCAATTAAGCCTGGCGCATTATTCAAAAATGCAAAAGAAAAACACAATTAATTGAATGAGAGAGATAAGAATATTTGAAAGCCACATTTTAATTAATAAAGTGTGACTGACAATGAACTCTAAAAGAAAAAAAGGTCAATCACATCATCCAACTAATTAACGTAATTTCCGGTGTATAAGCCACGACTTTTTTCAAAAATTTTGAACCCTGCGGCTTATAGTCAGGTGCGACTTGTATAAGATTTTTTTCGTGATTTTTGTGATGACTTGATCACTTTTACTCTTAACACTATTATATACAGTAAAAGCTACAAAATAAACTGACAAATAACTCGTTTTCAAATCAGACGAGTAAAAACTGGTCAAATATTTAAAAATTAGATATTATTAAAAGTGAAGACAATTTGCAATTCTAGTAATGACACACGAATTTGATGCACAATCTGTCTTCGCGGGCCACATAGAATGATGTGGCGGGCCGTATCCAGCCGCCGGGCCTTGAGTTTGACACCTGTCCTCTAAACGCTTTCTCTTACTCTGCCATGTGACTCTGAGATTACACAAAGCAGTGGCGCTGTTTGAACCATCTGCATTGTATTAAAACCCAATCAATCCGCATTTAAATTCAATTCTTCTGAAATTTTGCTCACCAAAAACAAGTTGTAAGGAATGTGAACTTTTAATGCATTTTATTCAGAAGGTTACTTTGAATTTTAGGCGGCTCGGTGGTGCACTGGGTAGCACGTCCGCCTCACAGTTAGGAGGGTGCGGGTTCGATTCCACCTCCGGCCCTCCCTGTGCGGAGTTTGCATGTTCTCCCCGAGCCCGCGTGGGTTTTCTCCGGGCACTCCGGTTTCCTCCCACATCCCAAAAACATGCTTGGTAGGCTGATTGATCACTCCAAATTGTCCCTAGGTGTGAGTGCGAGTGCGAATGGTTGTTTGTCTCTGTGTGCCCTGCGATTGGCTGGCAACCGGTTCAGGGTGTCCCCCGCCTACTGCCCGATGACGGCTGGGATAGGCTCCAGCACGCCCGCGACCCCCGTGGGGACTAAGCGGTTCAGAAAATGGATGGATGGAGGTTACTTTGAACCCTGAGGCTTAAATGGCAGTGCAGCGTACTTATGGATTTTTACGGCCTCCGGCCTCCAGGGTGCGCTCTAGCAGGAAGCAAGAGTGAGACAGGCGAAGAAGAGATAATGCGCCGAAGAAGACGTGCTAGTTTGTGTTTACAACATTTCGCGCATCACGCAGAACGCGATCAAGACGGACATTACTGAAAGGAAGCTTTTATACACAAACCGTCATTATGGGGGACAAAAGAAATGCATATGATGCCGATTTTAAGCTAAAGGAAGTCGATGTTGATGACATTGTGTTGCGGCACCCTTTTCTTTATTTCGTGGTCCCGTCTACTCTGGAGCTATACGTGTCGCTCGCTAGTTTAATGTAATTTTGCGCTTCGTGCATGAATAAGATCAGCATGAACAGACCCTCATCATGGAAAGTGCTAGAAGAAATGGATAAAAACGACGACGAAAGAGATACTGAGAAAGTGTGTGGCGAAGGATATCTAACGCTATTCCAATCGGAAATTGAGGAGGAAGACTTCGATGGTTTCAGTGCACAGGAGGAAGATGAAGACGGTGAAGCTCTTTTTTTACTTTTACTTTGACCAGCCCTGTTAGTGCTGTGTTACTTCCGTGTTGCTGCGGTATTACTGCCACGTCACAGGCAGTGTTTGGAAAGAAATGTTAAGGTATGTTATTAAAACTTTAAAAAAGCTTTCTGTGTCCAGTATTTCTTTGTTAATAACTCGCGTGCTCACTTCCGTGTTGCTGCGGTACTACTGCTGCGTCACAGGCAGTGTTTAGAAAGACATTTTAAAGCATGTTATTCAAACTTCAAAAAGGCTTTCTGTGTACTGTCTTTCTTTGTAAGAAAAACTCCTGTGCACGTGCAGCTTATAGCCCGGGTGCGGCTTATGTAAGAAAAAAACTAAAATATCCCCGAATTTTAGCTGGTGCGGCTTATACATCGGTGCGGCTTATACACCAGAAATTACGGTAAGCCTGGTGCATTATTCAAAAATGCAAAAAAAAAAAAACTTAAATAAAATAAAAAGCTGACGCAATATTGCAATACAAAATCCAGGGATCTCCTGCATTAGTTGTACCTCTGCATTTTTTTTCCTCTTTTGAATAGAAAACACTTTGTTTACTATGTACTGTACAACCAACCTTAATACTATTATACTGTAGTTCCAGAATACGAATGTCTCTTTAGACATCAGGTGACCAACATTCGCACTTATGTGATAGAACTGTATTAAAAAAAATCATGTCAGTGCTACAATTCCCTCCTGAAAAAAAACTCTGAAGAGATTTAACGGTATTTGGGAAGATAAGGGTGATACACTTACTGACACCCACTTTTTGGGCGGAGTATGCTAGATTTGACGCATCAGCCCACATAGTCATTTAAATATCTCAAAAATCAACAAGAAGAAAAAAAACACCCTAAAACAGGCATTCAATAGTATGCATGAATCAAAACTAACCCAGGTAAATATTGGCTCGTGATAAAACTATGGGTTCTTCCCATTGTCATTTAATCCGTCAATCAAAACAAATAATTCCATTTCAAACACACTCACAACTATTGTTCAGAGAAGTCCAGACTCTTGCCCCCGTTAATAAATTAGACTGCCATCAAATTGACTGAAACAAATTGCACGCCCCAAGGGATAGAATGGCATCATCCCTCTCCAACAAATCACCAGTTATTTTTGAACTACTTTTGGACAATAACTTGGATCTGCTCCTCCTCTGTGAAACATGGCAACAGCCCCTGGACTTTTTTTTCTCTCAACCAAGCCACTCCGTCCAACTACAGCTACATTGCCAAACCCCGCCTCGCTGGGCGAGGAGGTGGTATTGCTGTCCTCCACGTGTCCCTACACATCACTGAATTGGGCCTGAACCTCCCATCTATTTCATCCTTTGAATATCTCGCTTTTTGCCTCCCCAACTCCACTACTGCTGTTCTTATCTACCGCCCCCCAAAGTCACATCCGTCTTTTCTTTCTGAACTCTCTGAACTCCTCACCATTGTATCCTCAGTCTCCTATCGCCTCCTGCTCATCGGTGACTTCAAGATCCACATCGACCAGCTAACTGCTCCACTGACGTCTGACTTCATCTTCATCACCGTTCATGCTGAAACCTTTAAACAACACATCTCCTCCTATCGTGATGCTCTTCTTGCTGCCAAATCTGCTTACTTCTCATCTCTCATTAATAACACCACCCGGAACCCCCGCATACTGTTCTCCACCGTCAACAAATTGCTCCAGCCAACGGCCACCAAGCCACCCTCCTCACCCGCCCTCTGTAACTCCTTCCTTGTCAGCTTTAACAACAAAATTGCCCAAATCAACAGTTCTCTGACCGTCACCATCAACAACTCCTTCTCCCCCACCTCCCCTCCTCTCCTGCCCCCCCTTCCCAATCTCCCGCCCTTCCCCTCTCTCACTGCCTTCTCCCTTGTCGACTCCTCCACCATCCTAGACATCATCACCGCATCCAAGACAACCACCTGCTCTCTCGACCCCCTTCCAACGACCTTAACTAAGGCCTGCCTCCCTGTCCTCCTCCCTTACCTCACCACCCTTTATAATTAGTCTCTATCCCTCGGCCACTTTCCCACTGTCTATAAGCTTGCAGCCGTCACCCTCGTCCTCAAAAAGCCCACCTTGGACCCACTCAACCTCTCCAACTACCGTCCCATCTCCAACCTTTCATTCTTTTCCAAAATCCTTGAACGCATTGTCTCCGCCCAACTCCACACCCATCTCCACTCCAACAACCTCTATGAACCCTTCCAGTCCGGATTCCGCCCACTTCACAGCACTGAAACAGCTCTTGTTAAAGTCACCAATGATCTCCTCATTTCCGCTGACTCTGGTGCCCTCAACATCCTACTACTACTTGACCTTAGCGCAGCCTTTGACACTGTGAACCATTCCATCCTCCTCCAAAGGCTGCGCCAACTAGGTGTTGAGGGCACTGCACTCGACTGGCTCACCTCCTACCTCACCAACAGAAACCGGTTCATTTCTCTCTCCGGTCACACATCCATCCTCTCCCCAGTTACACAAGGGGTCCCCCAAGGCTCAGTTCTTTGCCCCCTCCTATTCATGTTACCTCTTTCCTCTTGGTAATGTCATCCGCAAACTTAATCTGGACTTCCACTGCTATGCAGATGACACCCAGATCTATATACGCACCACACCAACCCATAACCCTTCCCTCATCCACTTTGAAACCTGCATCTCTGCAATAAAAACATGGCTGTCCCACAACTTTCTCAAACTCAACAGTGATAAAACAGAGCTCCTCCTCATAGGCACTAAATCCTCCCTTAATAAAACTGGATCCATCACACTCACCATCGACCCCACAAACATCACTCCCTCCCCCCTGGCACGCAACCTTGGCGTTATTTTTGACCCCACACTGTCCTTTCACCCTCACGTTAGCTCAGTTGTCAAGACCTCCTACTTCCACCTCAGACGCATTGCCAAAATCCGGCACTGCCTCTCTCTCCCTGCCGCTGAATCCCTCATCCACGCCTTCATCTCATCCTGGCTTGACTACTGCAGCTCCCTTTTTACTGGAATCACTGCTCACTCACTCCATAGACTGCAACTAGTCCAAAACTCTGCTGCCCGTCTCCTTACCCACACCCGGTCCCGTGAACATATCACTCCTGTTCTCCGCTCTCTTCACTGGCTCCCCATTGAGGAGCGCATCATATTCAAGATTCAAGAGTTTTTTATTCGCCATGTTTGAGCGTGCCAAACAAGGAATTTGACTTCGGTAAATCACAGCCTCTGTTCAACATTTAGGTGACTAACAACAACACTCAGGACATGTGAAGAACGAAAGATATTCTCAAACACCCCCTGATCTTAAACTGATCTTAAACTCCCAAGAGGGCAAGGAAAAACTCAAAACTCCAGCTAGGGGAAATGAGAAACCTTGAGAAGAGACCACAGATGGGAGGGTCCCTCTTCTAGGATGACCAGGCTGCAATGGATGCAGAGAGGACACATAGTACAAACAGTGTAGACAAAAAAGGTGTGGAAAGCGGGATGTTATTGCACAGTAATGACTCTGAGACTCTAAGAGTGGTGTGAGTTCATCAGAGCGACAGCCTGTGGGAAGAAGCTGTCTCTGTGTCTGCTGGTTTTAGTGTACAGAGCTCTATAACGGCGTCCGGAGGGGAGTAGTTCAAACAGGCTGCAACCTGGGTGCGAAGGGTCTGTTGAGATGTTACTTGCACGTTTCCTGGTCCTGGACAGGTACAAGTCTTGGATAGATGGGAGGTTGATTCCAATTATCTTTTCTGCAGTCCTTATTGTCCGTTGCAGTCTGTGCTTGTCTTGTTTGGAGGCCGATCCAAACCAGACAGTGATGGAGGTGCAGAGGACAGACTGGATGATGGCAGTGTAGAAGGTCTTCAGCAGCTCCCGCGGCAGGTTGAACTTCTTGAGCTGTCTCAGGAAGTACAGCCTCTGCTGGGCCTTCTTCCGGGCAGAGTCTATGTGGCCGGTCCATTTCAGGTCCCGAGAGATTGTGGTTCCCAGGAACTTGAAGGTGTCTGATGAGAGAATAGTATTACTGCGGATAGTGAGGGGTGAAAGTGGTGAAGGGCCTCGCCTGAAGTCCACTGTCATCTCCACGGTCTTGAGCGGGTTCAGGTCCAGGTGGTTTTGGCTGCACCAGTGGACCAGCCGCTCCACCTCCTGTCTGTACGCAGTCTCATCACCGTTCTGGATCAGTCCGATGAGAGTGGTGTCGTCTGCATACTTCAGGAGCTTCACGGAAGAGTCACTTGCGGAGAAATCGTTGGTGTAGAGGGAGAAGAGCAGTGGGAAGAGGACGCATCCCTGAGGGGCTCCAGTGTTGGTGGTCAGGGTGTCAGATGTGATGCTCCCCAACCTCACACGCTGTCTCCTGTTGGTCAGGAAGCTGGTGATCCACTGACAGGTGGAGGCAAGCACCGCGAGCTGGATGAGCTTCTGTTGGAGGATGTCAGGAGCGATGGTGTTGAACGCCGAGCTGAAGTCCACAAACAGGATCCTGGCGTATTTTCCTGGGGTGTCCAGGTGTTGCAGGATGTAGTGCAGTCCCATGTTGACCGCATCATCCACCGACCTGTTAGCCCGGTAGGCAAACTGGAGGGGGTCCAGCAGGGGGCCCGTGACATCCTTCAGGTGGTTCAGTACTAACCTCTCGAAAGATTTCATGACCACAGATGTCAGTGCAACAGGTCTATAGTCATTCAGACCTGTGATGGCGGGCTTCTTGGCCACTGGAACGATGGTGGAGCTCTTGAAGCACGAGGGCACCTCACACATCTCCAGGGAACGGTTGAAGATCCGTGCAAAGGTGGGCGCCAGCTGCTCAGCGCAGACTTTCAAGCAGGAAGGTGACACGCCGTCTGGGCCCGGTGCCTTCCTGATCTTTTGTCTCCGGAACATCTGGCGCACTTCCTCCTCGCGAATCTGGAGTGCGGGCGCGGCCTCTGCAAGAGAGAGAGTCGGTGACCACGGTGATGGAGGTGTGGACAGAGCAGTTGTGGGGGGAGGTGAGTATGTGGATTGTGTGGATTGTGCTGCAGGAGGTCCCGTTGTGTGGGAGGACCGATCAAACCTGCAGTAGAACCTGTTTAGCTGGTCAGCGAGCCTTGGGCTCTCCACAGGACGGGGGGGTTCGTTTCTTGAAGCCCGTGATGCTCTGCAGGCCTTTCCACACTGTTGAGGGATCAGGATTGGCAGAGAGGTGTCTCTCCAGGCTCTCCCCGTAACACCTCCTGGCTTTCCTGACCTCTCGGTTCAGTGTGTTTCTGGTCTGCTTGAACAGGTCCCGGTCGCCGCTCCTGTAGGCCTCCTCCTTGACTTTGCGCAGCCTCCTAAGGTTCGGTGTAAACCAAGGTTTGTCGTTGTTGTACGTGCAGATGGTCTTAGTCTGCACACACAGATCCTCACAAAAACTGATGTATGATGCGACAGTGTCAGTGAGTTCACGCAGGTCTGAATTTGCAGCTTCAAAAACACTCCAATCGGTGCAGTCAAAGCAGGCTTGGAGGTCCTGCCTTGACTCCACTGTCCACTTCCTGACAGTCCTCACCACAGGCTTAGAAGTTTTTAGTTTCTGTCTGTAGGCAGGGATCAGATGAACTAGACAGTGGTCCGAGAGTCCTAAAGCTGCACGAGCCACAGAGTGGTATGCATCCTTAATTACGGTGTAGCAGTGGTCCAGTGTCTGTGCCCCTCTGGTGGGACACATTATGTGCTGTCTGTATCTGGGGAGTTCGTGTGCGAGGTTCGCCCTGTTAAGATCACCCAGAACAAGATACTCCTCCTCGCCTTCAAAGCCCTCCACAACCTGGCTCCCACTTACCTATCCGACTTCCTTGTCCCCTATTGTCCCAACCGCCCCCTCCGATCCTCCAACACCTCACGTCTGACAGTCCCAAAATCTAAACTCAAATCCTCTAGGGACAGAGCCTTCTCCTGCACTTCACCCCGACTCTGGAACTCTCTCCCTCAGTCTGTCTGTGACTCACCCACACTCCCCATATTTAAGTCTTGTCTAAAAACTTACCTCTTCTCTCAAACCTATGACCTCCCCTACCCATAACTCGTTTCATTGTCTTAATTTTATCCCATTGTCTCTTCCCCGTCCCCCTACCCCTCCCCTCCTGTTTGTCTTTGCCTTCTTCCCTGTAAGCGTCTTTGGGTTTTTGAAAAGCGCTATACAAATTTAATGAATTATTATTATTATATTATTATCGTAGTGGTTCATCTTTTGTTGAAGTGCCCCTGGTACCAAGATATCAAAAATTCCCCTTGTAGGATTGTTAAAGGATGAAAACTAAGTAAATTAAATGTATTTTGTGTTCAGGTTAAAAGATCTAAATGCTTCTCCTGTGAGTAAATTGCAAGCATTTCAGACAATTTTGATGAGCATTCCTGCCCAACTCCAGGAAATGAATGATTTCATAGAGGTATCACATAAAAGCTTATTTTCATATTATTGCATGCACAGTTACTAGCCCTTTTAATTATTTTTTCCCTGACTAATTTGTACAGGTAAAAAGTGATGCTAAACTTGTGGTCCTTAATGAAGAAGAAGGCTCAGGACTTGGATTTAGTATTGCTGGTGGGAGTGACCTTGAACAGAACATAATAAGTTACTAAATTACCACATTCCGACAGACAGTATCAGCGTCAACTGGGTATCCACTCAAGCTGAAGGATATGTTGACATTCAGAAACAACATTAATCCAAAGCAACATAATTTGTGCCCAGCACACCATGCCTGGTCTGTTTCATCTGATCTTCAAACATCCAGCAACTCTTGTTTTTTCTATGAATTTAAACATTTTAAAAATATCTAACACTGGATGCTTGAGGTAACATAGGTCACTGACATTGTGCTGAAACCTCCTGTGTCGTAATTTGCATATAATTTGATCTTTACTAATGGTCAGGCCACACTAAATTATTGACCAATTTGCAATGTTAAAACTGACATACACTTTTGACAATGCAATGTTAATGGGTGAACAAATATGACGTTTTTGGGATCTTCTGAAAACTGATTATTTTGGAAGTATGAGTCTCCTGAAAACTGATTAATTTGGAGGTATGAGGATTCTACCCGACACCAGCGATTTAAAATAAGATGGCCAAAAGTTACCAATATGGCCACCAAACAAGACAAGCATAGACTGCAACGGACAATCAGGAAAGATAATCGGGACCAACCTCCCATCTATCCAAGACTTGTACCTGTCCAGGACCAGGAAACGTGCAAGTAACATCTCTACAGACTCTTCTCACTACTCCCCTCCGGATGGCGTTACAAAGCGCTGTACGCCAAAACTAGTAGACACAGACACATCTTCTTCCCTCGGGCTGTTGTTCTGATGAACTCACACGACTCAGAGTCTCAGAGCCTGCTCTCGATACTTTATCTTTGAATTGTCCATATTTTGTGTACTGTGTCCTCTCTGCATCCATTGCAGCCTGGTCATCCTGGAAGAGGGATCCTCCCATCTGTGGTCTCTTCTCGAGGTTTCTCATTTCCCCTAGTAGGAGTTTTGAGTTTTTCCTTGCCCTCCTGGGAGTTTAAGATCAGGGGATGTTTGAGAATAATTGTCAATTTTCGCACGTGTCCTGAATGTTGTCAGTCACCTAAAATGTTGAACAGAGGCTGAGATCTAACGGAGTCAAATTCCTTGTTTGGCATGCCCAAACATAGCCAATAAACTTCTTGAATCATGAATGAGAGTCACCAATATGAAAGAAGTAAGAAGTAAGAAGCATAATTTTAATTTCTGACTTGCCTGCAAACAAGTGAGTCCAGACACAAGTGAACAAAGACAATATTACACAATGAAGAACATACGTATAAACCCGCCTCCAACTGAATGCCTGCTGTGTGAGAGGCCTAATCCTAATTTCCCCACAAGAACACCTTTCATGCATCTAAATATAAAAAATCTCATCATTATTTTTTTTTAATTTGTAAAGACACTGTGTACTATATAGTATATACGGTTATATTTGATTCTCAGTTTTGTTGTCATAGTTTTTGGTTCGGTTTGATACACAGGTTTTGTTCGGTAGAAAGTGAAAGAATGCACATGACGGATTCTCAGACGTATTAATAAATGTTATTTGTTGTTAATATTTACGGATTTCAGAAAAAAGGCTTTGGTAGACTATCCATGTCAGAAGCATATAGTGATATAAAGAAGTATGAAATGCACTTCCATTGAATGGCATTGGTACCTTCCAAGGGTAAATCACATACAGGCAAGTCTCAAGTCGTAGTCTTCAAGTTTCAAGCGAGTCCCAATTACGCCTTTGCTGGGGAAATGTCACGTCACGAAAGAAGCAAGTGAAGTCATTATTTTGTTCATGAGTTCATGCATTGTGTTGGTTTTGTTTTTTGAACAAGGTGATGTTCATACACGGCTAATTTTGTGCACCAGTAAAAAACATCTATGTCTTGAATTTGAAATATAAATTGTTTTATTTTTCATTATAAAGGGGTTTCACTGTAAATGTGCATATGAAGCCAGTGGGGTTCGGCACCTCCAACAAGGTTAAGAAACACTGACTTAGACGCCCGGACGCGCGCGCACACATACACACACACACGCACACACAAACACCATTATAATGCAGGTCAGAAATTTTAGAATACTCATGTCTCTATAAGCATACGGTTGAAGTGGTATGCAGTATTAGCTATTTTGTGAAGGTGAAAAATTGTATTTGTGTGTGTCAATAGGTTCATCGAGTCTTCAGCAAAGGTGCAGCGAGCCAAGAAGGCACAATTCTGAGAGGTGACAGAATTGTATCGATCAATGGCACAAGTCTGGATGATAAAACCCATGGAGAGGCTGTTTCTTGCCTGCATCAGGCTAAACCAGGCATGTTCAAAGTCCGGCCCGCGGGCCAAATCCGGCCCCGGTCAGATTTCATACGGCCCGCAGCTACGGTCTTATAATGTATTATTTATGGCCCGCCTGCACTGTCAAATCGAAAACAAAAAGTCATGAAACTTGAAACTATAATTCATCCTATTACCAAAAGTTGGCAGCACCACCCCTCTCCGGTCATTTCTGCCATGGCGACTGCAAAGAAAACGAGTCAAGTTGATATTGAAGGCCGTTGCTTTCAAGAGAAATGGGAGAAATACTTCTTCACTGAAAATCAAGGCAATTGTGTTTGTCTAATTTGTAAAGAGACAGTTATCTTGTTTAAGGATTTCAACCTAAAGAGACACTAGAGTCGAATATATTAGACTAAACATGCTAACAGATACGATAAGCTAACAGGGAGTGACCGAGCTGATAAAGTGAAGCAGCTCCAAGCTGAACTGGCATCACAACAGCGATTCTTCATGCGGGGCTGTGAGTCAAAAGTAAATCAAAAGTAAATATTACTTAATATTAAATAATTCGAAGTGGCCATGGTACTGTTGATGTTATGAACCTGTAGACGTGACACAAACTATTACTTTCTGAAAGATATTGTAAATGACAAGAGCAAAATTCACTTCTTTTAAGTTTTAATAATAACAGACAACTTTGCATTACTTATAACTCCTGTTTAAAATGTTCATGAGGCAAAAATAATTGTAAAGTCATGTAAATTTAAGGTATTTCATACAATTTGTTCAATGTTATCTGACTCTTCAGATATGAATGAAAGGCAGAATTTGTGTTTTTAGAGTTGTTCACATCTGCCTAAGTGTCTTGTATTTGGTTATTTTGTCATTTAAAAAATAAAGACAGTTGGGACAGTGAAATTTGTTTTATAACAGTGTGCCTTTGCATGAAATTTTTGTAGTTAAGAAATGTCCGAAAAAAATTATTGGCCCCCGGGCCCCTTCACTTTATCAAATCTGGCCCTCCTTGCAAAAAGTTTGGACTCCCCTGGGCTAAACTATCCAAGCAAGCCTTAGTAGTTATTTTCAGACACACGGTCAGTGAAAATAATATGCTTGAAAAGCTTGACTCAGCTAGTCAGCCACAGATGAAGTACTGTCAAGTGGCCCACACTTTTGTGGGGTTACACTGCAGCTCCCCACTTGAAAGGCGCTTGGACAAAAGGATTTGAACTGGACTTCACTCAGTGATCATGACTGGTTTTTTTTTTCCTTGTCTTTGGTTTATTTGCATCTTCAGCCAAACACAGCCAAACACGGCCAACACAGCTGACACAGGTGAAAAACCTTAAAATAAACACAAATAGATGGTCAAACTCTAAACCATAATTAAGCAATACAAGCCAAAATCAAATACTTAGGTTTTAAATACTAAGTCAGGATGACTTAGCAAAACAGCTTTCAACCCTGGTAAGTACATACAAACATTTTTCCCGATTTCTTTTTTAGCTTTTACTTTTTAGAATACACCACATAATTTACCACAATTTCACTATAATGTTGAGCATAACCATGAACCATATCAATTTTACATATTAATTTCCTAAGCCACCCAGATGTGAGCTGTAGCCCCATATTCAAATGTCCAAAGGCTCACCGGCTCCTTCTTTTGCTTCGTTTTCCAAGCTTTCCGCTGCAGTCCTGCCCTTTGGAAATGCTGCCTTGTCTAAATCATGGCAGGTTACCGTGAGCTCCAACACTCTCCCTCTTAATTAACCCCACCTGGTGCTCTCAACAGCCTGCCTCCTTGGGTGTGGCTGAGACACACCCAGGCAGAGAGGGTGCGGCTTCCAACTCGTCTCAACAAGTACTCTGCCACCAAGATACCGTTGGAGAAGAGTACAGATAAGATCTTGATTTACATTTACAGCTGTGGTGTCCAAATCTGGTCCCTCAGGGGCCACTATCCTGCATGTTTTAGATATTTCCCTCACAGACACCTGATTGAAAGGATCAGGATTCGGCTGATGAGCTGACCATTTGAATCAGGTTTGTTGAACAAGGGAAACATTTAAAATGTGCTTAATAATGGCCTTCAAACGGATTTTGACAACTGATTTACACTAATGGTAATAATAAAACTACCAGTACATGAATTCATGGTCCATATGATAGACTTAAGCCAAACAGCAAAAATGTGTCATTTCTTTACTCACAAAGATGCCGAAAATCATAACGTTGTATGTCATCTGTCACGATTACAGTAAATTCCCCTCCATCATGGGGATTACGCTGCAAACCCTCACACCCGTCCAGCAAGAGCACGATGTGGAAATGCATACTACATGTTATTATAGCATTTAAAATGATACATACACATTTAGGGTGGCACAGTGAGCACTGGTTAGCACGTCCGCCTCACAGTTCAGAGGGTGCGGGTTTGATTCCACCTCCGGCCCTCCCTGTGTGGAGTTTCCTTGTTCTCCCCGTGGCTGCGTGGGTTTTCTCCAAGCGCTCAGATTTCGTCCCACGTCCCTAAAACCTGCATGGTTTTGCATGCATGTGAGTGCAGATGGTTGTTCGTTACTGCGTGCCCTGCAATTGGCTGGCAATCGGTTTAGGGTGTCCGCCTACTGCCCGATGACGGCTGGGATAGGATCCAGCACGCCTGCGACGCCAATGGGGACAAACGGTCCAGATAATGAATGGATGGATGGACAAACACATTTTAACGTGAGTATAAGATGATGAAGTTGCCATGGTACAACACTCCTGTTTCAATGCTGAAGTGTCTCCATAAAAAATCACCAAACATGTTATGTTTTGGAATCGAACATCAAAAATATTCCATTGCATGAGCATAATAGTAAAATTGGACATTAACATGGTCACGACCCTTCATCATCAGTGACTTCTTTTTTTGTTGTTGTTTCGAACATTGTTATGAGCAGTTGTTGGCTGGCTGTTTCTCTTCTTTTGTATACATGCACACTCGCAAGTACTTCACCAATGCTGTACATAGCACACGTCAAGATGCCAGTCTGCTAACATTATGTTGCATATAGCATGGGGAATGCCAAAGTGATAAGCAAGGTGAGCAGTGTGCAATGTGTTTACTGACAGAACATAACTAATCTGATTATAAATAATAGCGATGGTTTGATTGGATGAATCAGTAGATGAGGGTATTTTATCGTGACATGCCAGATTAAAATACTACACCACCTAATTCTGGTGAATTGCAAAAATACACTTATTGTGGTAACGCTTACAAAAAAAAATGCAAAATACCGGGACAGCAAACAAGGAACCCATGATGGAGGGGGGTTTATTGTACTTGTTCAAAATGTTTTAATTCAGCATGTCCTGTTAATACCTAAAAATCTAGGTCCAAATGGGGTTTTAAAAGTTGAGCTTCACAAGACGACTGCTGGCTTGGGTTTCAACCTGGATGGCCGGACTAATCACTCACTGTAAAACACATCTTTAAAGGTGATTAGTTCTATTATCATTATTATTTTTGGAAGGGTGAGGGGTGTTATTGGAAGCTGAAAGTTAATTTGGGGGAACTCAAATTTGGGAATACAGGTTTACACTGAATTGCTGTGCACTCCACAACAGGAGGGGCCGCTGAGCTGTCTGGTCGACTGGAGGTTGGTGATGAGGTTTTGTCAATAAATTGATTCTACGTGGAAGGTATTAAGCATCATGATGCCTGGAAAATCATTAAAGCAACTCATTAAGGGCCCATTCATCTTGTCATTCGCAAGCTTGGTGCCTGGCTGTAATGTGTAGAAAGTTATTTTAAACTCTCTCAAGAAAGAAATCTGAATACCACAAAATTAAGTAGTAGAGCCAATGGTATGTTCTCAACAATAATACAATACAAATGTCTAATTTTGTGTGATTTTACTCCATATTGTCATTACCTGATATTTGTAATGTAGCATGCGAGATGTGTCTCAACCTTTGTTTACAATGTACTTAATATTGATCATAAATGTGATTTGCAAATAAAGTCATTTAAAAGGTATTTTTTGAACAAAGTGTTGTAAATTTTGGCCTGCATGCGTCCCTGTATGTTGCCTTAGAAGGCCAAGCCACAGCAGTGGTATTACCATAAGCTATTTGTGCTGGACAAGGAGGTTTAGTTTCAGTAATGTATAGGGCAGGGGTGGGCAAACTTTTTGACTGGCGGGCCGAATTTGGTTCTTAATTTTGATCGGGGGGCTGAACCAGGAGCAGATGGATGTAGTGTTTGTGTGAAGTAATAGAAATGACATGTAAAGGTCATTGCATAAAAGGTTTGTACTTTTAGTAGGTAGTAAAGCATGGATATTCAAAAAAAGCTTTTTGAAAACAAATGCATTTATTAACAGCATTAAAAAATATATTTCACCAAAAAACTACTATCAGTGATTCTCATTAAATACGACACTGTTATTATGAATAATAGTTTCCATCACTTCAGCGCCTGCAGGTCAGATTTATGAAATATGTTTATCTAATGAGGCGAAATCACATAAAACGGCAAACATTCTGACCAAATACATCATCTTGAAGAATCAGTGAAAGAATACTTCTAAATAAAGTAATAAAGAAATCAATAGTATTTGTTGGTCTCCCTTTTTTGCTAGTGCATCATGGTCTGATGTAAAATTTGTTGTGGTAATTCTTAGGATAGTACCGAGGTGTCGGTCCTTTAACCTAGAGCTGTGACGGGCTTTGTTGACGTTCATGTGGCGGAACGTCTGCTCACACACATAGGTCGAGCCAAATTGTCCTCTCTTTTTTTTTTTTAAACACTCGGCACTCAGTGTCCACCTTTCTTTTCCTCGGGCCACTCATTTTAGTGGAAGGATTCCAGGGGAAGGTTTGTGGGTGGCATTAAGGTAAAACTGTATCTGAAAGCTCAGCGCGCTAATTACGAGAATGCTGACGTCACAGCCCATACTCGAAATTCAGCACTGATGGAAATAGAGCGCGGAGTGCGCCGGGTCCTTACTACTTAGTACGTACACGCACTTGTGAGTGTGCACCGAGCTTTCTGACACGGCTTCCGGGAGTAAATGCGTGGGCGGGCGCTTCCCCATCTATTGGGGAAACATACTAATTGCAGGGAAAATGACCCCCAAAAAAATTCAACAATACAATTTATTCAGGTTTGGTGGGCTGGATTAAACGGCCCCGTGGGCCGGATGTGGCCCGCGGGCTGTAGTTTGCCCATGTCTGGTATAGGGGATTAGAATATGGAAGGGCCAGTTGTGCGTGACCAAGGAAGAGCCGAGTGGATGGCCTTTTAGGGGCAACGAAAACAAGTATACTGAGACTCGAACCGCAGCTGTTATTCAAAATGATGAGATCAGCGTCTTGCGAGGTATAAAAGATGTGGGGCCTGGCAGACAAGGGGGGAGCAGCTAACATCTTTGCTTTTGGGCCACTCGAATATTTGGAGAAACTTCACTCTGACATCGGTTGAATAAAATATTTTCCCAATCAGCCGTGTGTCACTGAAGTGTTCCTTCTCTGAGCCAGCCATCTTCCACCAAGTGTTTTTTGGAGACCAGCGGAGCAACCAAGACAATTCACCACAAAAGCATTTGTTCTTTCTACAGTTTTATTAATCAATACTAGAAAATGCAATTTCTGGAGAAATTGCGTGTGAAGGCGAAGACTTTGAATCACTTCTTGGGGAATGATGCCGAATGATGTTGAAATGAGTTGAATTTCTTGAGAAATGTGGAAAATAGAAGTGTAATACTAAATTTTTGAGAATATGGTTGAATTTCAAATTTGATTTTTGGAATTTTTGGTAAGTGGAAAGTTGTGGAATAGGCAGGCAAAGGATGAACAGTTGAATGTTGGAACGGGTTGAATCGGTTAAAAAATGTAGAAGTGAGAGCAAATGTTGAATCCCCATAGAGAATGAATGGGAATTAAAAGAAAAAGCAATTGCGCCAAAATATTTTGAAATTTGGAACAAAACGTAAAAAAACAGCTTCAGGAGGTTCACTTTTGGGGTTAAAATGTTGAAACGGGTTCAATCGGACAAAAAATGCAAAAGTTAGCGCCTAATGTAGCTATTTATGGCAGTTAATGTTGAAATAAGTTCACTTCCGGGTTGATTTGGGTCACTTCCGGTCCATTTGGGTCACTTCCGGTCTGATTAGAGGCACTTCCGGTCCAGCTGAGGTCACTTCCGGTTTATTTGGGGTCACTTCCGGTTTAAAAATGTCACTTCCGGTTGAAAAAGGTCACTTCCGGTTTGATTTGGGGTCACTTCCGGTTTACCTGAGGTCACTTCCTGTTTACCTAAGGTCACTTCCGGTTTGATTTGGGCCACTTCCGGTTCATTCTAGGTTCATTGGGAGCACTTCAGGGTCAATCCAAGATGGCCGCCACACTGGAAGTGGGGGTCAAGGGTTGAATTTTGTAAGCATAGTGGAAGTGGGGGTGAAGGGGGTGAATATGGTAAGGATGAGGTGACCAAAGTGAATAAAGTTGGAATGGGTTGAATCGGTTGAAAAATGTAGAAATTAGAGTAGAAAAACCAAATTTTGTAGAATTTGGTTGAATTTCAAAATTGAAAATTTGGAAATTTTGGTAAGTGGGAAGGTGTGGAATAGGTAGGCAAAAGATGAACAGTTGAAAGTTGGAATGGGTTGAATCGGTTGAAAAACGTAGAAGTTAGAGTAGAAAAACGAAATTTTGGAGAATTCGGTTGAATTTCAAATTTGAAATTTTGGAATTTTTGATAGGTGAGAAGTTGTGTAATAGGCAGGCAAAAGATGAACAGTTGAAAGTTGGAATGGGTTGAATCGGTTGAAAAATGTAGAAATTAGAGTAGAAAAACGAAATTACGAAGAATTTGGTTGAATTTCAAATTTGAAAATTTGGAATTTTTTTGTAAGTGGGAAGTTGTGGAATAGGTAGGCAAAAGATGAACAGTTGGAAGTTGGAACGGGTTGAATCGGTCGAAAAATGTAGAAATTAGAGGTGAAAAACGAAATTTCGTGAAATTTTGTCGGAATTTTTAACGTGAAAACGTGAAATTTTTGAATTTGGGAATTTTGGGAATGTCGAGAATCATTCCGAATGTGGTTTGAATGTGCTGAATGAGGTGAATTTAAAAGGGGAATGACGTAAATGTGAAATGTCGAATCTGCCATTGAGAATGAATGGGGAAAAATTTGTCGTAAATTCGCGAATTTTGCGAAATCGGAAAATTTTCGGAACGAGAAAAATGGAAGCGCTCATCTCGTGAATATTTGGAATACATCAAAAGTGGAACGGAGTGAATCGGATGAACTATGTGGAAGAAGAAGCGGGACAAAAAAGTGTGGAGAATAAAATAGAAGAATAATAATAATAACTAGAAAATGCAATTTCTGGAGAAATTGCGTGTGAAGGCGAAGACTTTGAATCACTTCTTGGCGAATGCTGGCGAATTATGCTGAAACGAGTTGAATTACTTGAGAAATGTAGAAAATAGAAGTGAAAAACGGAATTTTGGAGAATTTGGTGGAATTTCAGAATTTTGGAGAATTTGGTTGAGTTTAAAATCTTAAAATGTGGAATTTATGGCAAGTGGAAATTTGGGGAATAGGTAAGAAAAAGATGAAGAGTTGAAAGTTGGAATGAGTTGAATCGGTTGAACAATGTGAAAATTAGAGTAGAAAAACACATTTTTGGAGAATTTGGTTGAATTTCAAATTTAAAAATTTGGAATTTTTTGTAAGGGGAAGTTGTGGAATAGGTAAGCAAAAGATGAAGAGTTGAAAGTTGGAATGGGTTGAATCGGTAGAGAAATGTAGAAATGAGAGTAGAAAAACGAAATTTTGGAGAATTTGGTTGAATTTCAAATTTGGGATTTTTGGTAAGTGGGAAGTTGTGTAATACGTAGGCAAAAGATGAAGAGTTGAAAGTTGGAATGGGTTGAATCGGTTGAAAAATGTACAAATTAGAGTCGAAAAACGAAATTTTGCAGAATTTGGTTGAATTTCAAATTTGGAATTTTTGGTAAGTGGGAAGTTGTGAAATAGGTAAGCAAAAGATGAAAAGTTGAAAGTTGGAATGGATTGAATCGGTTGCACAATGTAAAGATTAGAGTAGAAAAACAAAATGTTTGAGAATTTGGTTGAATTTCAAATTTTTAATTTTTGGTAAGTGGGAAATTGTGGAATAGGTAGGCAAAAGATGAAGAGTTGAAAGTTGGAATGGGTTGAATCGGTTGAACAATGTAGAAATTACAGTAGAAAAACGAAATTTTGGAGATTTTGGTTGAATTTCAAATTTGGAATTTTTGGTAAGTCGGAAGTTGTGGAATAGGTAGGCCAAAGATGAAGAGTTGAAAGTTGGAATGGGTTGAATCGGTTGAACAATGTAGAAATTAGAGTAGAAAAACAAAATGTTGGAGAATTTGGTTGAATTTCAAATATGGAATTTTTGGTAAGTGGGAAGTTGTGGAATAGGTAGGCAAAAGATGAAGAGTTGAAAGTTGGAATGGGTTGAATCGGTTGAACAATGTAGAAATTAGATTAGAAAAACGAAATTTTGGAGAATTTGGTTGAATTTCAAATTTGGAATTTTTGGTAAACGGGAAGTTGTGGAATAGGTAGGCAAAACATGAACAGTTGAAAGTTGGAATGAGTTGAATCGGTTAAAAAATGTAGAAATTAGAGTAGAAAAACAAAATTTTTGAGAATTTGGTTGAATTCCAAATTTGGAATTTTTGGTAAGTCGGAAGTTGTGGAATAGGTAGGCAAAAGATGAAGAGTTGAAAGTTGGAATGGGTTGAATCGGTTGAACAATGTAGAAATTAGAGTAGAAAAACAAAATGTTGGAGAATTTGGTTGAATTTCAAATATGGAATTTTTGGTGAGTGGGAAGTTGTGGAATAGGTAGGCAAAAGATGAAGAGTTGAAAGTTGGAATGGGTTGAATCGGTTGAACAATGTAGAAATTAGATTAGAAAAACGAAATTTTGGAGAATTTGGTTGAATTTCAAATTTGGAATTTTTGGTAAACGGGAAGTTGTGGAATAGGTAGGCAAAAGATGAAGAGTTGAAAGTTGGAATGGGTTGAATCGGTTGAACAATGTAGAAATTAGATTAGAAAAATGAAATTTTGGAGAACTTGGTTGAATTTCAAATTTGGAATTTTTGGTAAACGTGAAGTTGTGGAATAGGTAGGCAAAACATGAACAGTTGAAAGTTGGAATGAGTTGAATCGGTTAAAAAATGTAGAAATTAGAGAAGAAAAACAAAATGTTGGAGAATTTGGTTGAATTTCAAATATGGAATTTTTGGTAAGTGGGAAGTTGTGGAATAGGTAGGCAAAACATGAACAGTTGAAAGTTGGAATGAGTTGAATCGGTTAAAAAATGTAGAAATTAGAGTAGAAAAACAAATTTTTTGAGAATTTGGTTGAATTCCAAATTTGAAAATTTGTAATTTTTCATAAGTTGGAAGTTGTGGAATAGTTAGAAAAAGATGAACAGTTGAAAGTTGGAATGGGTTGAATCGGTTGAAAAACGTAAAAGTTAGAGTGGAAAAACGAAATTTTGGAGAATTTGGTTGAATTTCAAATTTGGAATTTTTGGTAAGTGGGAAGTTGTGGAATAGGTAGCAAAAGATGAACAGTTGAAAGTTGGAATGAGTTGAATCGGTTGAACAATGTAGAAAAAAGTGGAATGATGTAAATGTGAAATGTCGAATCTGCCATTAAGAATGAATGGGGAAAAATTTGTCGTAAGTTCGCGAATTTTGCGAAATCGGAAAATTTTCGGAACGAGAAAAATGGAAGCGCTCATCTCGTGAATATTTGGAACACGTCAAAAGTGGAACGGAGTGAATCGGATGAACTATGTGGAAGAAGAAGCGGGACAAAAAAGTGTGGAGAATAAAATAGAATAATAATAATAATAATAATAATAATAGAGAATGGTGTAGAATAACATATGTGTGAAGGCCATCGCCTTCACACAATAACTTTACCTCATAAGTCTTTTGTATATAACTGTATTTGGTATTTTGGCCCATTCCTGCATGCAGATCTCTTTGATAGCAGTGATGTTTGGGGCTATCGCTAGGCAATGCAGCCTTTAATAATAATACAGTGGAGCCTCGGTTTTCGAACGTCCCGGTTCTCGAACAAATTGGTATTTGAACAGAAAATTTGAGATTTTTCTGCTTCCGATGTCGGACGAAATTCGGTTGTCGAACCTCACGAGATGAGCCGAGAGGACCCGCATACCGACTGACTCCGTTCGTTATTACATTCTTGTTACTCTGAGGATTGCATCAACTCTAATCATGCCTCCAAAGGAAACAAGTGGGAGCAGTAAAGCCATCCTAAAACACAAAGACGCTCCTAAAGCAATGCAACAGTGAGCGCCCAGCGTGCTGCGGTTGCGCGATCGGACCAAATTAAGCTCCCTGCGCACTGAGGTCCACTTAAATTTTGGAAAGTACATCAGGACTTTAAAAATATTTTCTAAATTTCAGCGACGGCTCTGTCACAATAATGCGACCAGTGCGGTGCAGTTGCACGGTCGGCGAAGCGCTACGGTTGCGCGTTCTGCGGTGCACTGCAGTTGCGCGTTCGGAAAAAAATGCGCAAATGAAAAAATGCTTTAAAAAGGTGTTTTTTTTTTTTTTTTTTTGCTTGGAACGGATTAATTTTTTCCCATTATCTTCCTTCATCAACCAAGACTTGGAGGGAAGGGGTGCGTGGTAATACTTCTCATTGAAAGTAGGAAGTGTCTAAAGGCATTACCAAACTTTTGTCCAAACATTTTGCAAAAGGGGCCAGATTTGGTTAGATGAAAATGTATAATGTATGCCATTTGGACTGACATTCTTCGAACCATTACCATTGTAAATTAGTTTGTAAATATTCAACTATATTCTTTGCTGTCTGCACATAGGTTGATATTTCAAATGATAATCTATTGTCAATTGTATTACCAGGATAGTTAAAGATTAAAATAATATTAAATCAAATACAAATGAACGATTTTATGAAAGTTGAATACATTTATTATTACATGTATTTGTATATGTTTTAGCATTATTATTGTTGTTAGAGTGGTGCTCACTAATTTATTTTGCAAGAACCACATGGGAGACAGTATGCCTTTTGAACACTTGCAAGTGGAGAGCTCGTTCATCGCTGTGCATACAACGATGATCGAACGAAATCTGACTTTGGATTCTTGCAAGAGAGTATTTATTGAGAGAAAGCAGGGTGGGGGTGAGAGTGGGCAGGATGGGGTTGAAGCCCCTGGCCTCTGGTCAAAGCCTAGCAGGGGATCTTTTACGACATTGAGGGAAACAGAACAACTTAGATTGCTTCCTCTGCAGCTGGTCAATCAGTTCAAATGATCTTAGCACTTTGTTCTACTACTTTGTTAAGACAGGACATGTTTGAATAATTATTACAGGTTAGATTCCAACATAGGCATAGGATGAAACTAATCTATCAACCCTAACATATCCCTCCTGTTTATCATATGATTATGTCACCCCGATTAACATATGCAAAAAATACAATGAAGATAGAAAAATAAAAACACAGAAACATCATTGTATTCATTACTTGTGAGGCATTTCCGACGGTCAAATCATCAAGTTTCTGTGAAAAAGGTTCAGCTAATCAGCATTATTGCAATCTTCTGTCCACAGCGCATTAAAATTATCACATTCAACATACCCGAGATGTTGTATTCGCACTTCAGCTGCGGTAGAAGACACAGATCTTGATACACCTGACTTCAAACATGAGATAACACAGGTCGTAAGCGAGCACAACAATACCAGCATAACAAGCATAGGAGTCACAAGTTACAATGGCAGTTGCCACCAAGCGCCAGAGAATAGCCATGAAAAGAAACCCCATTGACGTGGGACTTTGTCTTTTGACATGGCCTGCTGTAAGTTCTTCAGTCAGTTCACGGCGTCGTTGATGTGTCATTAACTCCTGGAATGTATGTGCAACAGGAAGCCCCAATGATGTGGCACACGCCACCTTGCTCTGCAGTCATCAAGTCCAGAACATTCCTGTTTTGCAAAACCATTAGTCCAATAGCCTGAATCTCTCTGTTTTGTCCATCGTTGACTTGCAGTGAGAGATTCACAAAGGATTGAAAACGATAGTTCAGTGTCTCGATGAAGAGTGATTGTTTTCCAACTCCGATCCAAGGAAAAAGCGCATGAACGATTTTGTGTCCGACGGACCACACTTTGTGGCTGTCAGGGCCATTCGCACCCCAGACGGGGAATAATGTCGTTCAAAGGCTGCAACAGCCCTGTGTCGACTTCCAGAAGAGTTGTGTGCTGTCGTCAGCTGATGATGTTGTACCCTGTAGGTGTTGGCTACAACAGGACAATGACCCCAAACACACCTCCAAATTGTGCGAGAATTATTTAGAGTAGAATCAGGCAGCTGGTATTCTATCGGTAATGGAGTGGCCAGCGCAGTCACCAGATCTGAACCCCATTGAGCTGTTGTGGGAGCAGCTTGACCGTATGGTACGCAAGAAGTGCCCATCCAACCAATCCAACTTGTGGTAGCTGCTTCTGGAAGCGTGGGGTGAAATTTCTCAGGATTACCTCAACAAATTAACAGCTAGAATGCAAAAGGTCTGCAATGCCGTAATTGCTGCAAATGGAGGATTCTTTGACGAAAGCAAAGTTTGATGTAAAGAAAATCTTATTTCAAATACAAATCATTATTTCTAACCTTGTCAATGTCTTGACTCTATTTTCTATTCATTTCGCAACGTTTGGTGGTGAATAAGTGTGACTTTTCATGGAAAACACAAAATTGTTTGGGTGACCCCAAACTTTTGAACGGTAGTGTATATATATATATATATATATATATATATATATATATATATATATATATATATATATATATATATATATATATATATATATACATATACATACATACATATACACATATATACATATACATATATATACATATATACATACACACATATACATATAAAAAAAATAATTTTCTCAACGGATTTACACGATTCCCGAAAATACTTTCGACGGAATAAAACACGGAAATCCGTGGATAATTCTCATCCCTGGCATTCCAAAGCTCTGGAGCCCGAATAGAAAATGCTCTAGACCCTGCAAACATCTTTTTAGCTGCAGGTTCACTATAAGACTCGCGTTTTGCGAGCGGAGGTTGCGGGATGGAAAGTAATGAACAACTAGGTTGACTATGCCATGCAATGATTTATAGGTTAATAGAAGAACCTTGAAGTCACATCTTAAATGGACCGAGAGCCAATGTAAGTTGGCTCATATTGGGGTCGTGATCAAATTTTCTAGTCCATGAGAGCAGCCTTGCAGCAGCATTTTGTACAAACTGTCAACTTTTAATACTGGATTTAGTCCTATCCTATGGCATCCGTCTGTCTCGAGAGACACTGGTAGCGCCATGGAGCATGGAATCACTGGAGTAAAGTACAGCGTCTTGAGTGGCTCAGCAGTCCGATTCTAGCATGACAGTCTCTCCCACAAGCCGGACATACGAATTGAGTTGGTTGCTCTTGGGCCTGAGCTGTGTGTTTTGGTTCCCGTAAGAGGCCTTCACTAACAATGAGCAGGGCTTATTTGAATAGGTGACATGTGCTTTGTTTGATTCACAGGAACTTCATTCCTTTTATTTAGCGGTAGGTTTGGTTCATAGCTTGTAGTTTATCAGACCTGTTTTTCTTTGTTAAGGGTTACATACAGTTAGAAGTAGTTGCATAAAAGTTATCCCATATTTACTCAATGTTTGTTTAAGGAACTGCATACCGGTTACCTCACGTTTGCTTAATGTGTGTTGAAATGTTTAGGACAAGTTACTTATTATTATTACGTGTTAATTACCAAGTAGATAAAGTTAGCAAAGGTCTAGTTGCATTTGTTCCAAAGCAAAGCGGCAATCAACGTGCTTCAGGGTATTTGAGCATAGTCAAAGTCAAAGTCAAAGTCAAAGTCAGCTTTATTGTCAATTTCTCCACATGCCAAAGACACACAAAGAAACCGAAATTTCGTTCCCCCCTATCCCACGGTGACAAGACATGGCTCACAACAGACAAACAAGTAAACAAGTATAACAAAAGTGTGCTGAATAAATAACACAACAATAAATAAATAAATAAGAGGAGCAGAAAAAAAAAAGGAGCAAGTGCGCGTACAGCAGACATTCACGAAAACAGCGCAACAGTGCCGCACGCTACGCAGAAGGGGGTAGCGAGTTCAGGGCCCTAACAGCCTGGAGAAAGAAGCTGTTGGCGAGTCTGGTGGTGCGGGAGCGCAGGCTCCTGTACCTCTTCCCAGAGGGCAGAAGGTCAAACAAAGAGTGAGCCGGGTGACTCACATCTCTGGCAATCGAGGTGAGATGGGAGGTTCAAGTTCTGTGCAGTGCACACAGCGATGCAACTGGTGAGGACGCTCTCAATGGTCCCACGGTAGAATGTAGACAGGACTGTCTGAGGAGCACATGCAGCCAACTGTGAGGGAAGACAGCTGGGGACGGCCTCTGCGGGGGGTCACGAGCCAACAGCGAAGTGCTAATTCACACCACACTACATTATTTTGCTAATCAGCGTTGCTACAGACACAATCCCCCCTCCCTTTAGTGTAGCAACACCTCTGTAACCAGGGCAACCATAACATTAAAAAGAGGGGCACGTGGAGTAAGGACTCAGAACTGATGGAGGTTGTTACTGAGATTGCTTTCTCTATCGTTCTCCTCGCGAGTAAAACTGTTCTGGTTGTCTTCTCCTCTTCATTCCAGTGAGTGATTTAATGTCTAATCGTATTTAGACCCAACACTACCATACAGCAATGTTCCGAGAACGCAAGCCTGGTACACTTTGAGCTTGGTGTTCACTGTGAGTTTTTGGTTTCCCCATACTCGCTTGTGAAGCTTAGCCATAATGGCTGAGGCTTTGCCTATGCGCTTTGAGATTTCAGCATCCAGTGACAAATTGCTGGTGACTGTTGAGCCCAGGTAGACATATTCATCCACAACTTCAAGCTGATTGTTTTCGACACTGATCGACGGTGGTACCTGTATGTTCTGACCCATGACTTTGGTCTTGGTGATGTTCATCGACAATCCAAATGCTTTACAGGCATTAGTAAAGCTGTCCATCAATTGTTGAAGATCACTCTCTGTGTGTGCGACTAAGGCTGCATCGTCTGCAAACAACAGTTCCCGTACTAAAAAGGTGCGGACCTTGGATTTACTCTTTAGGCGAGATAGGTTGAACAACTTTCCGTCGCTCCTAGTATGAAGATAGACACCTTTTTCAGAATGACTGAATGCCAACTTGAGCATTTGTGAAAAGAATATTCCAAATAATGTTGGAGCCAGAGTACAACCCTGTTTCACCCCATTCTTTGTGGTGAATGGTTCCGATGATGTACCGTCAAAGTTAACGGTGCACTGCGTATTTTCATGGAAGGAGGTTGGGATGCTGAGCAACTGCGGAGGACAGCCAATCTTCTTCAGCATTTGGAATAAACCACTTCGGCTCACCGAATCAAAAGCTTTGGTAAGATCAATGAATGCAATATGAAGTGGAGTTTGTTGTTCTCGACATTTTTCCTGTAGCTGGCGCAATGAGAAGATCATGTCGACTGTAGACCTTTCTTTTCTGAATCCACACTGCGACTCCGGATACACACGGTCAGCTAGGACCTGTAGGCGGGCAAGGATAACACGGGCAAAGACCTTGCCAACTACGTTCAGTAGAGAGATACCACGGTAACTATCACAACTACTACGATCTCCCTTGTTCTTGTACAGTGTAACAATCTTTGCGTCCTTCATATCCTGTGGTACTTTGCCGTCTCACCAACACCAACACAGGAGTTCGTGGAGTGGTTGCAGAAGCGCTGGTTTTCCGCACTTGATTAGCTCGGGAGGTATTCCATCCGCACCAGGAGACTTCCGACATGCTAGAGCATCAATGGCCTTGCTGAGCTCATCTAAGGTTGGTTCATAGTCTAACTCGTCCATCACAGGAAGGTCTTTGTTAGAGATTTGCTCACTCCAACTTATTTTGCAAGAACCACACAGAAGACAAGGCAAGTTCTTTTAGACACCTGCAGGTGGAGAGATCACTCGCTACAGGAATGAAATCTAAAAGTCTCCTCCCTGCAAGGGCATATTTATTAGGAGGAACAGAGTGGGGGTGAGTGGACAGGTTTGGTGAACCCCCGGCCTCTGATAAGATCAGAGCAGGGGGTGTTTTACACTGTTGTGGGAATCAGAACAACTTTGATTGCTTCCCCTGCAGCTGGTCAATCAAGCAGAGGAAGCAACCACTTCATCTTACTCTGCATTGTGAGGGCAAGACAAGATTGATTTAATCATTATAGTCTACATTCCAACATAATCCTACGATAAAGATAACCTGGAAAACCCTAACATCTCCCTCCTGTTTTATCATATGATTATGTCACCCCAAACAACAAAGACAAGTAAGAAAAAACATATATATATGTATAATGAAGAAAGAAGAATAGTAAAAATAAAAACAACAAACAATGATAGCAACACTTTCCAGTGAAGATGAGGCATTACCTCAATACCCCAGATCAAACTTATTGTGTAAGCGAAAAACCTGCTGGCCAGATGTTATTAGCAGGAAAATTCTTACACGGCCCCTGTGCCACAGGCGACCAGAATGCTATCAATAAAAAAATAAAAATAAAATAAAAACACAGAAACAGTACATCATTGTATCCATCACTTGCGAAGCATTTTCGATGGTTAAATCATCAAGTTTCTGTAAAACATGCCCAACAGAACAGCATCTACGCAATCCACGTCTCATTATCATTATCACATCTGCCACGCCTAAGAAGTTGTATATGTGCTCGTGTTTTCGTCAGCTGATGATGTTCTAGTCTGTAGGTGTGTTCTGTCACACACACTGGTGCACACACTCGTGTCCAGTTGGCAGGCTGCATCGGACAACTCTGGTGACCACAAAACCACGATCTGTTCTGAACAGGCACGTGCACTCATAGGATGCAGGTGAGGCAGTGCTTCTGAAACTCTGGATGAAGTAGGTCCCGTCCGATGGTGCAGCCATGTCGGTAGTAGAGCCCTTACACCTTGAAAACGGCTCTCTCATCCTGGCACACAGCGGTGATGTCCAAAGCTCCCATCCAGTTTCCTCCTGGAGAGCAGTCGTCGTTAATGCAGACGTGGGTCTTGTTACCTGAGATGTAACATGTGTAATTCATTCCAGCTGGTCTCTCCGTGTAGGCCACTTGTGGTATTGTTCATCCTCTAACAGTCACATTGAGATTTGCCCAGAAGTGTTCATCATAGGCACCGTCTGCAAGTCCAGAGTGGGATGGGTCGGCATCACTGATTGTGACTGCTCGGCGTTGATATCCAACTCCTCCCATGGATGCCATACGTTTCGCTTCAGTGACATTCATTGCTCTGGCCTCCAAGCGAACTTGCGTGGAGGAAGGGGGGAGTTTCGAACACACATAGCATCCCTCCTGTGTGTGAGCTCTCACAGTGAACCTGACATACCGGTACCAAGTGTTGGTTTCGTATGGGTTTCTGGGGTCCCATGACCAGTCTTCAAAGTTCTCATCATGTGACCATCGTTTACCACGGGCAATATTGTCATTTGGTCTGTTCAGATGAGTCAATAGACCATAGCACGCTCCAACCACAACGCAGCAGAGGATCCATCTGGCATATGGAGCCCCGTTGCTACTAGGATGGCAGAGACACCGGGACATCCCCTCGCCTAGCGGAGTGGGGATCGATGAATTCTTCACCAACATTGAGACGCCTCACCCTAAACGATGGGGCCCCTTTGTAGTCAGCCTTCCCCACCACTCCGAATTAGGGGTCCAGCACTCTCTGCAACTTGCAGTGGCTGAGGTGAATCCAGCTGGGCCGTTGAGAAATTTTTACCGCCGTGGGAGTAGCAAGCAAAACTTGGAACGGTCCCTCCCACCGCGGGCTGGCCCAGTTCTTTCTTTTGATGACCTTGATGTAGACCCAGTCTCCTGGATTGATGGGGTTGTCGACCTGTGAGGAGGAAAGATCAGGCGGCAGTAAATTTGTCTTTGACACAGTTTGAGCGTCCTGATCATATAATCTGCCAAGGACTGCTCTTCATCTGTTGTTTGCAACTCTCGTAGTTCTTATCGTTCTTATGTTCCTGTTAGCCTGCAATTGTCCAAATCAAAAATGTTTTCTTTTAACTGTCTTTCTTTTGAACCTCTAAATCTCTCGTGTTGCTAACCTATCTACACCAGAACAAAAAATTTACCACAGTATAACACCAAATGTATTCGAAAATTCATTGTCATAAAGTGTTGTATTATTACTATCTTCCACTATCTGTCCTACTCACTCCCTCCTTTTGAGGCTTGGCAACGCCCATGCCTCACACCTTGACAATTTTTTTTGGGAGAATGCGTTCTTTACTACATACGATTCCATCATCATTTAATTTGACTTTCTTTCCAAAACGCTTCTCAATTTCTCAGTTCACACATCTTCTACATGTGTTACTGGTTCTCCAGTTTTTTTTTTTTTTTGTAGTTAATTATCAACCCAAAAGCTACGTGTTTCTTTCTAACATTCAACCTGCTCAAAATCACTCTTTCATCAAAGTCGCTCTACTAATTTTCCATAGTAGTCGCCAACAACTTCAACCATTCAACCTGTAATTTCTTTTCATTCAGGCTATCATTCATCAATGTTCATTTGCATCTCACACACAGTCTCCAAAAAGGAGTCTTTCTATCACATTGGTCCCAATTCATCCAAGCTCACCACACAACATTCATATATCATTTTCAACTCAGGTTTCCTGGTAGAACAATCCACCAATTCAAAAAAAACTTAACTAAAACAAACAATTGGCAAATTAATCTGAATTTTTTCTTTGTTTTTAAATTTGAAGAACTCAATCTCTCAGATTTAGCTTGCATTTAGAATTTAGTATAATCTTGTAACACAACCAATCAATTATTCCTATTAAATGTAGCATTGCAAAATCTTAAATTCACAATTTAGCTTCTTCCAATTCCTGAAAGCATGTTCTGTCATTTTTTTTCTTCGAATTTCTCATGTGGGCTCGACACTTAACATGCACTAGTGTGGATTAGTTTCTGCTTGCAAACAGATTTCTCTCTTTTTCCTCTCATTTTTATCTTTCAAAATCATTTCTGTTCTGCGGTGCAAATTGGATAGACCACAGTCTAGCAAAAAAAATTTTTTATACTAAAACTTTAGCCAATGTTCATCATTTTAACATATACGCACACAGATGCACAGCTCTCGCACGCAAAAGGTAGTTCCCAGCACCAATGATTCGTCACAGGCTGGCCATTTCCTGTGGTCGATCATGAGCTGGTCCCTCCCATGCACACGAGGACAGCACATTCTAATTTTATTTATTTATCTTCTAGAAGCAAGTTGCATTTCTTTACCACTTGAACTCTCAACTTCCTTTCGACTCCATACTTTTTCTTCCACTTCGGCATATATTGCATACAATTAAGAAATCTACTCGCCATGTACTTCTCATCTCCGTCAAGAGGTAAAGATTTACCGTTTTATTTCCCATCTTAATTCTAGTAGTTTTAGGTTTTACAATTTCTTTTTCTCAAAAATATTATTATTATTATTACTTATTTATTTCTTTGAGGATCCTCAATGCAGGTTTAAATTGACCTTTCAACAAATTACTAGCCTGTTTTATTGCCATGGATCAACGCTAGAACTGCTTCTTAGTCAATTTATCCGACCAGTCACACACTCAATCACACAAACTCCAGCGCTTTTTTAGGCCTATCCAGGGATGGGTGTAAAACCCTCCCAAACAGCTTTGGAAAAACGGACAAAAGAAAAAATCTACGCCCTTCTTCAATTAAGAAAAAGAAGCTCTGTTTTTCTTAGCCCGTTTCTTCCACTGGGACTTGAACCCAAGCTGTTCTTTGACTTGGAAAAACATACAAAGAAAAATCTACGCCCTTCTTTGATTAACAAAAAAGAAGCTCCGTGTTTCTTAGCACGTTCCTTCCACTGGGACTTTAACCCAAGCCAGATCCCTCAGCTCGGAAAAACAGACAAAGAAGAGTCTACACACTTCTTCGATGAACGAAAAAGAAGCTCTGCCTTTCTTAGCCTGTTTCTTCCACTGGGACTTGAACCCAAGCTGGCTCCCGTGCACCTCTACGTGTTACGCGTTTAACAACACAACACAACTTTAGGCCTTTAACTTACTTGTCCCCTGGTTCGTTGCACTGCCGGGTCCCGTCAATCCACCTCTGTCAGACGAAGGCAGACCTAAGATGCTGGCCCAGCGAAGAATTTCCTTCCCAGGTCTTTCTCCTCCAGGTCCTCTTAATGGACGCTGGCTTGTCGACAATGCAGCACGTCCTCCTTCGCCGGTCAGATGGTGGGTATGAGGATCCCGGGTTTCGGCACCAAAATGTTAGAGATTTGCTCACTCCAACTTATTTTGCAAGAACCACACAGAAGACAAGGCAAGTTCTTTTAGACACCTGCAGGTGGAGAGATCACTCGCTACAGGAATGAAATCTAAAAGTCTCCTCCCTGCAAGGGCATATTTATTAGGAGGAACAGAGTGGGGGTGAGTGGACAGGTTTGGTGAACACCCGGCCTCTGATAAGATCAGAGCAGGGGGTGTTTTACACTGTTGTGGGAATCAGAACAACTTTGATTGCTTCCCCTGCAGCTGGTCAATCAAGCAGAGGAAGCAACCACTTCATCTTACTCTGCATTGTGAGGGCAAGACAAGATTGATTTAATCATTATAGTCTACATTCCAACATAATCCTACGATAAAGATAACCTGGAAAACCCTAACAGTCTTCTAACGTACTGATTGCGTCTTGCGAAACTGACGATGGATTGGCATACAAGTCGAGGTATTCTACCCATCTCGCTAGCTGTTTGCTTTTGTCAATGATGACTTCACCAGTCTTGGATTTTATGGGCGCATATATCTTCACTAATTTTTCAGTAGCTTGTTTGATGCCTTTGTACATTGCCCTGACGTTGCCATTAGTTGAAGCATGTTGAATGGTTTCTGACAGCTGGATCCAGTAGTCGTTCGCGCAGCGGCGTGCTGTTTTCTGGATGTTAGCCCGTGCAGACTTCAGTTCCTGCAAGTTTTTTGTAGATGGGTGCTGCTTGTGCTTGTTGAATGCTTTGCGTTTGACATCAAGGACTGACTCCATTTCGGTAATGTTCGCCTCAAACCAGTCTGTGTTATTGCGTTCCTTCCTACCATAGGTCAGAGTTGCTTCCGTCTGAATGGTAGTGCGGATAAACTTCCACCTGTCTTCAGCACACTCTCGATGATCATTTGACAGCGCGCTTTCCAGTCTTGCGATAAACTCGGCGTTCTTGTTTACACAGCTTGTCTTGCCGATATTGATGTGTGGCTGACACTTCGACTTCGAATGATAAAACCTCTTGAGCTTAAGATTCAATTTGCTCACAATCAATGAGTGGTCAGTGTCGCAGTTGGCGCTGTGGTAATCTCTCGTGTTGCAGACGCTATCCAAAGAGTTACGTCGAGTGACTGCAAGGTCAAGTTGATGCCAGTGTTTTTTTAGTAAGACCAGAGAATAATGCGTTACAGTAGTCCAGGCGCGACGTAATAAACGCATGTATAATAGTTTCCTCATCACCGGTCGAAAGAATCGGACAAATCTTCGCAATATTACAGAGGTGAAAAAACGCAATTCTAGTTACGTTCTTAATTCGCTTTTGAAAGGAGAGCGTTTGGACAAATATTACCCCGAGATTAGTTACAGTATCACTCTGAGTGATTGTACAGTTATCCATAGTTATAGTGGTTTCTTTAAATAAGTGGCGATAACGAGCTGGAGCAATTATCAACATCTCAGTTTAATTTGGGTTAAGATGAAGGAAATTGAGAGACATCCATTGTTTGATCTTCGAAAGGCACGCCTCAAGATTACAACAGTCCCGCGGATTTGTCATCGATAACGGCATATATAATTGAGTGTCATCCACGTAACATTTAAAACTAATGTTATATTTACGTATTATGTCCCAAGCGGAATCATATAAATATTAAATAGAATTGGTCCGAGTACCGATCTCTGCGGGACACCACACGTAACGTTATAGAGCTCAGAGGTTGCATTGCCACGGACCACTTGGTGGGTCCTGTCAGATATATAGGAATATAATCAGCCTAGTGCTGACCCTGAAATACCAACACAGCTTTTAAGGTGCTCTAATAAAATATTGAAGTCTACAGCGTCGAAGGCAGCACTAAGATCGAGTAATAATAAGACCGATGAGGTGTTTGAATCGATAGCTATGAGGAGATCATTAGTCACTTAAGCAAGTGCTGTCTTGGTGGAATGATTACCTCTAAAACCAGACTAAAAAGATTCAAATCGATTATTGGCGACCATGTAATCAATAAGCTGCTGCACGACTACTTTTTCAAGAATTTTTCGCTATGAATGGGAGATTTGAAACCAGCCTATAATTACCGAGACAATCCGGGTCGAGATTTGGTCGCTTCAGTAGCGGTTTAATGATAGCGGTTTTAAATGCTGTTAGCACGATACCAGAGGAGAGAGACCGATTAATTATGTTTAAGACGGACGGTCCTAAAATCTGAAATAATTCTTTAAATACCGTATTGGCCTGAATATAAGACGACCCTGATTATAAGACGACCCCCTCTTTTTCAAGACTCAAGTTTGTAAAAAGACTTTTTGAACACCAATTTTTATACAGAAAATAATTACAGTACATCTGAAACAAATGATTATAACAATATATTCGAGAGAAAAAGCACGTTATTTTGCCTCATTGAAATCATGCAAAAACTGTGTATCACATCTTAATATCTGAACATTTAAATATGTAAATTAAACTGCAATCACATTTGTAAATGAATGGCTTCTGGTTTTTGAAATGTAAATAAACCTACGATTTCTGTTGGGGAGCCTGAGGACTGTATAGGGGGTTGGCCCGGGTGGTTATGCTCTTTTCGCCCCCGGGTGTCGGTCAGAACACAGGAGGGAAGACGTGGTTCAGTTTTGATTGCTTTACTGAATTATTGGCAAAAAAGTAACAGGCACTGTGGCTCATACAGGCAAACTGGCAAAAAGGATATAGACACATGTTTGGTCGTTAAGATGTGAGAGCAGGTGTGTGTAGTGTACACGGGTGAGTCTTTGGGTGTGTGAATGTGATTCTTGTGTGTGTTATTATTATATGAAGCGTGTGAAGGGTGTGTGGGGTGTGTGCGTGTGGTGTGTGTGCGTGTGGTTCTGCAACAGACAGAAATACAGCACGTAAGTCAACGCTCAACTTCTGACGTCACACAACACTAGTAGACGGCACGCATTAACGTTACTAACTGCGCGTAACGGTTCCGCTATACTAAATAACCATAAAGGAAATACTCTCAGCAACACACCAAACATAAGTCATCGAGATAACAAAATACATTTGCTGGCGACCGTTAGTCACCGTGCCGCTGCGTAACGGCTACTCGTATGATGCAAGGCAAACTTAAAGGAGCGCGTCGGAGCTGTCAATCAAATGCCGCGCACACGAAGCAAACCGCGATCGGACAAACGGCACAACAGTGGATAGTAGTAAAAATCAAATGTATACACTCATTTTGTGTCAAAGACGCACACGATCACAGCAACATACTCAGTCGATACCAGCAACCTTTGACTTACCGCTGCGCACAAGCTCCAACAATCACGATAAGCTGAGGTAACTCACGCGAGACTTAAAGGCCTTGAGACACTGATATATGTACAAATCGGTTTTAGTTGGCTCATGGGCTTATGAATATAAATTGACGATCGAAACAACGAAAAGGAAGCTGTTGCTCTGAAAAATGTAATTTAAATTTGCCGCGCAGACGAGTTTGACTGCACTCCTTCGAGACTGGGGAAGAAGCCGGAAGTGACGTCTCAAGTTGTACGCGTTTAGCTTGAGTGAATGGAAAACAACAGTATGTCAAAGCGTGGAGGCAAAAGGTGTATCGCGATGGGATGCAATAACACCAACGGAGGAGGAGTATCGCTATTTTGGTTTCCTAAAGATGAGGGTTTGAGGAAACAATGGACCAAACAGGTACAAAGGACGCGGAAAGACTGGTCTGGTCCTACAGATTATAGTGTACTATGGAGTGCACATTTCCAGGAAACCTGCTTTGAACCTGGACCCCTTATGAGGATCAAACTCAGCATCAGTACACGGTGCAAGCTAGTGCTCAAAAAGGATTCTGTCCCAACAATTTTTTCTAGACCAATGACCGCAACTGTTGACAATGCTTCTGCTGGTAGCCCTAGCCAGACTAGTGGCCATAGTTCTACCCCAACCAGGGCTACAACGCCAGTCACAGAACAAGAGCGGACTCCATTTGGGAAGCCTAGACGAGCTTTTGTCAAACGAGAGAGGAAAAGGGTAAGTTTAATTTTAATTAAGTCAGGCCACTCTACCAAGAATAATACTAGTAAATAAATAAATATTTCAAATATCTCATTCCAACAAGAATAAATGTATAAAATCAATGAAGCACATGTAATTGAAATATGTTGCATTCTGTTTAAGATTATTGCTGCCATGGAGGCTGACGTGCTGTCTCAGGAGGCTGACATGCTGTCTCAGGAGGACCAGGATAGTCCTGTCATAGCTGTGGAATCTCCCCAAACGCTAAGCCAGGTATGGAATTTCTAATGTTTTCTCAAGATTATGTATAATTGTTAGATAACAAAGAAACTACTATACTAAACATACAGCATAAGAATATATCTATATATATCATTTATGTGCAAATGTTTTGTTAATATTTATATGCAATCTACTTTACAGATATTAACGTGATGCATTGTATATATTACAGGTGAGCCAGACAGACCCTCCCAAACTTCTAAATAGAAAAGTACAAGCCAACATCAGGAAAATGACCAAAACCAAGACTCAAGGTACTAATGTTACATAATTTTATGTACTTTTATTATTAATATTTGCAATTTGTTTTCCAATACTATTTCAGCGGTATTTATTTTGTCTATTTCCTTGAAACATTATATGTAAAGTACAGTAACTTTAATGTTTGTGGGTATTGATTTTTGCATTTTTAGGAGGCTAGCAAAATGATCCAATTCAATACCCAGTGAAGATTTGTAAATTTACAATCTCTCTTAAACAGCTACTTTAAAGACATAAAATACAAATATGCAAAATTTTGGCACAAGTGTACATACATATACATGTTTTCTTTAAATACACCAACCTTTGTATCTGAGGTCAATCACATCTTTTAATGTTTTTCAGGCAATCAAACCATTCCCATGGACCCAGCTTTGAAAACAACAGAGACTTCCGTGCAGTGCGAGTTGTTGTCAGGACCACCCCTGAGAAAGTTGCCGGTACAAGGCAGAAGGGATGAAGATGAGCATTACCGGCACTTAGATGATGATGAAGATGATGATATGAAAGTAGACATGCAACAATCTGATGCCTACCAGCCAACTTTATCTGACTTCAATTCATCGGATTCGGAGTCGGATATGGATTTAGAGGATGAAGCAGAAAGGGAGGCAGCACTTGAGGCTGGTGAAGATGCAGGAAATGTGCAAGCTGGCAGTATACATGCGGAGCCGAAATATATCGTGTTTGATACTTGTTTGGATAGGCTTTTGACATGGTGCCACTGTCCAAATTGTGGAAGTATTGATGTCCAACACACAAAGCAAACAGTTGGCTCACTTCTATCCGTTACATTCACATGCAGTGCATGTGATTCAAATTCAAAATGGAATAGCCAGGCATATTTTGGAAACTTTCCAGCAGGAAATGTTCTACTGTCCGCAGGAATTTTGTTTGCTGGTGCCACTGCAGGAAAGGTCCTAAGGGTCCTAAACAGTGTAGGCATCCAAACCTACAACCGTCGAACCTTTTTCAGGCACCAAAGAAGTCTGTTGCATCCAGCAATAATGACAGTCTGGGAGAAACAGCAGCGCTACATTTTCACTGTCCTTCAGGTAGAGGGACGACCTTTGGTGCTGGGTGGTGATGGTAGGGCAGACAGCCCAGGACATAGTGCCAAATATGGCACCTACACAACGATGGAACTAGAAGCGAATATAGTTATCGACATCGAACAAGTTCAGGTACCAGTACATTTTTTGGCTGTTTCATTAAATTCATTTTAATAATAGCATTTAGTTTTTATAGATCTTTTACTTGGCAAGTACAAGTCTTGCCCATGTTTGTCATAAAGCATTAAAAATTAATTTGTTTTATATTTGTAGGTTTATCAGTTGGACCTCTATGATTAATTTCATCCAGATTAATTAATCTTAATTTAGCTAGAAATCTGTCGGCGGAGTTGTAAAATTGCAAATTGATTTGTCTTTACAGAGCAATGAGGTTGGAGGTAGTTATTACATGGAGTTGGAGGGGCTGACTCGCTCCGTTGAAAAGTTGGAGGAAAAATGGGACCTCGTTTTGGGTACTTTAGTAACAGATCGACATGCTCAAATTGGAAAGTGGGTGCGAATAAACCTCCCCAACACAAGGCACTTTTATGATGTCTGGCATGTGGCAAAAGGTTAAAAAAACAATATTTCTGTCTTTCGTTAAAATTTTGTTCAATTAACTTGTGATGTGTT
Source organism: Syngnathus scovelli (assembly GCF_024217435.2). Taxonomy (NCBI): domain Eukaryota; kingdom Metazoa; phylum Chordata; class Actinopteri; order Syngnathiformes; family Syngnathidae; genus Syngnathus; species Syngnathus scovelli. The sequence goes on from NC_090849.1 coordinate 4,617,412, forward strand.
CTAATGATATTTTTATCATACTTTTTTTACGCAGGATTTTCTAAGAAACTCACAGCTGCAGCAAATGAAAGGCAGTGTGGGGAGCTTCGGCCATGGCTGAAAAGTGCAGTTAATCACCTGTACTGGTCAGCTATGTCAACATCGTCGGGCAATGGAGAACTCATCTTGGCTAAATGGAAATCACTACTGAACCATGTTCAAAATATCCATGAAGGCCATGGAGAGATTTTCCAATCATGCACCCACGGTAGTTTTGAAGGCAGGGAGACGAAGAAAAAATGGCTAAAACCAAGTAAGGAATTATATTATAGGTATATTTTGAAAGTGGCTCTGTGACCATGATCTCTGGCCTAAAAAATTTGGACTCTTGCTGTTGAAATAGATGTAAATTCTTTATCCAACCTACTCTAAAAATTCACTTTATGGAAGGCAGGCACCATACCAAATTTCATTAACCCCACTGACAGTAGTTGGAAGGATTATTTATTATTTTCAACCCCGCCTCCAAATTTTATTAGAGTCTACCAAATTTTAAATAAATAATAACCTCTCAAGCTATTGTGACTGGGGTTTTATAAAAGATTAGATGTCATGATTCTATTCTGATTCCAGGTACAAAGTCAAGCTCAAAATTCGAGGCAGTAGTGTGCCATGAATACCTCTGTCGTGATGTGAAACGACTGTCGAGCCACCATCAGACCTCTCGGATAGAAGCCTTCCACAGCCTGGTGATACAATTTCAAAGTCCCCAATGATCATCGTCACACACACATCTGGGTGGTGAAATTTGTCCTCTGCATTTAACCCATCCCAATGTGATTTTGATCCATCCCCTGGGGGAGAGGGGAGCAGTGAGCAGCAGCGGTGCCGCGCTCGGGAATCATTTGGTGATCTAACCCCCCAATTCCAACCCTTAATGCTGAGTGCCAAGCAGGGAGGCAATGGGTCCCATTTTTATAGTCTTTGGTATGACCCGGCTGGGGTTTGAACCCACAATCTTCCAGTCTCAGGGCGGACACTCTACTACTAGGCCACTGAGCTGGTACCAAAGATGGTGGTGTTCTCTTTTACTGGAATGCAGTGTCGGTAAGTAGCCAATTGTATGAACCTTCATTATTTATGTTTCTGGTTAGAAGTGCTATTATTACTTGGCCTCACTTTGCTAGGAGGGAACTGGTGGTTGCAAGTTTATTTGCTGACAGTGGGCAAGTCATTTGTGGAGACTTTTTTCCAATTTGCTTAACCATTCAAGGATGCCCCTGCTTGTGAATGACCCTTGGTGTAAAACTATTTCTCATCCAACCAACCTAAAAATTATAGTGTACATTATTTAAACATCAAACAGAAAATTTAAATGCATTGTAATGTATATGCTTAAACAATGCATTTATGTATTGTTGTTACAGCACACTGTTGGCAGCAATGCATTATAACGAAAATGCAGGAAGGGCTCAGGCCACCACAAAAGAAGGGAAGAAACACTTTTCTATCCAATATCCAAAATATAAACGTGGAGGACATGTTGTAAAGAAGATCATGAACAATGCAACTTACGGTAATATTTCAAGTTAATCACATATATTCATGGATTGAAACCAAATTATTTGTCCAGCAACTTTAGGTGTTCCTCCATCAAACTTGTATCCAGAATTTTGAAATTCCACTTCAAAATGTTTTAATTAATTTTTGAAATTTTTATATACTTATAATGGGAATGCCAAAATTGCCTACATCTTGCAAACGGCTGGTCGTAGAGCAAAAATTAGCAAAATTTGGGCCCATAGGGTGTATGTGGATTACATAGAGATTATATTTTATATCGGAGATGATTTGACCTTTCAAGTTCATATCACATACAGGCTATGTGACAGAACTAATTGAAGAAGTCATCAAGTTGTGTAACACTGCACCAGCGGATCGCGTTCCACCTGGAGATCTACCACCATTTTTATCTGCTGACTTCAAGAAACCTGACAAGGAAGCTGCAATTCAAGAACATTGCAGCAGGTTTATGTAAGTGACCAGGACACTTTATCTGCAGCAACAACCAGGATTACCCAGTCTACATCCGGCCATGGAGTGGCAAGTCATAATAAAGACACAAATACAATGACTCGCATATTATTGTCACATGGAATTATTTTATTCTTATACAAATTTATCTGTACGTTTACTGCTTTCTTAGCTAAAACACATGTTTTTTAGATTACATGTTTGCTAGTTGAAATCCAACGTAGTCCATACCAGGGAATGTCTGTCTTACTTTATGTACTGCACGTGATGGTAATGGGACGCGAATGTGGCGCCCTAGGTATCCCCAGCACCATCTAACAAGTTGTCTGTATGCACAGAACCGGTTACGACTGAAATGAAACAAAATAGAAAATATCTATTAGTAGTATGATTTAAATAAAAAATACAGGCCATGTGGTCCTATCTTATGAGATCCCATTAAGACCAAAAAAACTGATAAACTACAGAAGGCTTTAGCCACATTTTCCCAGATAGAATGGCTATCGATGGTTTAAAAAAATATATATTTCAGATATGAGCGTTCATTGGATTTATTTTAGATGAGGAAACAGTTCTTGCCCAAATAACCAAAATTGGGAAAGGACAACTTTGATGCTAAACTTTTCTATTTAGATTTATTCATTGAACATTTTTTTTAGCCAAATTGAAATGATAAAATTTTTAATTGCCCATGAGCAGTTATTTATCAAATTATGTTACTCATTTTTCATGAAATGAACAAGTACTGTAAAACCAAAAATATTTGAAGGCCTTTATTTCACAAGTTTCAGGATGAAGAATAAAATGCAAATTTTATTGGGTGCAAGCTATAAGAAATTACCATGATTCATTTTTTTTCAGAATGGTGATTTTAGAAATATTAACACAGTTTTGGTTTAGATTTAGACTTAGACTCAATTTTATTAATCCCTTGGGATTACTCCTTCAGGGAAATTCTGTGTCCAGTAGCAGTAAAATACAAAATATACAAAAAAATATAAGAGATAAAAATATACAGAAATATGCAGAAATATATACAGTGCAAGAATTAGCAAATGAAATGTAAAAAGGCAAAAAGATAAATTAGGTAAGAAAATTGAGGGAGGTAAAAACACTACACAGTAGTTGCCATGTATTATTGCCATGTATTATTATTGGTCAGTGTGAAAAAAGTAATTGCACAAATGATGACAAATGTAGTAAATAGGATGGAATGGGAAATATTGCACATTGTATATTGATGTGAATGTGTACAGTTATTACAAGTATCTCCATGTCCCTGTTCATGTCCATGTCACCTCCTCCCCCCCAGTGAGGAGTTGAACAGCTTGATGGTTTGGGGGACAAAGGAGTTCTTCAGTCTGTTTGTCCTACATTTGGGGAGGAGCAGTCTCCCACTGATCCGGCTCCTCTGATTAGTGATGACAGTGTGCAGAGGGTGACTGACATTGTCTCTAATGTCCAACAGTTTTTTCAGTGTCCTTTACTTGGTTTTACAGTAAATTTACTAAATTCATTGACAAAAATAGCAAAAATGACCAAAAAATATTTTGGGTAACTCACTCATTCACTGGATGTGCAAGTGCACCATGCCGTTCACGGTATGCATAATAGGCTACCTCCAGAACATCCACATTCAGGCATATTGCATCAAAACCACGGCCACCAGGACTTTCAGTGGTGCAATTGGTTTGCCGATCTTCCATCTTTTGCCACATCACCTCGATCTCGTGACAGCAGATCGACTCCTCCACAGTTGGCATATTTGTGCAACTGCCACACTGACACCACTCTGTATTTTGTAGACGGCCTATGTCTTGAGGGATATTGGCCATGGCACCTCCGTTTGCATTGCCATCGCCGGCATCGGCATTTCCATCTTCCTCGCCTGACGGGGACTCCTGTGCCCGAATTTCTTCCTCCTCGTACGGTTCAAACCTGTATGGTTCAATACCCCTGTTGTTTTCTGGGGCATCGCTGTCAGTTGAACTGCTACATTCATCATATTCTGCGTCAAAGGAGGTTTCTGAATCGGATAAAATTCAAAAATGATGCCAATATTGAAACGGAGCTGTCGCTATCATCTGCCATGTTTGGGTTTGTTGACATCCAGATGTACAACTTGTGACGTCACAGTAATGGCGCCGCAAGTGTGGCTTCGTGCGGGACCCGATCGATAAACTGGCATTTCATTTTAGCTTTATTCTTAGTAATCGGTGTCCATTTTTAATTTCCAGTGCGGCAAATGTGTTCACTTTATACACTCTATCAAATTCCGTTCTAATTGAAAAAAAAAAAAGGGATGTCTCTAGGCCTTTAAGGCAGGGTGACGCAATTTTCCAAAATTTTAACATCAACATAGGAACCTTTCTAACAGCTATTTTTATTATTCTTTGTGACAGGGTTCGCTTTGGCCTGGGGAGTTAAGTTCAGCATTCGCTTTAAAGATATCTGGCGCGTCTAGTATTGTGAATGGGTATAATATCTAGACCCCGAATGTAAGACGACCCCCACTTTTTCAGTCTTATTTCAATGCAAAAATCATCATCTTATATTCGGGCCAATATGGTACTCACTCATTAACGAGTACTGCTTTCGTGTGAAGTGATCTAATATTCATAAAACCGAGTTTGAGTCTAATCGGTAGATCAGAGTTCGTATCTATCGGAGGATTTTTAAACAAAATACGAGTAAGATTGTGTTGTCTCGGCACGGCATGATAGTCAAACCTCAGTTTTTGACCACAATCCGTTCCAGAAGGCGGTTCAAGAAGTGAATCGTTCGAATTCCGAATATATTTTTACCATTACAAATAATGGAAAAAAATGTAATCCGTTTCAAGACCAAAAAAAACAAAAACAAAAAAACGTTTTTAAGCATTTTTACATTTGCGCATTTTTGTCCAATCGCGCAACTGCAGTGCACCGCCGACAGCGCAACCGTAGCACGCCGCCGACTGTGCAACTGCACTGCGCTGGTCGTATTATTGTGACAGAGCCGTCGCTGAAATTTAGAAAATATTTTTTAAATCCTGATGTACTTTCCAAAATCTTAGTGGACCTCAGTGCGCAGGGAGCTTAATTTGGGCCGATCGCGCAACTGAAGCGCACCGGGCTTTAAGAGCATCTTTGTATTTTAGGATGGCTTTATTGCTCCCACTTGCTTTCTTTGGAGGCATGCTTAGGGGTTAATACAATCCTCAACGTAACGAAAATACGAACGGAGTCAGTCGGCATCCGGGTCGCGAGGTCGGGTTTTCTCGGGTCCTCTCGGCTCATCTCGCGAGGTTCGACCTACGAATTTTTGTTCGACAACCGAAGCAAAAAAAGCTATTTTTTTTCGTCGAATTCCGATTTGTTCGAGAACTGGGACGTTTGAAAACCAAGGTTTGACTTTACCTCTAAAATATTTATTAGCGCGGCGGGAAGATACGACCATAGGAATTTGATAGTCAATATTCGAGCTAACTTTTTTCATTTTCCTAATGAAAATAATGGATAAACTGGGGTATATAGTGAAAAATTAACCAGCTTCGCTTTTATGGCCTTTTAATGATGGAAAACTTTTGTTACTTTGGCCCCAGCTCTCTGCAGGTCATTGGCCAGTTTAGTTCTGGGGTTTTTGCTCACTGTTCTAATTATAATTTCATTGCACAGGGTTATCTTGCATGGAGCCCCAAGCCCTTTTATGTAATACATATATTTCACTATACTTTGCAAATTCATGCTCTAAAAATCCTAAAATGTGATTTCCAGTAGTTTTTTTTTTACATTCTGTCTCTCACAGTTAGTGTACTCTGTGGTGCAAATTACAGAACTCTCATCATTTTAAGTGGGAGAACTTGGACATCTTGTCTCTTGCAGTTGACATGTAGCTATGATGAAAATTACAGACCTTTGTCAGAATTTTAAGTGGTAAACATTACACAATCGGTGGTTGAATTAATACTACTTTACCCCACTGTACACATTACTAAATGAGTAGGAAGAAGTATTGACAACTTTAATGTTCCCCACATTATCAATGCAGCTGAACCTCGATTTTAAACGGACTTTGGGGTCCAGTATTTGGGAATCATATTAATCCCAAAAGCACGTTATTTAGAGAGTGTAATAAAGTGTAAGTGTAATAAAATCAGAGCCATGCATACAAGTGTATCGGGAAATTGCAGTAGGGAATTATCTACTAAGATACATGTGTTTGCATTTAGGGAATAATGTCATTATTCTGGAGAAGATTAATACGATATATATATTTTAAAAAATTATATTACCAATCAGGGTAGCGATCATGTAGGGACCCTATCTATTAGCATAAGTGGTCATAAAGATCAAACAGCCCTTACCGATTGCCATATCTGGTCGTACAAAGGAGTGCTGTTCCGACGTCTTATCAAACGCCTTTAAATTAGTCACGGAATTTGAATCACTAGCGCTTAAGGTCCACACTAATCATTTAGCTTCGTACGGTCGTTATATCTTTATAAACTCGGGTCTAGGACCAAACCAAAGCGCGTAAAACCAAGGTTCAGGTGCATAAAAGTTTTCTGTCGATCTCATATCGTATCTACAGCTTATGATATATACAGTGCACAATATAGTAAATGTACATGTCCCAACTCACTGACCATACTTAGATTTAGTTATGCATTATACTATTATGCTAACTAAAAAAATATTTGATTTAATTCCAAAACATCTAATATTTATGAATGTAGTAATAGAACATGGTTTTCAGTGAAAAAAAAAAAAATGTCAGTCACAGTGCAGCTTCCTTCTGACTTCAGTCGCGAGGGGCTTATTGTGAACCAGGCAACTTCTGGGTGAGAAAAATAGCCACCAAAATACAGTCCTGCTCACCAATATTGGCAACAATGAAGTACCGTATTTTTCGGACTAAAAGTCGCTCCGGAGAACAAGTCGCATCAGCCATAAAATGCACATTAAAGGGGGGACAAAAACATATATAATTCGCACCGGAGTTTAAGTCGCATTTTGGGGGAAATTTATTTGACGAAATCCAACACCAAGTACAGACATGAACCAGCAAAAACAGGCTAAACGATACGGTATGCTAACGTGACAAACACAAACGAGGAGCCGAGAACGGGCCTGACGTAACATTAACAGTTATTCAAATTACTATAACATACATAATACGTTTATCAAACCATCTGCGTCACCCAAATCATTGAATCCATCGATTGAATTCTTTGTCCTTTCTGAAAACAATGCCGCGTGTGCGGCGCGCCGTGTGTGCGGCGCGCCACAGACGTCAGACTCGTCGTCAGTTGCAGTTCAAATTATTCCACAGACCCATATAACGATGTATGAACTATACATCAAATAACTATAATATAAACAACAATTTTATCAAACCATCTGTCACGCCAAATCAATGAATCTATGGATGGAATTCTTCGTCCTTTATGTAAACAAAGCCGCGTGTGCAGCGCACCACTGACGTCGGACTCGTTGTCAGTTGCAGTTCAAATTATTCCACAATATAAACAACAATTTTATCAAACCATCTGTGTCATTCCAAATCATTAAATCCATCGATCGAATTTTTCGTCCTTTATGTAAACAACGGCACATGTGCGGCGCGCCGCTGACGTCGGACTCGTCGTCAGTTGCAGTTCAAATTATTCCACAGGCCCATATAACGATAAATAAACTATATATCAAATAACTATAATACAAACAACAATTTTATCAAACCATCTGTATCACTCCAAATCATTAAATCCATCAATCGAATTGTTCGTTCTTAATGTAAACAACGGCGCGTGCGGCGTGCCGATGACGTCGGACTTGTCGTCAGTTGCAGTTCAAATTATTCCACAGGCCCATATAACAATATTTAAACTACATCAAATAACAATAATATAAACAACAATTTTATCGAACCATCCATGTCCAAATCATTAAATCCATCGGAATCTTTGTTTTGTCACTTAAAATAAAAAAAACACAGCTGTTGACGTCAGACTAGATATATCAAATAAATGTAATATAAACAAGAATTTTAACGAACCATCCGTGTCACTCCAAATCATTAAATCCATCGGAATCTTCATCCGCTGTATCACTTACAAAAAAAAAAAAAAAAAAAAAAGAAAACAGCTGTTGACATCAGCCTCGTCGTCAGTTGCGGCTCCAATTATTCCACAGATCTACGTGTATAACTATATTGCAGCGTTACCAAAGTACCAGGCAATACGTGGGTTTGGTAACCGGCTCTTTATTTTACAAAACAAGAGCTCAACATGAGCCAACACAGTGCTATAAGCAAGCGCCCTGGATCGCGCTTCCCGTCCCCCCGTCCCCCCCTGCTGCTTTCACTTACCATCCCCCCCCTCCCCCCCGCTGCCTTCACAGCCTTGCTAGACAATTGGAAACTACTGAAATATAAGTATAAACATAGACGTTGCCACTCTAAATGAACTATATATCAAATAACTATAACATTAATAACAAGTTTATCGAACCATTCGTGTCACTCCAAATCATAAAATCTCCTGACTCTGGAAGTCAGTGAATGGAACTCATTGTCAGTGAGGCTCCAATTATTCCACAGCCATAGTGCGCCCTCATGCGGTTTAAAGTGAAAATAATACGTGAAGTGATCAACTATAGTAGTAAGTAAAGTGTTAATGATCAAGTAAAAATTTGTGAATAATTACACATATAAGTCGCTCCTGAGCATAAGTCGACCCCCCAATATATGGAAAAAAAACGCGACTTATAGTCCGAAAAATACAATATATTGTGGAAATCATATGACATATACCTGCAAAAAATACTTTTCATTTCATTTAAAATGACCATTTATAACAGAATACACAGATGAATTTTCAGCTTTTCAGAGGTTTATTCACTGTATAATTGACATCAATGTGCAATGCTCTCATAGACTTCAAATCTGTACTGGATACCATTTTCTTCTTGCAGGCCCTGTGGCACTCCTGGAAACCTGAAAGCAAAATAAAACTTACTGCACTCAGGATTTCATATCGATTTTAAAATCCAACTAACCTTTATAACTATGAATCAGAAAATGTGTAAAAAATCTATAGAAATACTTCTGGTTTTATACCAAAAATGCACATCATTTTATGTACTATATTGTGAAATAATAGTTCCAACTTCTGTCTGACTGCAGAGGCTTCATATAAGAAATCAAATTTTATTACACAGTTCCATGTTTTTACTGAATGTTTCCGTGTTTTTACTGAACATGACATGCAAATGTAAATTGCAGTGTGGAAAAAATTAAATGTTTGTCTTTAAACTGCTTGAGCCGCTTGGCAGCTATGACCTCAGAAAAGTGCTTCCTGTAGTTGCAGACCAGACCTCGGTTCTTTTCAGAAAGCACGGTCAAGCCAAATAGTCAAACGCTGACCAACTTTGAGAGTCAGTATTTTCTTCCATTTACAATTAGTTACCAGATTTCACTGCTTACAATGTTGCAGACAAACTGCAGAGATAAAATAAATTGACTAAATTGACTTTTCTAAATCAACTTCGCTTTACTGTACCATAAAACACATTCAGAAATATTGAGTCTAAACTGAAATTCATATTTGTTTGAAATTGTTCCACTGAAAAATGGCCAGGTCATTCTTGGAAACAAGATTTTTAATCTCAATGAGTTTTTTATCTGGTTAAATAAATGAAGGAAATTAATTTTTTCTACATAAAAATAATAATATGGAGTGTTTTAGAAGTATTGGCCGCATTGAATGTCAAAAACTATTATGAATATAAAATGCATGTGAGAAATTTTTAACGCTTGCAATCTCAAATATTATATGGAATGTTTAAAGCTGTTCAATGTGAGCACCATTGGCCACATGCAAAATGCCTGTTCTGGTTGAGTGAACGCCATAACTGGATGTTAAAAATAAGAAAATCATTGGCATTACAAAAAAATAGCTTTAAAATGGTAGCAGTTGTATCTTATTACCATTCTTAGTTCAGCAGATACGAGTACCGTAATTTCCGGACTATAAGCCGCGACTTTTTTCCAAAATTTTGGACCCTGCGCCTTATAGTCAGGTGCGGCATATATAAGATTTTTTTCGAGATTTTTGTGATGACTTGATCATTTTTACTCTTAACACTATTATATACAGTAAAAGCTACAAAACAAACTGACAAATAACTCGTTTTCAAATCAGACGAGTAAAAACTGGTCAAATATTTAAAAAAAAGCTATTATTAAAAGTGAAGACAATTTGTAATTCTAGTAATGACACGAATTTGATGCACAATTTGTCTTCGCGGGCCACATAGAATGATGTGGCGGGCCGTATCTGGCCCCCGGGCCTTGAGTTTGACAACTGTGCTCTAAACCCTTTCTCTTACTCTGCCATATCACTCAGAGATTACACAAAGCAGTGGCGCTGTTTGGACAATCTGCATTGTAATTGTACTAAGTTCATCTTGTTTTTCCTTTTTTTATCACTTCACTGGTTTCTTTTAAATCAAACAAGTTGTTTGATAACAACTTGTTTGATATAAAAGAAACCAGTGAAGTAATCTGCATTGTATTAAAACCCAATCAATCAGCATTTAAATTCAATTCTTCTGACATTTTGCTCACCAAAAACAAGTTGTAATGAATGTGAACTTTTAATGCATTTTATTCAGAAGGTTACTTTGAACCTTAAACGGCGGCGTGGCGTACTTATGGATTTTTACGGCCTCCGGCCTCCAGGGGCCGCTCTAGCAGGAAGCAAGACCGGGACAGGCGAAGAAGAGATAATGTGCCGAAGAAGACGCGCTAGTTTGTGTTTACATTTCGCGCATCACGCAATCAAGACGGACATTACTGAAAGGAAGCCTTTATACACAAACCGTCATCATGGGGGACAAAAGAAATGCATATGATGCCGCTTTTAAGCCAAAGACAGTCGATGTTGATGACATTATCTTGTGTCTACTCTGGAGCGTACTTATGGATTTCTACGGCCTCCGGTCTCCAGGGGGCGCTCTAGCAGGAAGTAAGAGCGAGACAGACGAAGAGATAATGCGCCGAAGAAGACGTGATCGTCTCGCGCATCACGCACACACCCGCATTCACACAAAGGCAGGAAGCTTTTATACACAAACCGTCATTATGGGGGATAAAAGAAATGCATATGATGCCGCTTTTAAGCAATACGTGTCGCTCGCTAGTTTAATATAATTTAGCGCTTCGTGCATGAATAAGATTACCATGAACAGAACCTCTTCACACTCGAAGAAATGCATAAAACCGACGACGAAAGAGAGACTGAGAAAGTGCGAAGGATATCTAACGCTATTCCAATCGGACACTAAGGAGGAAGACTTCGATAGTTTCAGTGCACAGGAGGAAGATGAAGACGACTCTTTTTTTACTGCGGCTTATGTAAGAAAAAAAAAGAAATATCCCTAAATTTTAGCTGGTGCGGCTTATAATCCGGTGCGCTTTATAGTCCGGCAATTACGGTACATGAAATGTGCCCAAGAATGGAACACCCCATATATTGCTGCTATACACAATATGAATGTAAGAAATACAAATAGTTAAAAAAAAAATCATTCGTTACACTGATGTTTGTTTGTTTGTTTGCTTTAATTAGGATCCCCATTAGCTCTGGCAATGCCAGCGCTACTCTTCCTGGGGTCCTTAAACCATTCTTCACATAGTCAAATACAACACAGTCACATTCATAACTTAACAAAACTAAAATAAAGATACATAGTTACACAACACACTAAACAAACAACACAGAGCTCCCTCAGTCAATTTACATAATACATTTGTTACTCATTCAATGTTTTTTTTTCTTTCTTTCACATACCATACACGCCTCAACAGCCCAATAGTGTATATACTTTACCATCATAATTTCCAGATCAATCTGGCCCAGAACAAATACAGACTTGACAACAACATTATAATTTACAAAGAACTGTTTCTGTTCTAAGATCAAAGTCAAAGTCAAAGTCAAAGTCAGCTTTATTGTCAATTTCTCCACATGCCAAAGACACACAAAGAAACCGAAATTTCGTTCCCCCCTATCCCACGGTGACAAGACATGGCTCACAACAGACAAACAAGTAAACAAGTATAACAAAAGCGTGCTGAATAAATAATGAATAAATAACACAACAATCAATAAATAAATAAATAAATAAATAAATAAATAAATAAATAGGAGGAGCAGAAAAAAAAGGAGCAAGTGCGCGTACAGCAGACATTCCCGAAAATAGCGCAACAGTGCCGCACGCTACGCAGAAGGGGGTAGCGAGTTCAGGGCCCTAACAGCCTGGAGAAAGAAGCTGTTGGTGAGTCTGGTGGTGCGGGAGCGCAGGCTCCTGTACCTCTTCCCAGAGGGCAGAAGGTCAAACAAAGAGTGAGCCGGGTGACTCACATCAAGATGTTATACACTTATACTTATCCATTACGTTTCCATAGCTATTAGATACTCTTTAATTTACTTTTTAAACCTGATTTTACTATTTTCTTGTTATACTTTGTGGTAATTTGTTCCATTGATTCATCGCTCTATAGGTTACCATTTGTTTAATTGCATTTGTTTTCGCTGTTGGTAGTGTAAACTTACCTCTCATAGCATGTCTAGTTTCATGGCTATGTCTATCGGAACTATAATATAACTTATTGTATGTGATTGATGGCTTTTTTGTTATTAGAATGTTTTTAAAGAAAACCATTCGTGAATAAAGTAATCTATTCTTAACCAATAGCAAGCCCAAATGATCATGCATAACTATTATGTTTGTTGCAGGGCTGTTCTTGCTGCTCTGTTTTGCACAATTTGTAATTTTTTTATGTTTTCTTGTGATGTGTTAGACCATACAATTGGACAATACTCTAAAACAGACAAAGCCAAAGACTGTACCACTATCCTAGCTAACCTTAATGACATAAAAGCTGCACATCTTACAAAAGAAACAGCCCATTTTTGATACCATCATATCAATATGTTTAGTCCACAACAGTTTATTATCTAACACAACACCAAGTAGTTTTGTTTCTTGTACTTGTTTCACACCTACGTTATTGTGTGAAGGCGATGGCCTTCACACATATGTTATTCTACACCATTCTCTATTATTGTGTGAAGGCGATGGCCTTCACACATATGTTAATATACTCCATTCACTTTATTGTGTGAAGGCGATTGCCTTCACACATATGTTATTCTACTCCATTCACTTTATTGTCTGAAGGTGAAGGCCTTCACACATATGTTATTCTACACCATTCTCTATTATTATTGTGTGAAGGCGATGGCCTTCACACATATGTTATTCTACACCATTCTCTATTATTATTATTATTATTGTGTGAAGGCAATGGCCTTCACACATATGTTATTCTACACCATTCTCTATTATTGTGTGAAGGTGATGGCCTTCACACATGTTATTCCACACCATTCTCTATTATTATTGTGTGAAGACGATGGCCTTTACACATTAGTTATTCTACACCATTCTCTATTATTGTGTGAAAGCGATGGCCTTCACACGTTATTCTACACCATTCTCTATTATTGTATGAAGGCGATGGCCTTCACACATATGTTATTCTACACCATTCTATATTATAGGAATTCACTGGGGAGCCAAGGGGGCGCTAGTCTGAAAAAGATTGGGAACCACTGTTCTACACCATTCTCTATTATTGTGTGAAGGCGATGGCCTTCACACATATGTTATTCTACACCATTCTCTATTATTGTGTGAAGGCGATGGCCTTCACACATATGTTATTCTACACCACATATGTCAGAGTTACGGCCCGCGGGCCAGATCCGGCCCGCAAATTGATTATCTATGGCCCCCTGGATGATATTGAATTACTATTAGAACCGGCCCGTAGGCCACAGCCGCCCGCTGGTGTTTTGCACGCACCAACACTACATTTCCCACAATGCAACGGCAGCCCGCGATGTCCCTGCAGCTCGCACAAGCGGCTTCATTATTCATCAGAAGTCAGAGCAGAGTTCAACTTTCTGATACCCCCCTCCTCAAAAATGGCTAAACGTAAGGTGGACGCTGAGAACAGGGGGTTTCAGGCCAGGTGGGAGGCAGAGTACATGTTTACGGAGGTAAGAGGCAAACCTGTGTGTCTTCTGTGTGGAGAAAATGCGGCTGTAATGAAATAATTAAATTTAAGAAGGCACTATCAAACGTCTAAGAAACACACAGACCAAGACAAGAATATGGAATATGAACAAAAGCTACAGAAGGTGGAAGAATTAAAACGAGGCCTTAAGTCCAGACAGGCTATGTTCACGTATGCTAAATCACAAAGTGAGGCTGCTGCCAAGGCTAGCTTTATTGTGGCAAAAGAGATCGCCAAATCAGCCCGGCCCTTTCCAGAAGGAGAGTTGATCAAAAACGGGTTTTGAGCCTCAGAGCCTAACCCCGAACATTGATGAACTTGTACAAACAATGAGACACCTCTAAGTATCAGGCTCAGCCTCAGACAAGTGAGCATCACAGAACAGTAACGTATTTTCCGTTTTTTAATTCGGTTACATTTTTACATTTGTTTCTACAAGACGTGATTTTTCTTTGAAGAAAGTATTGATTTGTCTGTGTGCCGTACATTTTTGAATTTTATTTATTTATATTTATTTTTCAGTTGAATGGACCAAGGGAAAATTGCAGATAAGAGCCATGAGAAAGAATACAACTCATTTGATTATTTTTTTATTTTACGATTTGAAAGCAATGATCGGTAGATCATAGAGCAGCACAATAATACATTTTCAGTTTATAATGCATGCACTTTTACTTATGCATTTATGTTGATATTAAGAAACACATTTTGTTTTTAAAACAATTGAATTTTTTGCTGTTTGGCTGTTGAAAATGTTTTCCCTTGAAGTTACTGACAGAGCCATAACAAAATATTGCCATATTCATTTAATCATTAAATAATGTACACTGTGTTTGGTCTTAGTTCAAAAGGCTATGTGCAATCATTCCGATATATTTTAATAAACATTGAACCAGTCCGGCCCTCGGCTTGTAGCAAATTTGTTTTTTTGGCCCTCGGTGTGTTTGACTTTGACATCCCTGTTCTACACCATTCTCTATTATTATTATTGTGTGAAGGCTATGGCCTTCACACATATGTTATTCTACACCATTCTCTATTATTGTGTGAAGGCGATGGCCTTCACACATATGTTATTCTACACCATTCTCTATTATTATTGTGTGAAGGCGATGGCCTTCACACATATGTTATTCTACACCATTCTCTATTATTATTATTCTTCTATTTTATTCCCGCCACTTTTTTGTCCCGCTTCTTCTTCCACATAATTCATCCGATTCACTCCGTTCCACTTTTGACGTATTCCAAATATTCACGAGATGAGTGCTTCCATTTTTCTCGTTCCGAAATTTTTCCGATTTCGCAAAATTCGCGAATTTACGACAATTTTTTCCCCATTCATTCTTAATGGCAGATTCGACATTTCACATTTATGTCTTTCCACTTTTAAATTCACGTCATTCAGCACATTCAAACCACATTCGGAATGATTCTCGACATTCCCAAAATTGCCAAATTCAAAAATTTCACATTTTCACGTTAACAATTTTGACAAAATTTCACAAAATTTCGTTTTTCACCTCTAATTTCTACATTTTTTGACCAATTCAACCCATTCCAACTTTCAACTGTTCATCTTTTGCCTGCCTATTCCACAACTTCTCGCCTACCAAAAATTCCAAATTTGAAATTCAACCAAATTCTCCAAAATTTCGTTTTTCTATTCTAACTTCTACGTTTTTCAACCGATTCTACCCATTCCAACTTTTAACTGTTCATCTTTTGCCTACCTATTTCACAACTTCCCATTTACCTTAAGTTCCAAATTTGAAATTCAACCAAATTTTTCAAAATTTCGTTTTTCTACTCTAATTTCTACATTTTTCAACCGATTCTACCCATTCCAACTTTCAACTGCTCATCTTTTGCCTACCTATTCCACAACTTCCCACTTACCAAAAATTCCAAATTTTCAAATTTGGAATTCAACCAAATTCTCAAAATTTCATTTTTCTACTCTAATTTCTACATTTTTCAACCGATTCTAACCATTCCAACTTTCAACTGTTCATCTTTTGCCTACCTATTCCAC
Organism: Syngnathus scovelli; assembly: GCF_024217435.2. Taxonomy (NCBI): domain Eukaryota; kingdom Metazoa; phylum Chordata; class Actinopteri; order Syngnathiformes; family Syngnathidae; genus Syngnathus; species Syngnathus scovelli. The sequence continues at coordinate 4,633,586 of NC_090849.1, forward strand.
AACTTCCCATTTATCTTAAGTTCCAAATTTGAAATTCAACCAAATTTTTCAAAATTTCGTTTTTCTACTCTAATTTCTACATTTTTTAACCGATTCTACCCATTTTAACTTTCAACTGCTCATCTTTTGCCTACCTATTCCACAACTTCCTACTTACCAAAAATTCCAAATTTGAAATTCAACCAAATTCTCCAAAATTTCGTTTTTCTACTTTAATTTCTACATGTTTCAATCGATTCAACCCATTCCAACTTTCAACTGTTCATCTTTTTTTCTACCTATTCCACAACTTCCCACATCCAAAAAATTCCAAAATTTCAAATTCAACCAAATTCTCCAAAATTTCGTTTTTCTACTCTAATTTCTACATTTTTCAACCGATTCAACCCATTCCAACTTTCAACTCTTCATCTCTTACCTACCGATTCTACAACTTCCCACTTACCAAAAATTCCAAATTTGAAATTCAACCAAATTCTCCAAAATTTCGGTTTTCTACTCTCATTTCTACATTTCTCTACCGATTCATCCCATTCCAACTTTCAAGTTTTCATCTTTTGCCTACCTATTCCATAACTTCCCTTTACAAAAAAATCCAAATTTTCCAATTTGAAATTCAACCAAATTCTCCAAAAATGTGTTTTTCTACTCTATTTTCTACATTTTTCAACTGATTCAACCCATTCCAACTTTCAACTCATCTTTTTCCTACCTATTCCCCAAATTCCCACTTACCATAAATTCCACATTTTCAGATTTGAAATTCAACCAAACCCTCCAAAATTCCGAAATTCCACAAAATTCTGCAAAATTCCGTTTTTCACCTCTTTTCTACATTTCTCAAGTAATTTAACTCGTTTCAACATCATTCACAAGCATTCCCCAAGACGTTATTCATAGTCTTCGCCTTCACACGCAATTTCTCCAGAAATGGCATTTTCTAGTTTATTATGAGATTTAGTTCAGGCTGTTGTTTTTAAGGTATGGGTTGAGCCAAATATTACCCAATTTGTTTTTAAGACATTAAGAACCAGCTTGTTTTTACTAATCCACTCCACCATCGATTGTAATTCATACTTTAACTACATATTTAACTCTGAACATTTAGTTGATGACAATCATACAGTAGAATCATCAGCATGCATCGATATTGAGGCTTTGTTTAACACCAGTGGTAAGTCATTTGTAAAGATAGTATACAATAAAGGTCCCAAACTCCCTTGAGGCACTCCACAGCTGATTTCCCTCTCATCAGAATAACTACCATTGAAATACACTTGTGCATGTGCATGTGAGAAACCATAACATTCCAAATTTAATTAATAATTCATGATGAATAATATCAAAAGCCGCTGTGAAATCTAATAAAACTACTCCAACTAATTTCCTTTCTTCTATATTCATCAACCAATTATCTATCATTTGAGTTAGGGCCGTAGCTGTGGAGTACCCTGCTCTATATGCATGTTGATATTCTGTGTTTAAATCATTCAAAGGAAAATAACATTTGATTTGATCACAAACAACAGTTTCCATGATTTTGCTCAACACAGGGAGCAAATTTATGGGGCGACTATTTGGTCCAGAAAATGACTGTTTTGCATTCTTTGGCAGTGGTGTTATTTTTGCTTTTTTTCCATTCTTGTGGACACAACTTTTTTATTAAGCTTTGATTAATAATATGACAAATAACCGGGGCAATCAAATCTGTCACCATTTTCAGCAGTCTACCGTCTAATCCAGTGGTCCCCAAACCCCGGTCCGCCGACCGGTACCAAGCCACACATAATTGTATTAATTTATTTATTTTTTATTGACGATCAATTAATTCAGGTCAAGACGCTCGTCCCGGTCACGTCACATGTTTACCCAGTCGAGCCCGCAAAGCTAGCAAAAATTAGTAAAAACTTATTTTGAAAAAAAAAAAAGGCAATTCTTTCCCAATTACATCCATCGGGTCAGGTCAAGACGCTCGTTTCAGTCACGTGACGTCACCTTAGTCGAGCCCGCGAAGCAAGCAAATATGAGCAAGAAACAGATGTTTGGAAAGCTTCTTCGGAAAGGGAAAAAAACCTAATGAGGAGACAGAAGAAGAGGTTCTAAGAATCGGAAAGCTGCATTTAAAAGAGTCCTACTTAAAATATGGATTTATCGCTACAGGTGACTGACGCGCAAACCAAGCCCACTCTGCATAATGTGTGGCGACAGGCTAGCTAACGAGGCAATGAAGCCTTCAAAACTGCTTCGGCACATGGAGACCAAGCCTCCTGCATTACAAGACAAACCTAAACCACTTCGGGTGTCATTGTCTCCGATTACGCCTAGATCAGTGGTTCTTAAACTGAGTTCGATCGAACCCCAGGGGTTCGGTGAGTCGGCTTGAGGGGTTCGGCAGAGCTGGTATGTCATCACCCCCCCGCGATTGGCCGAACACACCTGAATGTCGTGTAAATTCGCGATAACGCATATCTGAACTGGTCTTGCAAAGGCAACAGCAGAAGTCACACTGATTTGCTGGTATGTCATTACCCCCCCCCAAAGAGGGGTTCGGTGAATGCGCATATGAAACTGATGGGGTTCGGTACCCCCCCTCCCCCTAAAGAGGGGTTTGGTGAATGCACATATGAAACTGATGGGGTTCGGTACCTCCAAAAAGGTTAAGAACCACTGGCCTAGATGATAAGGTTTAGTGCTCCCACTAATTCAACGTAATGGTGAGTTTTATTTTTATGTCGTTTATACTTGTTTTTATGCCAGTCGTATCATTTTAGTTCATCATATTTATATATTTATCATAAATGTATTATTTGTTTATATAAATGTATTATTTATTGATATAAAGGCAGGTCCGCGAAAATATTTCTGACACGTAACTGGTCCGTGGCGCAAAAAAGTTTGGGGACCACTAGTCTAATCCATCCATACCTGGTGGCTTATCTTTACAATTTAACAATTTTTTTCCATATAACTAACATTTACAGTATCAAAATTAAATGTACAATTTTTACCCAACATGATTTTTTCCTTTATTAATGAATATGATGATTCATTATCCATTTGTTTAAAGTTGTTTCTTAAATCATTTATTTTTTTAATGAAGTAATTATTCAAATGGTTCGTTTAGAAAGAAAAATACCTTGCGTCTCCAAGAATGATGTAGTTCTTTGACTCCTTCCCATGAGATTGTTGAGTGTACTCCATATTTTCTTGCTGTCATTCTTTATTTAATCTATCCTTTCTTCATAACACAATTTCTTTTTCTTTTTATTTAATTTGCTCACAAAATTCCTTAATTTACAGTACACTTGCCAGTCTGATTTAATTTTAGATGCATTTGCTGTTTGTTTAGCTTGATTTCGTTCCAACATGTATTCTTTTAACTCATTATCAAGCCATAGTGTACTGATACTTCTGACGGTAAACTTCTTCATTGGCGCATGTTTTTCGACCACTTTCATGAAAACATCATTGAACTTCATCAGCGCTGATTTTGGATTGGTATCCATTCAAACGTGTCCAGCAGAGGCCACTCACCTCCTCTCTAAATTTAAGCTGATCAAAATTCTTGTATGATCTTTTCAGAATTACCTTAGCACCCGGCTTTGGCATTTTTGTTTTTCTAGCAAGAGCCACTACATTGTGGTCACTGCAACCAACAGTTACTGATACAACTTTTGAACATAATTCAGCTACATTTGTAAAAATATGATCACTAAAAGTTGATGTTTGCGTCCCATCACTTTTCAGCGTTATTCTAGTTGGTTTATTACTACCTGTGTGAGTCCACACACACTTGCCATAGCCTGAAGCTTATTTCTCATTGGGCACATCCCCTGCCAATCTATGTTCAAATCCCTCAGGAAATACATTTCTACACCTAAGTTGCATGCTTTTTCTAACATTTCACATACATTTTCAAAATATGAAATATTAGCGCTCGGTGGTCTATAGTAGCATCCTACTAACACGGGTTTTAGATGAGGTAACTGTATTTGTATCCATAACGCTTCTACTTCTAACGGCATTAAATAATTTCTGATTTTCATAGGCAGGTGATCCTGTATATAAAAAGCAACTCCTCCTCCAAAGGCATCTCTATCTCTTCTAAATATGTTATATCCTTGTGTTGTCAATGCTGAATCATCAAATGTCGAATCTAAATGTGTTTTGGATATTGTTTCTATCTTGTTTATAACTGCATATATTTATATGGGCTATATTCAATAATTTTTTGGGCAATTTAGCATGCCCCACCTTTATGTAATTGATGAGTACCGTATTTTTCGGACTAAAAGTCGCTCCGGAATATACGTCGCATCAGCCATAAAATGCACAATAAAGTGAAAAAAAACATATATAAGTCGCTCCGGAGTATAAGTCGCATTTTGGGGGAAATTTATTTGACAAAATCCAACACCAAGAACAGACATGAATGAGCAACAACAGGCTAAACAATATGCTAACGTGACAAACACAAACGAGAAGCTGAGAACGGGCCTGATGTAACAATAACAGTTATTCAAATAACTAGAACATAAATAACACCTTTATCAAACCATCTGTGTCACTCCAAATCATTAAAGCCATCGATCGAGTTGGTCCTCCTTTATGTAAACAAGTCCGACGTCAGCGGCACATTGCAGTTCAAATTTTACTACAGGCCCATATAACAATATATAAACTATGTATGAAATAATAATATAAACAGCAATTTTATCGAGCCATCCGTGCCACTCCAAATCAATAAATCCATCAGAAGCTTCGTCTTCACTTGGAAAAAAAAAAAACCCCACAGCTATTGATGCCGGAAAGACTACATGCGCCGCGGACGTCAGACTAGATATATCAAATAAATGTAATATACACAACAATTTTAACGAACCATCCGTGTCACTCCAAATCATTAAATCCACCGGAATATTCATCCTCTGTGTCAAAAAAAAACAAGAAAAAAAACAGCTGTCGATTCCGGACCTCCGTGCGCCGCTGACGTAAGCCTCGTTGTCAGTTAGCGGCTCCAATTATTCCACAGATCTACGTATGTAACTATATTGTAGCGTTACCAAAGTACTAGGCAAGACGTTTTTTTAACCGGCTCTTTATTTCACAAATCGAGCTCAACATGGGAGCCAACACACACAAGCGCCCTGGATCGCTCTTTCTTGAAATTGTCCACAGAAGGGGGGCGGGGGTAGCAGTATTTTTGGCCAAGTTCAATTGTCTCTTCCATTGTTTTACAGTTCCAGGGTAAGGTGGATGGGACGGAGGTAAGGGTGGTGGTCTCTGACCGATGTTTGCAGATGAACAGAGGATAAGGGGGATTAAGTTGGGCACAGAAGGGGGAGGGGGTAGCACTCACAAACACCGACACTCAGTGTTAGATGGGCTTGATCACAGTGTGGAAATATTTCTCCGCGCTCTCGTAATCCTTGAAGTATTTCTTTTCTTCTTTGTAGGTGACAACGAGAGTGGCTGGATGAATTATTCCATTCCTGATGTTCTGATCTCGTAGTTTCTTCCTTATATCCTTAAACTGGGCTTTCTGCTTGGCAACTGCAGTTGTCAGATCAGAGAATATCCTTATTTTCATGTCCTCAAACGCAATTTCTCCTTCTTCTTTTGCCAATTTTACAATGGCTTCTGGTGACAACTGTGTCTGCAATCTGACAATCATTGCTCTATTTCCAGATGGATTGGCTGGGCCAACTCTATGGGCTACTTCCATCACCGGCTTATTTCAAAGTTTCTCCTTAAAGATGGTTTTGAAACGTTGTGCCACATATTCAGTTGGGTTGCCCTTTTCCACATTCTGTCTCAGTCCAAACACTCGCACATTATATTCACGATTATGTGCTTCCAACTTTTCAGCCTTTTCTTCAAGTTTCTCCACTTTATCTTTAGCTTCTCATTCTCTCTTTGAAGTTGCTCCTGTGAGGTCTCAAAGCGCTGCAATGCGCTCCTCAGCGTGAGTGAGCCTTTTGTTACATTGCTTCACTTCTGCTTTCACTGCTGAAATTTGTGGCTGGATGGCATTAATTGCAGCAGTAATTTCCTCCCGTATGATCGCTCTCATAGTAATCTGCATTTCACTTTGTGTTTCGCTGAAACTATTTTCTGATGTTGCCATTGTTACCTGCGGGCACTGATTAGTCACAGGTGCGTCCTCAGATGCACAAGACCAGTCCATCGGATTGTCATTCTTTTTATTCTTCCTTCCTTTTGTCATAGTGCTACTTCAAGTCACTTTAGTTGCTATACTATTCCATTTTCTATTCCATCTTTTCTCACATCAAAATTGTTTCTATACCAAGAATTAGTATTAGTAAAATGTCTGTGGAGTTCCGCTTTTCGTGCCTCACCTGCCACAACCGGACATGTTCTTAGTATTGTATTTTATTTACTGTTTAATAAAATGAACAGTATTTTATTTACTGTTTAATAAAGACCTTTGTTTCAGGTTCTTGGGATTAACCTGCAAGAAATAATGCTCTCCAAAATTAGAAACTTGCTTCAAATGAAGTCATTGATTTGCAAAACTGCCCTGCAACGAAAAATAATGTTTTAAGCCTTGTGTTGGAATTTATCACAACTGAAAAATGAAGTGACCAACCACATCTTTCACATTCAAAATAATACATACGTATATAACACATTTAATTTAAAATGCCCTTTACGGTTCAAAGAAATCTCAAAGTGCTAACTACCATGCTCATCTTACCCAGGTAGAAGATTGTACTTGTCTGAGCAGAATTCAGGGAAGAATGTGTCACATGGAAACTGTTTCAGGACTTGCGTGACAAATAACCGTTTGGTGCCTTGGCTCTGCATCAACTCCTACAACATTATCATAAAAAGCAACAATAGTGAGTGAGACAACTTTTTACAGGTCTTTTTAATACAGGACATTCCACAGTGCACTACCAATAGTATTCCTGAAAAGTGAGCCGCTTGAATTAAACAAGGTTTTCAACTTTTGACATTATTTTGGCTGTCTTATCCAATTTTCAAATCAGACAATTGACACAGTTGCATTACAAAGACAGCTACCGCTGAAGCTGGGAAATATTTGCCAGATTTAAACAATATCTTAGAGATCTCTTAGAGAGGTTGTCCCTGCTAGAGGGATGTGTCCACCAGCTAGAGCAGAATAGTGCGATAACCGTAGATGTGACGGACATAGATGCGGGCTGTAGTCAGCATTAGCCCAAAGTGGTTTGCTAACTGCGATGAGCCAGTTAAAACGCATAGTCGTCCTAAGCCATCTTGGTCTACTGGCTCTCGCACCTTGGTCATAGGTGACTCCATTACCCGAAACATCATGCTTACAAATCCAGCCACGGTAATGTGTATCCCTGGAGCCAGAGCACCCGACATAGAAGCTAATCTTAGGGCGCTGGTTCGCAATAGGTCTAGTCAACAGCGTAGGTCCAACAACACTAGCTACTCAGATATAGTGATACACGTTGTCTCCAATGATGCGAGGATGAGGCAATCAGAGATCACAAAGAAAAACATAGCGAGGACTTGTGATCTCGCCAGAAAGATGAGTTGGCATCAAGTATTTGTCTCTTGCCCCCTGCCTGCGAGAGGCACTGATGAAAGGTTTAGTAGATTAGTCTCCCTTACTCGATGGATGGCTGGTTTCTGTAAGAAGCAGGGACTATATTTTATAGATAACTGGTCCTCCTTATGGGGCTGCCCCAACCTGCTGAGGAAGGACGGCCTTCATCCTAACCGTGAAGGCGCCTTCACTCTTTCATGGAATATAGATTTCTGTTTGAGCCATTCATGACAGGTCACTTTAGAGCAGGCTGGGTCACAGGTGACTAGGCCACCTGTTAGGATGGGTTTGGAGTCAGTTAAGTTAAAGTTAACTAGCGCTAGGCTAGATTCCCAGCATGCACATAGTTCCTTGTGTAGACGAGAGTGTCACAGTTTGAATAGTGCTACAGTATACATTGACACACTTTCTACTGAGGTAGTAGACAAATCCAATCACTCCACCCTGACCGGTCTCATTGATGGGACAATGCCTGTTCCAGATAATATTACATGTTTGCCGAATATTAACTATCAAAATCCTATGGTTGTATCTGCCCGCCGCACCAATAAATATTTTAGAGCAGTGGTTCTTAATCTGGGTTCGATCGAACGCTAGGGGTTCGGTGAGTCGGCTTCAGGGGTTCGGCAGCCTTCACTCTTTCTAGGAATATAGATTACTGTTTGAGCCACTCATGACAGGTCACTTTAGAGCAGGCCAGGGCACAGGTGATTAGACCACCTGTGAGGATGGGTTTGGAGTCTGTTAAGTTAAAGTTAACTAGCGCTAGGCTAGACTTTCAGCATACACATAGCTCCTCGTGTAGACTAGAGCGCGACAGTTTAAATAGTGCTGCAGTACACATAAACACACTTTCTACTGGGGTAGTAGACAAATCCAATCACTCCGTCCCGACCGGTCTTGCTGATGAAACGGTGCCTGTTTTAGATAACTTCACATGTGTAACAAATACTCATCAACAAATTCCCACGGTCGTTTCATCCCACCGCCCTAATAAACTTTTGAGAGGTGATATTAGGCCTAGAGAACACAATTTTACTCGCATCCCGTTTAAAAATCCTTCGATAGATACGCACTCTGATCAACCAATTACACTTAAATTCGGTTTTATGAATATTAGATCACTTCATACGAAAGCAGTTCTCGTTAATGACCTTATCATGGAACATAATCTAAATGTTTTTGGTCTTTGCGAGACCTGGTTAAAACCTAATGAACTGCTGCCACTTAACGAGGCCTCGCCTCCAAATTTTGTGAGCTCGCATGTGGCTCGTCCTCGAAAAAAGGCTGGGGGTGTCGCCCTCATCTCAAATTCTGAGCTTAGATTTAGGCCTCGCTCAATTCACGTATTTAAAACATTTGAAGTTCTCATTGTGCGATCCACTGCGTTACCGTCATTCTATCTTGTTGTTATTTACCGCCCACCCGGGGCTTACTCTGGCTTCCTGGATGAATTTTCAGAAGTTGTGGCTGATCTAGTGACAAATGCAGATAATATAGTTATCATGGGTGATTTCAACATCCACATGAATTCACCGTCGGAACCACTGACTTCGGCATTTCAAACTTTAATCGATACGTTTGGTTTTACGCAAGCTGTACAGGCAGCAACGCATAAGAATGGAAATACCTTAGATCTGGTATTATCCCGAGGACTAGCAACCTCAAATATAACAGTACTGCCATACACTACTGTTCTTTCTGATCATTTTTTAATAAAATTTGAAATTTTAGTTCCTTGTCAAAGACAAGAGCGCAATCAGAATTATAGCAGCCGTCATTTTAACTCCATGACTGCAACTGCGCTATCTGAGTTACTGTCGCCGGCAACCGCCATGTTTCCCGCGTACAGTGGCTCTATCGATAATCTTACAAATGAATTCAATGCGACATTATTAAAAGCCATCGACTCTGTGGCACCGCTACGTCTGAAAACTCGCCGTAGATGGCCAACTCCGTGGTTCACAGATGAAACACGTACGTTTAAACAATTATGTAGAAAGCATGAGCGCAGATGGCGTAGTGAGAAACGTAATTTCGATCTCTTTGTGTGTCTTGACATGCGGAGGAATTGACAGTAAAGGAGACTTTGACTTTGACTTTGTTTAACCAAACTTGAGGTTTTCCATCAGGCATGGAAGGACAGCCTCCTGAAATATAAAGATGCGCTTATTTTAGCAAAAACTCGTTATTTTTCGCAAGTCATTAATCTTAATAAAAATAATCCTAAATACTTATTTGATACAGTGGCAAAGCTAACTCTGCGCCAGCCGACCCCCGATAGCTCCTTCCACTCAGCTGACGAGTTTATGAAATTTTTTGCTCAAAAGATTGAGTCCATTAGGGACGAGATCAAGAATACCATGCCAATCGCTCCGCCGGTTACTAGCGCTGGGGATCATGCAATAACCCTCTCAAATTTTAAAAGCGTGTCCCTTGAAATGCTTACAAAATTGGTTAGTACGGCTAAACAAACAACATGTTTACTCGACCCGCTTCCAGCCAAACTACTTAAAGAAATATTTCCAATTTTAGGACCGTCCATCTTAAATATAATCAATCTGTCTGTTTCCTCTGGGATAGTGCCAATGGCCTTTAAAACCGCTATTATTAAACCACTACTTAAGCGAGCAAATCTTGACCCGGACTGTCTCAGTAATTATAGGCCAGTTTCAAACCTCCCATTCATAGCAAAACTTCTCGAAAAAGTAGTAGCACAGCAGCTTATTGATTACATGGTCGATAATAATCGATATGACTCTTTTCAGTCTGGTTTTAGAGCCAATCATTCTACAGAGACAGCACTTGCTAAAGTGACTAATGATCTCCTCATAGCTATGGATTCAAATACGTCGTCTGTATTGTTACTACTTGATCTTAGTGCTGCCTTTGACACTGTAGACTTCGATATTTTATTAGGGCGTCTTAAAAGTTGTGTTGGTATCTCAGGGTCAGCACTAAGCTGGTTCAATTCCTATCTATCAGGCAGGACGCACCGAGTGGTCCATGGTAATACGTCCTCTGAGCTTTATAATGTTACTTGTGGTGTCCCACAGGGATCGGTACTCGGACCGATTTTATTTAATATTTATATGATTCCGCTTGGGGGCATAATACGTAAATATAATATTAGTTTTCAATGCTACGCGGATGACACCCAATTATATATGCCGTTATCGATGACAGATCCACAGGACTGCTGTAATCTCGAGGCGTGCCTTGCGGAGATTAAACAATGGATGTCTCTCAACTTCCTTCGTCTTAACCCGGATAAAACTGAGATGTTGATAATTGGTCCTACTCGTTATCAACATTTATTTAAGGAAACCACTATAACTATAGATAACCGTACTATCACTCAGAGTGATACGGTAACTAATCTCGGGGTAATATTTGACCAAACGCTCTCCTTTCAAAAACACATTAAGAATATAACCAGGATTGCGTTTTTTCACCTTCGTAATATTGCTAAGATTCGTCCTATCCTCTCGACCGGGGATGCGGAAACTATTATACATGCGTTCGTCACGTCGCGCCTGGACTACTGTAATGTATTATTCTCTGGTCTTCCTAAATCCAGTATTAAAAGTCTACAGTTAGTGCAAAATGCCGCTGCGAGGCTGCTCTCACGGTCAAGAAAATTTGATCACATTACCCCAATATTAGCCGAATTACATTGGCTCCCGGTCCATTTAAGATGTGACTTCAAGGTTCTTCTACTAACCTATAAAGCACTGCATGGCTTAGCGCCTTCATATCTCGTCGACCTAGTCGTTCCTTATGTTCCGTCTCGTAACCTTCGTTCGCAAAACGCTAGTCTTTTAGTTATACCGAGGGCCAAGAAAATGTCTGCAGGGTCTAGAGCAGGGGTCACCAACCTTTCTTAAACCGAGAGCTACTTCCTGGGTACTGATTAAGGCAAAGGGCTACCAGTTTGACACGCACTTCTGAAATAGCAAATTTGCTCAATTTGGCTTTCACTATGTGTTATTATTGTCATTTCCAGTTCATATGTAAGTGTGATTTTAACAAGAATAGCAAAAATACAGTCAAACCTTGGTTTTTGACCACAATCCGTTCCAGAAGGTGGTTCGAGAAGCGAATCGGTCGAATTCCGAATCTATTTTTCCCATTACAAATAATGGGAATTTTTTTTTATCCGTTTCAAGACAAAACACCCCGCCTTTTTCAAGCATTATTTTTCATTTGCGCATATTTGTCCGATCGCGCAACTGCAGCTCACCGCCGAACGTGCAACCGTAGCGCGTCGCCCACCGCGCAACTGCACCACGCTGGTCGCATTATTGTGACAGAGCCGTCGCTGTAATTTAAAAAATATTTTTAAAGTCCTGATGTACTTTCAAAAATGTAAGTGGACCTCAGTGCGCAGGGAGCTTAATTAGGCCCGATCGCCCAACTGCAGCGCACCGCCGAGCGCGCAACAGTAGCACGTCGCTGACCGTGCAACTGCACCGCGCTGGTCGCATTATTGCGACAGAGCCGTCGCTAAAATTTAAAAAATATTTTTAAAGTCCTGATGTACTTTCCAAAATGTAAGTGGACCTCAGTGCGCAGGGAGATTAATTTGGTTCGATCGCGCAACCGCAGTGCTCCGGGCGCTCACTGTCGCATTGCTTTAAGAGCGTCTTTGTGTTTAAGGATGACTTTACTGCTCCCACTTGCTTTCTTTGGAGGCATGATTAGGGGTTAATACAATCGTCAAAGTAACGAAAATACAATAACAACAGTCAGTCGGCATCCGGGCCGCGAGGTCGGGTTTTCTCGGGTCCTCCCGGCTCATCTCGCGAGGTTCGACCTCCGAATTTTGTTCGACAACTGAAGCTAAAAAATCTTGAATTTTTTGTTTGAAATCCGATTTGTTCGAGAACCAGGACGTTCGAAAACCGAGGTTTGACTGTAAAATAAATAGATGCATCTCACTGACAAGTGCCGCGATTTGAGCTAATTTTAGAACAATCCTGCGGGCGACTCATGCGGTCCTCACGGGCGACCTGGTGCCCGCGGGCACCGTGTTGGTGACCCCTGGTCTAGAACATTCTCTATTCGGGCTCCAGAGCTTTGGAATGCCCTACCAATGGATATTAGAACTACTACCTCAGTAGAAACATTTAAGACACGTTTAAAGACACATTTCTATGAGATGGCCTTTAACTAACTTGTGATGGCCGATTTGGCCGGAGTTTGTTCTGTTCTCTCTGCCCACCTCCTCCCCGGCTGGGGAGGGGGTTAGGTGGCTCAAAAGCGGATAGCGGCTGGCTGGATTCTCGGGGACCAGTTCGGGATGGGGGAGCTGCGGCTCGGCCCCCTTGAGGACACTGCCAGGACAATCGAGGACACCTCCGACATCCATTTTTTTCATTGATTTTCATATTATGTATTACTTGTGTACTCTCTGCATCCATTATAACCTGGTGATCCTGAAAGGGGGATCCTTCCATCTGTGGTCCCTTCTCAAGGTTTCTCATTTTCCCCTGGTAGGGGTTTTTTGAGTTTTTCCTTGCCCTTTTGGGAGCTTATGATCAGGGGATGCTTTGAGAATGATGGAAATGATATACTTTTTATCATTGGATTCTATGTAACTACTTTTGTGTGCAAGATTCTCCGCAGAATCTGGCCTCGTGAAAATGACTTGGGGGCATATGGCAGTCATTAGCCGCACTATACAATAAGCCCCACAGTTAGCTAGACATGTGCAGATCATGAGATTGTCATGGGACGGCTGAAGCGGACAAAGGTCATGAGTACGGCACAGCAATGTATTCCCAGAGGCACTAAAGACTACATCTTTGTTGAGCTAATGGTCATGAGACGTCCATACTGCCCACTCCATAAAGAGTACCCCCTGTGTTCTGTGGTAATGGGATATAACTATGGAATGTTGTTCTTCCTGTCTGGAAACCTATTCGACCATGTACACTTGCCCCTTTGTTTCTCTCTCAATAAAAGCAGGGCAAAACTCAGAGCAGAGCGCGAGTCTCAGACACACTTGCTGTGTGTCTGGGATGCGTCCTTCTGCGCAGAAGAAAACGCTAAGCCAAAAAGACCTACCGCCTCTGAGATTGATTTCTGGTAAATGTTGTCAACCCAACAGAGAATAATTGTCAATTTTGGCTATGTGAAGCCCTTTGAGACTGTTTGTGATTTAGGGCTATACAAATAAACTTGACTTGACTTGACTTGGCAGAGCCTCCACTGCGGAGGGCCGAACACACCTGAATGTCGTGTAAATTCGCGATAACGCATATCTGAACTGGTCTTGCAAAGGCAACAGCAGAGGTAACACTGATTTGCTGGTATGTCATTTCCCCACCCCCACCCCCACGAAAGAGGGGTTCGGTGAATGTGCATATGAAACTGATGGGGTTCGGTACCTTCAACAAGGTTAAGAACCACTGTTTTAGAGGTAATGTTGGGCCTAGACAACACAATCTTACTCGTATTCCGTTTAAAAATCCTCCGATAGATACGAACCCTGATGTACCGATTAGACTCAAACTCGGTTTTATGAATATTAGATCACTTCATTAAAAAGAAGTACTCGTTAATGACCTCATCACAGGACATAAACGTTTTCTATCTTTGCGAAACCTGGTTAAAACCTAATGAACTGCTGCCGCTTAATGAGGCCTCGGCTCCAAATTTTGTGAGCTCGCATGTGGAGCGTCCTTGAAAAAAGGGTGGGGATGTCGCCCTCATCTCTAATTCCGATCTTAGATTTAGGCCTCGTTCGATTAACGTATTTAAAACATTTGAAGTTCTCACTGTCTGATCCACAGTGTTACCGTCATTTTATCTTGCCGTTATTTACCGTCCACCAGGGGCTTACTCTGGCTTCCTGGATGAATTTTCAATTTGTGGCTGATCTAGTGACGAATGCGGATAATACAATAATTATGGGCGATTTCAATATCCATATGAATTTACCGTCAGAGCCACTTACTTCGGCGTTTCAGACTTTAACTGATATGTTTGGTTTTACGCAAGCCATACAGGCAGCAACGCATAAGAATGGAAATACCTTAGATATAGTATTATCCCGAGGACTGGCAACCTCAAATATAACAGTACTGCCATACACTACTGTTATGTCTGGTCATTACTTAATAAAACTTGAAATTTCAGTTCTTTGTCAAAGACAAGAGTGCAATCAGAATTACAGCAGCCGTAATATTAACTCCGTAACTGCGACTGCGCTATCAGAGTTACTGTTGCCGGCAACTGCCATATTTCCCGCATATATCGGCTCTATTGATAATCTTACAAATGAATTCAATGCGACATTGTTAAATGCCATCGACTCTGTAGCGCCACTACGTCTGAAAACTCGCCGTAGTATGCCTACTCCGTGGTTCACAGATGAAACACGTACGCTTAAGCAATTATGTAGAAAGCATGATCGCAAATGGCGTTTAACCAAACTTGAGGTTTTCCATCAGGCCTCCTGAAATATAAAGATGCGCTAATCTTAGCAAAATCAAATTATTTCTCCCAAGTTATTAATCTCAATAAAAACAATCCTAAATACTTATTTGATGCAGTGGCAAAGGTAACACTCCGACCTCCGATAGCTCCTTCCACTAAGCTGAGTTTAAGTTTATGAAAATTTCGCTCGAAAGATTGAACCCATTAGGGATGAGATCAAGATGACCATTCAAATCGCTCAGTCGAGACCGCCAATACCGGCGCTGATGATCATGCAAATAACCCTCTCAAATTTTAAAAGCGTGTCCCTTGAAAGGCTTACAAAATTGGTTAGTGTGGCTCAACATGTTTACTCGACCCGCTTCCAGACAAACTATTTAAAGAATTATTTCAAATTTTAGGACCGTCTGTCTTAAATATAATTAATCTGTCTGTCTCCTCTGGGATAGTGCCAACAGTCTTTAAAACCGCGATCATTAAACCGCTACTTAAGCGATCAAATCTCGACCCGGACTGTCTCAGTAATTATAGGCCAGTTTCAAATATCCCATTCATAGCAAAACTTCTTGAAAAAGTAGAAGCGCAGCAGTTTATTGATTACATGGTCACCAATAACCGATATGAATCTTTTCAGTCTGGTTTTAGAGCTAATCATTCCACCGAGACAGCACTTGCTAAAGGGACTAATGATCTCCTCATAGCTATGGATTCAAACACTTCATCGGTTTTGTTATTACTCGATCTTAGTGCTGCCTTCGACACTGTAGACTTCGATATTTTATTAGAGCGTCTTAAAAGCTGTGTTGGTATTTCAGGGTCAGCACTAGGCTGGTTCAATTCCTATCTATCAGACAGGATGCACCGCGTGGTCCATGGTAATGCGACCTCTGAGCTCTATAATGTTACGTGTGGTGTCCCACAGGGATCGGCACTTGGACCAATTATATTTAATAGTTATATGATTCCGCTTGGGGACATAATACGTAAATATTAGTTTTCAATGTTACGCGGATGACACTCAATTATATATGCCGTTATCGATGGCAAATCCGCGGGACTGTTGTAATCTTGAGGCATGCCTTGCGGAGCTCAAGCAATGGATGTTTCAATTTCCTTTGTCTTAACCCAGATAAAACAGATGTTGATAATTGGTCCAGCTCGTTATCGCCACTTATTTAAGGAAACCACTATAACTATGGATAACCATACTATCACTCAGAGCGATACTGTAACTAATCTCGGGGTAATATTTGACCAAACGCTCTCCTTTCAAAAGCACATTAAGAACATAACTAGAATTGTGTTTTTTCAACTTCGTAATATTGCCAAGATTCGTCCGATCTTCTCGACCGGTGATGCGGAAACTATTATACATGCGTTTATTACGTCGCGCCTGGACTACTGTAACGCATCATTCTCTGGTTGTCCTAAGTCCAGTATCAAAAGTCTACAGTTAGTACAAAATACTGCTGCAAGGCTGCTCTCACGGACAAGAAAATTTGATCACATTACCCCAATCTTAGCCAACTTACATTGGCTCCCAGTCCATTTAAGATGTGACTTCAAGGTTCTTCTATTAACCTACAAATCATTGCATGGCTTAGCACCTTGATATCTCGTCGACCGTAGTTGTTCCTTACGTTCCGTCTCGTAACCTCCGCTTGCAAAACGCTAGTCTTTTAGTGACCCTGAGGGCCAAAAAAATGTCTGCCGGGTCTAGAGCAAACCTGGGCAAATTACGGCCCACGGGCCACATCCGGCCCTTTATGCGTCCCTGTCCGGCCCGCATAAGGCCAATCGTAATTTAAAAAAAAAAAAAAAAATAGTGTCGTGCGTACAATACAACTGTTTCGCTTTTATTTTGAAAGGCGTCGCACTTCCGTGTAGCGTACGCGTATGTGAGCTGCGCGTGAAGGTGAACAGTGCGAAGTAATGCTGCCCGAGAAACGTGTGCTGACCCTCAGAAAAGAAAAGTTGACAAGGAGCGCCGTGTTTTCAACAAGACATGGACTGCCAAGTATTTCTTCACAGAAATTAAAGGTAAAGCCATGTGCCTGATTTGTGGTACACAGGTCGCTGTGTTTAAAGAATATAATTTGAGTCGCCACTACACAACCAAGCATGAGAAAAAATACATCTGTCTGATAAACAGGGCGCATCAGAGGCTGATGCATTGCTAGCAAAACTGCAAGCCCAACAAGGACTTTTTATCAAACTTCACACCCAGAGATGGAGCGGCTTTGTCATTTGAGGAAAAGTTAAAGAAGTTAAGAATAAATTTTACTGATTAATAATTGGTTTTTTATTTGACCTTTACACCACAATTTCACATAGCTCAATATAAATATAAACAGAATAATTGTATTCTTCTAATTACCAGTACCAACTATTTAAAATAAATAATTTAGTGCATTTTACAATGGAAGAAAATTGAGCAGGTTTAAGTTATCGTAGGTGTGGCCCTCTGACACAACTCAGGTTTTTCATGTGGCCCCTTGTAAAAATTAATTGCCCACCCCTGGTCTAGAGCATTTTCTATTCAGGCTCCAGAACTTTGGAATGCCCTACCAATGGATATTAGAACTGCTACCTCAGTAGAAACATTTAAGACATGTTTAAAGACACATTTCTATGATATGGCCTTTAATTAACTTGTAATGGCCGATTCGGCTGGAGTTTGTGTTTTCGCTCCCTTCCCCCATCCCTCCCACCCCTCCCCGGCTGGGGAGGTGATTGGGTGACACCCAACTGACAGCGGCTGTCTGGATTCTTGTGGACCAATCAAGATGAGGGAACTGCAGTGGATTACCCTCCTCGAAGACACTGCCAGCACAGTCGAGGGCACCTCCTACAGCTCTTTGCTTTGACTTGGACATGCACTTTTTTTTTATTTTTTTCATATTATGTATTTTATGTGCCCTCTCTGCATCCATTGCAGCCTGGTGATCCTGAAAGGGGGATCCTCCCATCTGTGGTCCCTTCTCAAGGTTTCTCATTTTTCCCCTACTAGTTTTTTTTTTTTTAGTTTTTCCTTGCCCTCTTCGGAGCTTAAGATCAGGGCATGCTTTGAGAATAATTGTCAATTTGTTTTGTATATGTGAAGCCCTTTGAGATGGCTTGTGATTTAGGGCTATATAAATAAACTTGACTTGAATCTTCAAGTTGTATTATAATGCAGACTGTCGGCATGGGTCAGTATCAGATTCTGATGTTATGATAACCGTGAGCAAAAAGTATTGGGTGTTTAATTTTGATACGTTTCTGTAAAAAAAAAAAAAAAAAACATCATTGAAGCCACATCAATAGGAAAAATAGGAAAAGTCAATTAAACCTGAGTGCAACAGTAACAGTGATTATTTCTCAGAAAATTTCAATGCTAGTTATCTGCTTCATTATAGAGTCTATAGTATTTTTTGACACATGATGGTTGCAAATGTTCATTTCAAGACAGGGTTATAATAATATATTAACATCACTTTGAGTTAGAGTAATGAGCAGTGCGATGCCAAGCCTATGTACCCCTCATTGACTTCTCGTACCAATGACGAGAGGGAGAGGCCATATCACTTTGCCTGCACCGAGACCCACACCTGGAAAGACAGTAAAAAAAATTAAACCCATCAAATGAACATGGTTACCTTGTACAGTGAGCTACCTCCTATAACCCAGACCTGATCAGCCTGGCCTGACAGTTCAGTGTCAATCAGCCTGAGAGCTGAGCAAAAATCAGGAGCCAGATGATGGGCACCAGTAGGAGGAACCCTGACGGTCAAGAAACATTATTGTTGAAACTGAGAAAGGTTCATTACATTTAAATGTACTATATTAAACCAAACCATTGCAATTAATCATTGCATAATTGGAGCAGCTACTTAATCCTAAACTCCTAACGCAGGGGTCACCAACATGCCCGTAGCCACAGGATAAACTCCAAGGACCACGGGAATAGCTCGCTGACCTGTTCTAAAACTAGTTACCCAGTGATGGGACATTGTGATTGTGACAACTTAGTTTTTGTTACAACCCAAGTCAATATCATTAATTATCAACAACATAACGATCGATTACCATTTCCTCACTGGAAATTAATGTACAGACTATCACTAAAATGTCCCAAAACACAAAAGTGTCAGCCAGCTCAAGGCTCACCCCATACTGCGTCACAATCCCCAGTTGTTGGCTTGGAAAGACTGGGAGCATGTGACTTCCAGCGAGTAGGCCGACCCTTCAGATGAGTGTGGCCGTTTAAAGCGCCTCCTTTTCGGATAGGCGGTAGAGGTGGTACCCCATACGTGGACTTCTCATTTCTTGCTCTTAAATCAGCCACAAAGGGGCTAATACTTGTGATATGTTAAAGTAGTCATAAGTTGAGATGTCTATGTAACTTTTGGTGCCAATTGAAAGCTGTTTCTGGACATTTTAAATGATAGTCCAATGAGGAAGTTGTGATTGCTTCCTTCTGTGACGTCATCAACCAAAACATGGGATGGGGTGTGTGGCCCTATTCCTCATTAAAAGTGGGCTTTTCTAAAGGCATTCATTGTTTCATTATTTGTCCAAAAATGAATGGATAAAATGGAAAATGCTAACCTATTAAATTTTCCTGATAAAAAAATACAGAAATTGGGCTCGTTAATGAAAAAATGAACCATCTTGACTTTAACATCACTTAAAGGCACTGAAAAAAAGAATACCGCATTTTTCGGAGTATAAGTCGCGGCTTTTTTAATAGTTTGTGTGGGGGCATACTTATACTCAGGAGCGACTTGTATGAGAAATTATTCACAAATTTTCAAAATTCCGCGATGTAGTGAAACCGCGATAAACGAACTGCGGTGTAGTGAGGGATTACTTACTAATTTCAACTGTAACTGACGACGTCAGCGGCGTGGCGCACACGCGGCGTCGTTTACATATAGGACGAAGAATTCGATCGATGGACTTAATGATTTGGAGTGACACAGATGGTTTAATAAAATTGTTGTTTATATTATAGCTATTTGATATATAGTTTATATATCCTTATCTGGGCCTGTGGAATAATTTGAACTGCAACTGACGAGTCCGACGTCAATGGCGCGGCACACAACCGGCGTTATTTACATAAAGGACGAAGAATCCGATCGATGGATTTAATAATCCCCTCCGTGAGTCGTCACCTTATCGTGGTGGAGGGGTTTGCGCGCCCCAATGATCCTAGGAGCCATGTTGTCTGGGGCCCCTGGTATGGTCACCCATAGCAAAAGGGTCCTAGGTGAGGGGCCAGGCAAAGCACAGCTCACAGAAGCCCCTTATGAAGAAAAACTATAACTGGACTTTTTTTCCCTCGCCCAGACGCGGGTCACTGGGGCCCACCTCTGGAGCCAGACCTGGCGGCGGTGGGGCTCGAAGGCGAGCGTCTAGTCGCCAAGCCTTCGTCCATGGGGCCCAGACGAGCACAGTCCGAAAAGGAAACGTGGGTCCCCCTTCCCATGGGCTCACTACCTGTGAGAGGGGCCAAAGGGTTAGGTGCAGTGTAAGCTGGGCAGCAACCAAAGGCAGGGACCTTGGCGGTCCGATCCCCGGCTGCAGAAGCTGGCTCTTGGGACATGAAATCTCACTTCTCTGGCTGGGAAGGAGCCCGAGCTGGTGTGCAAGGCAGAAAAGTTCCGATTAGACATAGTCGGACTTGCCTCCAAACACAGTTTGGGTTCCGGTACTAGTCCTCTCGAGAGGGGCTGGACTCTCTTCCACTCTGGAGTTGCCCACGGTGAGAGGCGTCGAGCAGGTGTGGGTATACTAATTGCCCCCCGGCTGGGCGCCAGCACATTGGGGTTCACCCCTGTGAACGAGAGGGTAGCCTCACTCCGCCTCCGGGTTGGGGGACGGGTCCTGACTGTTGTTTGTGTCTATGCACCAAACAGTAGCTCAGAGTACCCACCCTTTTTGGAGTCCTTGGAAGAAGTGCTGGAGAGTGCTCCTTCTGGGGATTCCATCGTTCTACTGGATGACTTCAATGCTCACGTGGGCATTGACAGTGAGACCTGGAAGGGCGTGATTGGGAGGAATGGCCCCCCTGATCTGAACCAGAGCGGTGTTCTATCATTGGACTTCTGTGCTCAACACGGATTGTCAATAATGAACACCATGTTCAAACATAAGGGTGTCCATGTGTACACTTGGCATCAGGACACCCTAGGCCGCAGTTCGGTGATCGACTTTGTAGCCGTGTCATCAGGTTTGCGGCCACATGTTTTGGACACTCGGGTGAAGAGAGGGGCGGAGCTGTCAACTGATCACCACCTGGTGGTGGGTTGGCTCCGATGGTGGGGGAAGATGCCGGTCCGACCTGGCAGACCCAAACGTATTGTGAGGGTCTGCTGGGAACGTCTGGCAGAATCCCCGGTCAGGAAGAGCTTCAACTCCCACCTCCGGCAGAGGCGGGGGACATTGAGTCTGAGTCGACCATGTTCCGTGCCTCCATTGTTGAGACAGCCGACCAGAGCTGTGGCCGTAAGGTGGTTGGTGCCTGTCATGGCGGCAATCCCTGAACCTGCTGGTGGACACCGGCAGTAAGGGATGCCGTCAAGCTGAAGAAGGAGTCCTATCGGACCGTTTTGGCCTGCAGTACTCCGGCGGCAGCTGACAGGTACTGGATGGCTAAGCGGAACGCGGCTTCGGCGGTTTCTGAGGCAAACACCCGGGTGTGGGAGGAGTTTGGCAAGGCCATGGAGAACAACTTCCGGGCGGCTTCAAGGAAATTCTGGTCCACCATCCGGCGTCTCAAGAGGGGGAAGCAGTGCACCGTCAGCTCTGTTTACAGTGGAGATGGCGTGCTGCTGACCTCGACTCGGAACGTCGTGAGCCAGTGGGGAGAGTACTTTGAAGACCTCCTCAATTCCACAGACATGCCTTCTTTTGTGGAAGCAGGGCCTGGAGACTCTGAGGTGGACTCTCCAATCTCTGGGGTCGAAGTCACTGAGGTAGTTAAAACAGTCCTCGGGGGCAAGGCCCCCGGGGTGGATGAGATCCGCCTAAAGTTTTTAAAGGCTCTGGATGTTGTGGGGCTGTCATGGCTGACACGCCCCTACAGCATTGCGTGGACATCGGGGACAGTGCATCTGGATTGGCAGACTGGGGTAGTGGTTCCCCTCTTTAAGAAGGGGGACCAAAGGGTGTGTTTCAACTATAGGGGAATCACACTCCTCAGCCTCCCTGCTAAGGTCTATTCAGGGGTGCTGGAGAGGAGGGTCCGTCAGGAGGTCGAACCTCGGATTCAGGAGCAGTGTGGCTTTCGTCCTGGCCGTGGAAGAGTGGACCAGTTCTACACCCTCGGCAGGATCCTCGAGGGGGCATGGGAGTTCGCTCAACCAGTCCACATGTGTTTTGTGGACTTGGAGAAGGCGTTCGACCGTGTCCCTCGGGAAGTTCTGTGAAGGGTGCTTCGGGAATACAGGGTGCCGAGCCAACTGATAAGGGCGGTTCGGTCCCTGTATCACCGATGCCAGAGTTTGGTCCGCATTTCCGGCAGTAAGTTGGATTCATTCCCAGTGAGGGTTGGACTCCGCCAAAGTTGCCCTTTGTCACTGATTCTGTTCATAACTTTGATGGACAGAATTTCTAGGCGCAGCCGAGTCGTTGAGGGTGTCCGGATTGGGGACCTCAGCATTGCGTCTCTGCTTTTTGCAGACGATGTAGTGCTGTTGGCTTCTTCAAGCCGTGATCTCCAGCTCTCACTGGGGTGTTTCGCAGCCGAGTGTGAAGCGGTCGGGATGAGGGTCAGCACCTCCAAATCCGAGGCCATGGTCCTCGGTCGGAAAAGGGTGGAATGCCCTCTCCGGATCGGGAATGAGATCATGCCCCAAGTGGAGGAGTTCAAGTATCTTGGGGTCTTGTTCACGAGTGAGGGCAGGATGGAGCGCGAGATACACAGGCGTATCGGTGCAGTGTCGGCAGTAATGCGGACTCTGTACCGGTCCGTCGTGGTGAAGAGAGAGCTGAGCCAAAAGGTAAAGCTCTCAATTTACCGGTCGATCTACGCTCCTACCCTCACTTATGGTCACGTGCTATGGGTCGTGACCGAAAGAACAAGATCCCGGATACAAGCGGCCGAAATGAGCTTTCCTCCGCAGGGTGTCCGGGCTCTCCCTTAGAGATAAGGTGAGGAGCTCGGTCATCCGGGAAGGACTTGGAGTAGAGCCGCTGCTCCTCCACATTCAGAGGAGCCAGATGAGGTGGCTCGGGCATATCATCAGGATGCCTCCTGGATGCCTCCCTGGGGAGGTGTTCCGGGCATGTCCCACCGGCAGGAGACCCCGTGGACGACCCAGGATGCGCTGGAGAGACTATGTCTCTCGACCGGCCTGGGAACGCCTTGGGATCCCCAGGGATGAGCTGGATGAAGTGGCTCGGGAGAAGGAAGTCTGGGAGTCCCTCCTAAAGCTGCTGCCCCCACGACCCGATCCCGGATAAGCGGAAGAGGATGGATGGATGGATTTAATGATTCGGAGTGACACAGATGTTTTGATAATGTTGTTTATATAATAGTTATTTGATATTTAGTTTCTATATTGTTATATGGGCCTGTGGAATAATTTGAACGGCAACTGACGACGAGTCTGACGTCAGTGGCGCACATGCGGCGTTGTTTACATAAAGGACGAAGAATTTGATCGATGGATTTAATGATTTGGAGTGAAACAGATGGTTCGATAAAGGTGTTATTTATGTTATAGTTATTTGGTTAACTGTTAATGTTACATCAGGCCTGCTCTCAGCTCCTCGTTTGTGTTCATGTCACGTTAGGATACTGTATCGTTTAGCCTGTTGTTGCTGGTTCATGTCTGTTCTTGGTGTTGGATTTTTGTCAAATAAATTTCCCCCAAAATGCGACTTAAACTCCAGTGCGACATATATGTTTTTTTCCTCTTTATTGTGCATTTTATGGCTGATGCGACTTGTACTCCGGAGCGACTTTTGGTCCGAAAAATACGGCAAATGTGTGCGTGTGTCTGTGCAAAACATACTTCAGTTGTCGACTGAGGACGATGTTGATCCTTTTGTTTAAAGGTCTGTTTTTTTCTGGGATGGAAAACCATGTCTTCCTGCCCATTATCACCACATTTTTCTTAGCTGCAGTAGACAACAGATTATGAAAAGACACATCAATACAGCACTGTCTGTCATTCATAAACCTTCAAAATATTTTTAGAATTCTGTGGCATGACTTCAAATGTCATTGTAATTACACTGCATCTCTAGTTATAGCACAAACTGTGTTCATAAAAGTAAAATCTTGTCAGTTAAAGTTTAGTTCGCTGAAATCAATCTCAGACACCTGAGCGAATTATTTTGAGAGGTGAGTACAAATGAAGGAATAAGTACTTTAGAAGGTTGTTCCACATTACAGGACTCTCTCAGAATAATAGAATATTGTGATAAAGTTCTTTATTTTCTGTAATGCAATTAAAAAAACAAAAATGTCATACATTCTGGATTCATTGCAAATCAACTGAAATATTGCAAGCCTTTTATTGTTTTAATATTGCTGATTATGGGATACAGCTTAAGAAAACACGATTATCCTATCAAAATATTAGAATATTTCCTCAGACCAAGTTAAAAAAAAAGATTTAACACAGCAAAACAAAAATCAAACATTTGAAAATGTCCATTAATGCACTCAGTACTTGGTTGGGAATCTTTTTGCATGGATTACTGCAACCAATGCGGCGTCGCATGGAGGCAATCAGCCTGTGGCATTGCTGAGGTGTTATGGATGCCCAGGATGCTTCAATAGCGGCCTTTAGCTCATTTGCATTGTTGGGTCTGGTGTCTTTCAGCTTCTTCTTCACAATACCCCACACATTCTCTAATGGGGTTCAGGTCAGGGGAATTGGCAGGCCAATCGAGGACAGTACAGGACATGGTCAGTACACCATTTACTGGTGGTTTTGGCACTGTGGGCAGATGCCAGATCATGCTGGAAAATGAAATCATCGTCTCCATAGAGCTTTTCAGCAGACGGAAGCATGTATTGCTCTAAAATCTGCATTTACTCTGGACTTGATGAAACACAGTGGACCAACACCAGCAGCTGACATGGCTCCACAAACCATCGCTGACTGTGGGAACTTCACACTGGATTTCAAGCAACTTGGATTTTGCTCCTCTCCAGCCTTTCTCCGGACTCTGGCGCCTTGACTTCCAAATGAAATACAAAACTTGCTTTCATCTGAAAAGAGAACTTTGGACCACTCTGCAACTGTCCAGTGCTTCTTTTCCATAGCCCAAGTCAGACACTTCTTCTGTTGTCTTGAGTTCAGAAGTGGCTCGACCATGGGAATACGGCTATTGTAGCCCATTTCCCGGACACATCTGTGAACAGTGGCTTTTGATACCTGGACTCCAGCTTTAGTCCACTGTCTTTGAAGCTCCCCCAAATTCTGGAAGTCTTCATCACAATGCTGTTAAGGCTGCGGTCATTTCTCTTGGTTGTGCAGCGTTTCCTGCCACATTTCCCCCTTCCAACAGACTTTTTGTGGATGTGCTTTGAAACTGCACTTTGTGAACAGCTTGCTCTTTGAGAAATTTCTTTTTGTGTCTTACCCTCCTGATGGAGGGTGGATGGTCCTCTGGACAGCGGTCAGATCAGCAGTCTTCTCCATACTTTACTAAACATGATTTAGTTTACTGAACCAAGCGGAGTGTTTTTACAGGCTCAGGAACACCTTGCAGGTGTTTCGAGTTAATTAGACCATTTAAGTGATTAGTTGAATACCCTACTAGTATACTTTTTCATGATTTTCTAATATTTTGAGATAGGATATTTGAGTTTTCTTAAGCTGTATGCCATAATCAGCAATATTAAAATAATAAAAGGCTTGCAATATTTCAGTTGATTTGTAATGAATCCAGTATGTATGATAGTTTTGGTTTTTTAATTGCAATACAGAAAATAAAGAACTTCATCACAATATTCTAATTTTCTGAGACAGTCCTGTATTAAGCAGATCACCATTTTAAAGCAACATGGAAAAGAAAAAGGATTTCTCTGATGCTGAAAAGCAGAAAAAGTTAGGTATGAAACCATAGATAATGAAAAGAAACTAAAGCAGGCTCATTGTACAATTAAGCTATTTGTTGCTGATTTAGAACACACACAGGTTCGTTGAGCTAAAGGAAAAATGAGAGTTGCTTCTGCCAGACAATTGCACTGGATTAAGAAGCTAGGTGTTTGAAGCTGCTGATGCCTCTGGAGTCCCGTGAACAAAATAAAAATAAACATCATAAACAGCATGAACCTTCTATTTGGCCACCATTATCCAATGCTCACGAACAGAAGTGACTCCAGCAGGCCCAGAAATACATGAAGACTAACTTCCGAACTGTTTTGTTCACCATTAAGTGCCATGCAACCCCGGATGGTCCAAATGGAAGAAGTGGTGGATGCTTGGTAGGAGTCCTTACTACCATGTCTCAATAGGGCTACGACGTCAGAAAGGAGGTCCAGTTTTTAGTTGGAATCATGAGGAGCGAGATGGTCATCCCCTTTAGGCTTTAGTATTTAGTTTAGTGTTAAAATAACCTCTCTAAAGTACCGTACTTTCCGGACTATAAGCCGCGACTTTTTTCCAAAATTTTGGACCCTGCGGCTTATAGTCAGGTGCGATTTATATAAGAATTTTTTTTCGGGATTTTTGTGATGACTTGATCACTTTTACTCTTAACACTATTATATACAGTAAAAGCTACAAAACAAACTGACAAATAACTCGTTTTCAAATCAGCAGGTAAAAACTGGTCAAATATTTAAAAAAATATATTATTAAAAGTGAATACAATTTGCAATTCTAGTAATGACACACAAATATGATGCACAATTTGTCTTCGCGGGCCACATAGAATGATGTCGCGGGCCGTATCTGGCCCCCGGGCCTTGAGTTTGACACCTGTGCTCTAAACCCTTTCTCTTACTCTGCCATGTGACTCAGAGATTACACAAAGCAGTGGCGCTGTTTGGACCATCTGCATTGTATTAAAACCCAATCAATCAGCATTTAAGTTCAATTCTTCTGACATTTTGATCACCAAAAACAAGTTGTAATGAATGTGAACTTTTAGTGCATTTTATTCAGAAGGTTACTTTGAACCCTGAGGCGTACTTAAGGATTTTTACGGCTTCCGGCCTCCAGGGGGTGCTCTAGCAGGAAGCAAGAGCGAGACAGGCGAAGAAGAGATAATGTGCCGAAGAAGACGCGCTAATTTGTGTTTACAACATTTCGCGCATCACGCAGAACGTGATGAAGACGGACATTACTGAATGGAAGCTTTTATACACAAACCGTCATTATGGGGGACAAAAGAAATGCATATGATGCCGCTTTTAAGCCAAAGGCAGTTGATGTTGATGACATTGTGTTGTGTCTACTCTGGAGCGTATTTATGGATTTTTACAGCCTCCAGGGGGCGCTCTAGCAGGAAGCAAGAGTGAGACAGACGAAGAAGAGATAATGCGCCGAAGAAGACGTGTTATTTTGTGTTTTCATCGTCTCGCGCATCACGCACACACCCACACTCGCACTCACACAAAAATGAGACAGAACGAGATCAAGACGGACATTACTGAAAGGAAGCTTTTATACACAAACCGTCATTATGAGGGACAAAAGAAATGCATATGATGCCGCTTTTAAGCTATACGTGTCGCTCGCTAGTTTAATGTAATTTAGCGCTTCGTGCATGAATAAGATTAGCATGAACAGACCCTCATCACACTCGAAGAAATGCATAAAAGCGACGACGAAAGAGAGACTGAGAAAGTGTGAGGCGAAGGATATCTAACGCTATTCCAATCGGACACTGAGGAGGAAGACTTTGATGGTTTCAGTGCACAGGAGGAAGATGAAGACGCCTCCTTTTTTACTTTTACTGGTATGTTTTTTTTAACTAGCCCTGTTAGTGCTGTGCTACCGTGTTTCTGCTGTTTTGCTGCTGTGTTACTGCCGCGTCTCAGTGACTTTTACCGGTATGTTTTATTTAATCAAACCCTATTAGTGCTGTGTTACTTCCGTGTTGCTGCGGTATTACTGCCGCGTCACTGGCAGTGTTTGGAAAGAAATGTTAGGGTATGTTATTAAAGCTTTAAAAAAACTTTCTGTGTCCAGTCTTTCTTTGCTAATAACTCGCGTGCACACTTCTGCGTTGCTGCGGTACTACTGCTGCGTCACAGGCAATGTTTAGAAAGACATTCAAGTATGTTATTAACACGTTAAAAAGGCTTTCTATGTACTGTCTTTCTTTGTAAAAAACTCGTGTGCACGTGCGGCTTATAGTCCGGTGCGGCTTATGTAAGAAAAAAAACTGAAATATCCCTGAATTTTAGTTTATAATCCGGTGCGTTTTATAGTCCGGAAATTACGGTATATGTGGAGATTCTGAATGACCAATTTCTATCATGGTACAAATATAGGAAACCGTGCTTTCTGTTGCAAAATTATTTTCATGCATGAAAATGCACAATCTGAAGCTGTAACCATTATCCTCTCCTGAATCATGATAGAAATGGTCAGCCCCATTAGAGTCTCTGAAAGTGTTAAAATAGGTTGACAAGATTTGGGTTTCTGAAAAAGAGGACATCTTTTTTGTGGGGCCGGGGGGATTCATCGGTGTATCGGTGGATGTTGTGACAAAAATGACATGGTG
Source organism: Syngnathus scovelli (assembly GCF_024217435.2). Classification (NCBI taxonomy): domain Eukaryota; kingdom Metazoa; phylum Chordata; class Actinopteri; order Syngnathiformes; family Syngnathidae; genus Syngnathus; species Syngnathus scovelli. The sequence goes on from NC_090849.1 coordinate 4,662,273, forward strand.
TCTGTATAGCAATTGCATTTATTGGCCCAAATAATACACAACATATGTACACTAACAAAAACACACTAACAAAAACATATGTACACTGACATTTTTTTGTTTTGTAGTGGTACACTAAGTAAAAAAAGACAAAATACGGCTATCGGTGCAGCATTTGAAGAAAAGAAAAAAGGGCTCCTTTTCAGTCCTCCTCTTGCGGGGTGCATTGGCACCTTCATTTGCCAGAAACACGCAAGTGGCACCTTTATTTGCCAGAGACACGCAAGTGCCTGCCTTACATGTCAAGCACTCACCTTCATAAGGATCACGTCCCTGACGAAGGCACGGAAATTTTTTATTCAACTCCTCCGTGAACGTGCATTTTTGTTTCGGCACAGCTTGTAAACATTTGGTGTAGACTGGCCACCCCACCCTACTTCGTAGCGAAGTGACTAGATTTGGGGAGAAGGGCGTGACTTATTTGCGTATGATACAGAGAAACCTGGAATTGAGCGAAATGAAACAAAGTGGCAATCCTATTGACAATGTACTGTACATATATATTATGTTTGAGGCAGTCGAACAAAATCCCGGACAATTTTAAAAAATTCTCCTCTGATATTTTTTTTAGGTCTCGAAAGTAGGACATGTCCGGGAAAACGAGGACGGTCTGAGCATCCTTGTTAAAATTACCTCTCTAAAGTATGTGGGGTTTCTGAATGACAATTTTTTACCTAAAAAGAACTGCTTTCTGTAGCAAAATTGTTTTCATGCACGATAATGCATAACAATCTCGTGCTCATGTCCTGACCTTAAAATTGAGAACCATTGGAGCATCCTCAAATAAAAGATCTATGAAGGTGGGACACTATAGAGGACAAAAAAACAACCAAATCTATCTCTAATATATATATATATATATATATATATATATATATATATATATATATATATATATATATATACATACATACACACACACACACACACACACACACACACACACACACACACACACACACACATACCGTATTGGCGCGAATATTGAAATAAAACTGAAAAAGTGAGAGTCGTCTTACATTCGGGGTCTAGACATTATACCCATTCATAACGCTAGATGGCGCCAAATGTCTTGAAAGCAAATGCTGAACTTAACACCCCAGGCCAAAGCGAACCCCTGTCACGAAGAATAAAAATAAAAATAGCGGTAGCACGAAGAAGAAAAATAAAAAATAGCGGTAAGAAAGAAAAAAGAAGAAAATAAGAGAAGAGATAACAGAAAATGGAGAAACGTAGCAACAATCTGGAGAAAAGAGGGTCGAAGATCGGCCAGGTTAACCGGCAGCTGAGGAGAAGTTATGATGCAAACTTCAAGATGATGGTGATAATCGAGGCAGAGTCTTCAAACAATTGCAAAGCGGCTGCGAAATATGCTGTCATAGAGTGTAATGCACGGAGATAGAGAGCTCAAAAAGACCGCCTAAAAAATGTTCACAATCACACAGAGAAAAGCTTTCTGTGGTCCTCAGAGCGGCCGCTTTCAAGAGTTCGACAGGAGGGTGTGCACGTACGTGGACAGTGACACTGGAGCACAGCGAGGCAGAGGATGTTTGTGAGGAGTAATGTTCTGACATGACTGATCTCAGCTACTCTCAAGTTTAAATCAGTTTGCATTATTTTATTGCAATGTTTTTTCTTATTCAGATTTGTTTCAAGACTACAATTACAGTTAGACTTCACTTTGATTGTTAATGCAGTTATTGCAATTTTGTTGTTTTATCACAGTAGATTGGTTTATTTACAGTTCAAAACCCCAGAAGCCATTCATTTACAAATGTGATTGCACTTTAGTTTACATATTTAAATGTTCAGATATTAAGATGTGATGGACAGTTTTTGCATGATTTGAATGAGGCAAAATAACACGATTTTTTCTCGAATATATTGTTATAATCATTTGTTTCAGATGTACTGTAATTATTTTCTGTATAAAAATTAAAATTGGTGTTCAAAGACTCCTTTTTCAAACTTGAGTCTTGAAAATGAAGGGGTCGTCTTATACTCAGGGTCGTCTTGTATTTGGGCCAATACGGTATGTCCAGAAACACGTGTGTGCGTGTGGGTGAGTGTGGCAGACCAAAAAAAAAAATCTGCGATGTACCGAATCTATCCGCAATATTTGTTTAAAAAAAAAAAAAATCTGTGATAGAGCGAGGCTGCGATAGGTGAAGTGCGAAGTAGCGAGGGACTACTGTATAGTGTGTGTCTGTGTTGGGTTGAATTATTCGACTATCGATTGTTATTCCTGCCTGGCCCGTGTGGGTGTGTGCATGCACTCACTGTGTTGACTTTGAACGGTGAGCACCACTAATTGACCCCTATCAATTACTCCAACAATTAATTGGATTATCTGATAAAATGTTATTTGGCAAAATGTATTACCAAGTCACTTTTCCTGATTACCGTTAATTAGTTGTTGTAGTTTTTAATCACCAAACAAGACCAGATAAACAACAAAACGCAATATCACAAAAGAGGGATTTGTGTTGTATTCCAAACTTTCTGAAATATATCAACTTACAGGTTTGGTCGTTGTTTTCCAAAGTAAAAGTGAATATTGCATAAATGTGTTGGTGTGATTAAACACAAAAGACAATTGCCAATTTTTATGAAGGACTAAAAGAATCTGAGAATTGTTACTGTTGAGAGTGAAGGAATGAGGTCGAAATACAAAAAGTCCTGCCTCGCTACAAAAACAGATATGCTCAAACCTCATTGAATAAAGTACATAAGCAGACAAGTATATTCACATATTAAATAAATAAAAGAAACATTTGAAGCATATAATTATACCTACACACCAAATCAATAAAGAAGACATAACTAGACATTTTTGATAAGTGGTGATGAGAAAGGTTTTTATAACTTTATGATCTGATATATATATTTCTGAGGACTTTGAAATAACAAATGACTTTTGATATATTACCTAAATAGCTTAATGACCCTTAAGGAACTGTGGAATGCATGCCTGATGTTTTTTCTCTGAATCATGGACACGGCCAGAGTCGTCTTGACCGTTCAGTACTTGATTGTATCTTATGTTTTGACTAATGCTAGACGCCAGTTTTTGATTACTACTGAACGCTCTGCACAGAGGGAAATAGTTTGCCTAACAAAGAAAAGATACGGTTGAATGCGGTACGACGGTGTATGTCCAAGATTGGAGAAGAATGTTCACAGGAAGGTCACGTGGAGATAAAACCAGTGGGTGCCAGAAGGAGCCACCCAAGAACTCGGCCAAAGATGATCGCCAAGGCCGAGAGACGGGATGGAAGACAACAGCCCCCCACCAACACACCGAATCGCCCATAACCAGCACCACTCCCATGGAAGCAGACTCTCCTTCGAACTTGCCCCACCCCGAAGACTCATCGCCCATCAATCCCAGCCCACAATGTGCTACTGAATATAAAACTGATCTAACAACCTTGGACTTTGCCTTTTCTGAATGGAGACTTTCCGCTCTTGAAGGGCCCAGCGCTGTATTGTACTTTCCTGAAAACAGAGCTTTTTGAACAAGAATTGTGATTGAACTCAACCAATCTGTCTAAGTCTAATTTCTGCTTCAGTGTCTTTGCATTTTCCTAAATCTGAAGAAATCAAACGAGCACGCAGTGAGTAAATTGGATAACAGGTGATTGGCAAAGGCTTTTGCCGTGAGGCGCAGATAACGCGCTCCCTAAATTGTGGACAAAATCCAACAAATGGTGACCATCCGACGTGATTTCTTCAGAAGGGAAAGTGCATGCTCCACAAAGGATTCTTCCTTCTCCGCTCTTGCTCAACAGTATTGCAGTCCGATCGGCACAAAAGGTAAGGGGGAAACTTTCTCTCTCTCAGTTCAGCAATATTGTAGAGTGAAAGCGGAATACAAAAATTAATACTTTCAGCTCTGTGTTCAGGAATGGTGGTTGTATAGAAGTGTGTTTGTGTGGAACTTGGTAAAAGTGATTTGTGGAAAAAATTAAAAATACAAAAACAGGTGAAGGCGTCGCTGATATAGCAGGACGGATGCCGAGCGACTCCAATAATGTGACCTTAGAACAATATAGGGCTGTCTAAGGCGAGGGACATCTGGGACGTCCGAGTCGTGGTGAATTAAGAGAAAGGTGGTGAGGACTTTGTCTGATCAGCAAAGGGCGCTCACACCGCTGGAACTTGTGGGATGCCAGTGACTAGCATATGGGCACCTGAGTGGCCTCAATAGTAGACACTTAGGAACTTATACTGTTGCCTAAGGTCGGGGTCGATTGGATCGGCCAGGCCACCAATACGAGTCGGGGACTCGTGAAAAAAAAAAAATAAAAAAAAAATTTAAAAAAATGGTGAAGGCATTGCTGATATAGCAGGACGGATGCCTGGCGACCTCAATAGTGCGACCTTAGAGACTTATATTGTTGTCTAGGGCGAAGGGTAACTGGGTTAACCAGGTCGCTACATAATTGTTGAAGTGTGTCTATGATGATATTGTGTGGAAAGCAGGCTTGGCTGTCAGATGGGACAGCGGCACAGCTGAAGAAGTGAGTGATTAGTTGTGGTGCTGTTCATGGGATGGAAGTGATGATTTGTGGTTCATGAAGAACAATAAGTTGATTTGTATAAAATTGTTGATTTTATTTTGATTTTGCATGAGAGTTGGAGTCAGAAAAATGGCTTAACAAGAATTTGATAAAGAATGTATATTTAATTAGCATGAAGGTTATATCCCATTGTGTGGTGGGGTTAAACTGTAACCATTTTTGTTTTCAAAAGGGTGCGGCTCTAAAATTTGGGCCAAACGGTCAGGTGGGCACAAATGCATATTTTGGACAGAGGTGGGGGGTTACATTGGTGGCGAGGCTCTCCGCACTTCAGTTGCCTCCCACCCCACCCTTGTTATCAGCTGGGAAGATTGTCATGTCTATGTTGTGGGCCCGTGTGTTTGTTTATGTGCATGTTTGTCTTTGTGTATCAGTTCGTTATAAAGGATGGAATTGCGTTAAATTGGTGCACGGAAACGGTGTGCTAGACAATGGTTTATCAGATTTGCATTGTTAAATGTAAAAATTAGAAATGATAGAATAATCTGAGGGTTGTGGTCAGAAACTCGTCCAACGAGGAGAGTGCCCAGCCCTCATAAAAATGTGAGAGTAAGAGAGAACATACATTGTAGAATTGGATAAAATTAAATTATGATTGCAGATTTTAAATTTAGGAGGAATTATTGATTGGTTATGACATAAGACTATACAAGGACACATGTAAGGATAAGTCAAAGATTTGAATCACTTAGAGTTAAAAACAACAAATAAAAACGACATTGCAAGGGGGGCACTTTTTATCAAAAGAACACCAAGTAAAGTATTAAGTAGTGGGCATTCGTGATTGGGATTAAATTAAGGATAAAATTAGGTCAATGATTAGAAATCAATGGTGCTCTACACAAAAAGGCTTAAATTTTAATGGGGAAATATTTGGAGTACTGTGTTGGTCTACATAGGTCATGGGCCTAGTTTATTTGGTTTTGATTGTGGTTTGGGTTTATTTTGTTTATTGTTAGGTTTTCCTTGTGTTTATTGTTAAGGTGTTCCTTGTTATTCTCTTATCCCCTGCATTGTAAATGTCTACTTTATGCAGATAGGTCAACAGGCTAGGAATTTAGTGAGGAGATAATTGATCAATTGATGGGGGTTAATAATTGTCCAAATCCTAGTCACATGTTTTGAGGGACCACAGCAACAGCATTATATTTAATTTGCAGGCCATTATTTCGTATGTGATGACAGTGTCTAGATAAGTAGACTGTTTTATCAAAAATGTGAGAGTGAAGGAGGAGGTTTGATTTGTAATCTGGCATTTGGGTGCCACTTTTAAGAGTCTGTGCAGGAGCATAGATTGTTTTTGTTTTGTTTTTTAAAGATATACTTAACAGTTTATCTCGGTGCAGTAAGGATATAGCAATTTTGAAAGACTTAAAATTAAAAGCAAAATTCCATTTTAATTCTGACACATGCCAGCTAACATGATGATGGGAAATAAATAAAGGAATGAATACTAGCTCAAATGTGGCATGTGTTTTAAATTGGGCGATAAGACATTCACTTCCAAGCGCTATCCTTTAGCGCTGCTGACAATAATAACTTATGAGATGTTAAATCAAGGAGGAGTGTCATATTTGGAACACCGGCGCTGTATGACCTATAGATTGAACAATAACATTCACCGCATATACAACCATGTTGGTAGATTGTTAAATTACATTACAGTTTATTACAAAGGATTTCGGAACTTTATTTGATGATAAACCCTGGAACAAGGATTTTAGCCGTGTTAATGGGTAGGGTGGATGGATTACTCGAGAAAAAAAAAGCTTTTGATGAGGGCGGCTTGATAGTAAGATGATGAGTGTGCGCAACTGATAGGATACAATATGTTAATGGGAAGATTTGGGGTGTAAGGAACAAATACTACACAGGAAGATTGATAACACGAAGATAGTTTTGTGAAATTTGTGTCCCAGTGTGTTCTGCCCTAGCGCATGGCACAAGTCCTGAACTGAGTCCTTGTACTCTACTGGCTGCCTCAAAATCAACAGAGGACTGTCCCTGGTCATGAGACACCTTTGACCTTTGGGAGAACAACAGGAACTATTATCATGCTTGAAGGGGGCAAGCACAGCTCTTCACAGGACAAGAACCATATAGTTGGTGAAATACACCCAGTTGCAGATCAAAAAGAAAATGGACTGAAAGAACAAAGACAAGATGGACGCATTTGAGAATGGCGGACGGTCGAGCCCCGAATCATCATCATGAGAATCTAAGAGGAGAGGCTGCTAAAGACTTGCACGAGTCACATAAAGTTGATCTAACAACCTTGGACTTTTCCTTTTCTGAATGAAGACTTTCCGCTCTTGAAGGGCCCAGCGCTGTATTGTACTTTCCTGAAAACAGAGCTTTTTGAACAAGAATTGTGATTGAACTCAACCAATCTGTCTAAGTCTAATTTCTGCTTCAGTGTCTTTGCATTTTCCTAAATCTGAAGAAATCAAACGAGCACGGAGTGAGTAAATTGGATAACAGGTGATTGGCAAAGGCTTTTGCCGTGAGGCGCAGATAACGCGCTCCCTAAATTGTGGACAAAATCCAACAAGAGGCTAAAATCAGAGGATTTCGAAAATTTGAAAATAAATTATGGATCTAAAGTTTAGAGTCTAAACCATTACTGAAATATTTAAATGGTTCTCAATTAATTTGATAATGGATTAGTTGTTGATTGATTCATTCATTTAGACACCTGTGGTATACAATCTCTAGCTTTGCCATTTTCATTGTATTCACACAGAAAACACAAATAATAATACCATATATTGTATGTACAATGTCGTTACTTCTGCTGTCACGTCAGCCTGATTCAGAAAATATTTAAAGAGACCTCGGCTGCTATAATGCACAGAGCGCCTCTCTCTTTGTTCTCTGCGTCTACGTGTTCATATCCCTTGGGCCCTCCCTTACACTTGAAGACTTTGATAGTTACCTTCCACAGATGCCGTGGCAGTCATCTTCCGAAAGTATTTGAATTCATCACTGGAAAAGAAAAGCATTTATTGAAGACATATATTAATTCATACACATTATTTTAAAACAAAGTGCATAGCTTGCACCAGCTTCTGCATATAAATATAAGACGGCATCTTATTGATAAAAGGGTTTCGAGTTTAGTTTTTCTTATTTTAAAAAGCAATATTAAAAGGCAGCCCTGGTAACATTGGGCTATTGGTACAGTGGGATACTGACGCAAAGGAAGTGGATTTTTTTTAATGTACATCAGAAAGTCACAAAGAATCAAGCGTGTTCTATCGAGGTATAAGTGTACTAGTAAATTTTACAATGTTACACAAAAGACAACCTATACAAGGACACTAAAACATATCCAATCAGAGTTACCGTAATTTCACAACCAAAGGGTGCACCGTACTAAAAGGTGCAGTCTCAGTTATGTGTGCCATTACTGTATTTTACACACATAGGGCGCACCAATTTCCCTTGTCATTATCTCGTCGTTGTCACGTTGCTCTTCGGCAATGATCCCGGCTTTCCAGGAAGCTTGAATTGTGCCTCGTAAGCATGTCTCTGTCTATGTGGAGGTACGTATTCCTCTACGTGTCACGTCCAGTCCTCTGATTGTGCCTCGTAAGCAAACGTAAACGTAAGCAAACGGGTGCCTGTATATCACGTCTCTGTAAAGCATAGGCCAATGGCGGCAGAGGTATGTACTCCTCTACGCGTTACATCCAGTCGTCTGATTGGTTTACCGCCCCAACTGACGTAAAACGTAATGTTCTCTGATTGGTTCATCGGATGCCTGTATATTATGTCTCTTTGTGGTGGAAGCCACACAAAACAATGTCGGCGAAGGTATGTACTCCTTTACGTGACACGTCTAATCCTGTGATTGTTTTTTTTGTCCCGATCTACGTGGTGAAAGCCACACTAAACAATGGCGGCAAAGGTACGTACTCCTCGACGTGTTACGTCTAGTTCTCTGATGATTTTTTTTTTTTTTTGTCCCGATCTACATCTATGCTTGTATATTACAGAAGCCACACAAAACAACTTTACGGATTTTTTAATTTGGTCGACACAAAAGGCGCACCTTCTTAAACATTTTTCGACAAAATTAAAGGTGTGCGCCCTATGGTTGTGAAATTACAGTAATTGTAAACTGGAGCCTGAAAACCATTCACAAAAAGCAAAGGGTTAGCATTAACACATTTTTTACAGACATGATACAAAATTCTCCCAGACAGCAATCATCAGCCTGCAAAGGAAATACAAGATTCGCAAAAAACTCATAATCTGCTCCCTGGACTGCGATTGGGGCTGCAATAAAATTAGTTGAAACAACAAAACAAAGCAAGTCGTCAGTTTTGTCTCCATGGTTCCGGTCGGAAACAAGTGCAAGCGTTGAACATTTGCTCACTGTCCAAGTAGGTGAGTAAATAGAATGTTTTTGGAATGTGTGTGTGTGTGTGTGCCGCCTTCATTTGAAACAGAGCTGTTGTTGGAAGGCAAGCGCCTTTTCATCTTGAATAGATATAACCCAAAAAAGATGAAGAAAATGTAGCATTAAGGCTGGGAGATTCACTCATTCACTATTCCTCAATAAGTATATTTGTATCTACTTTTGTATCATGGTCACCCATCAAGCACACAAAACATGGTTTTCCAAGAGTTCTCAGACGCAGGTTGTAATATACCCAATAACTAGAAAATGCAATTTCCGGAGAAATTGCGTGTGAAGGCGAAGACTATGAATAACTTCTTAGGGAATGATACCGAATGATGTTGAAACAAGTTGAATTACTTGAGAAATGTAGAAAACAGAGGTGCAAAACGGAATTTTGGAGAATTTGGTGGAATTTCGGAATTTTGGACAGTTTGGTTGAATTTTAAATCTGAAAATGTGGAATTTATGGTAAGTGGGAATTTGGGGAATAGGTAGGAAAAAGATGAAGAGTTGAAAGTTGGAATGGGTTGAATCGGTTGAAAAATGTAGAAATTAGGGTAGAAAAACACATTTTTGGAGAATTAGGTTGAATTTCAAATTTGAAAATTTGGAATTTTTTGTAAGGGGAAGTTGTGGAATAGGTAGGCAAAAGATGAATACTTGAAAGTTGGAATGGGTTGAATCGGTAGAGAAATGTAGAAATGAGAGTAGAAAACTGAAATTTTGGAGAATTTGGTTGAATTTCAAATTTGGAATTTTTGGTAAGTGGGAAGTTGTAGAATAGGTAGGCAAGAGATGAACAGTGAAAGTTGGAATGGGTTGAATCGGTTGAAAAATTTTGAAATTAGAGTAGAAAAACGAAATTTTGAAGAATTTTGTTGAATTTCAAATTTGAAAATTTGGAATTTTTAATAAGTGGGAAGTTGTGGAATAGGTAGAAAAAATATTCCGGTTCATTCTAGGTTCATTGGGAGCACTTCAGGGTCAATCCAAGATGGCCGCCACACTGGAAGTGGGGGTCAAGGGTTGAATTGTGTAAGCATAGTGGAAGTGGGGGTGAAGGGGTGAATATGGTAAGGATGAGGTGACCAAAGTGAATAAAGTTGGAATGGGTTGAATCGGTTGAAAAATGTAGAAAAAAAACAGTTGAATGTTGGAACGGGTTGAATCGGTTAAAAAATGTAGAAGTGAGAGCAAATGTTGAATCCCCATAGAGAATGAATGGGAATTAAAAGAAAAAGCAATTGCGCCAAAATATATTGAAATTTCGAACAAAACGTAAAAAAACAGCTTCAGGAGGTTCACTTTTGGGGTTAAAATGTTGAAACGGGTTCAATCGGACAAAAAAAGCAAAAGTTAGCGCCTAATGTAGCTATTTAGGGCAGTTAATGTTGAAATAAGGTCACTTCCGGGTTGATTTGGGTCACTTCCGGTCTACTTGGGTCACTTTCGGTTTGAATAGAGGCACTTCCGGTATAGCTGAGGTCACTTTCGGTTTATTTGGGGTCACTTCCGGTTTAAAAAGGGCACTTCCGGTTTGATTTGGGGTCACTTTTGGTTTACCTGAGGTCACTTCCGGTTCATTCGTGGTCAATCCCGGTTTGATTTGGGGCACTTCCGGTTCATTCCGAGTTCATTGGGGCACTTCAGGGTCAATCCAAGATGGCCGCCACTCTGGAAGTGGGGGTCAAGGGTTGAATTGTGGAAGTGGGGGTGAAGGGGGTGAATATGGTAAGCATAAGGTGAACAAAGTGAATAAAGTTGGAATTGGTTGAATCGGTTGAAAAATGTAGAAATTAGAAGGGAAAAACTAAATTTTTGGAAAATTTTGTGTCAATTTCAAAATTGAAAATTTGGAAATTTTGCTAAGTGGGAAGGTGTGGAATAGGTAGGCAAAAGATGAACAGTTAAAAGTTGGAACGAGTTGAATCGGTGGAAAAATGTAGAAATTAGAAATCACGCGGGGAACCGGCTAGAGTTAAGAAGTGCCCACGTTACCACCTGAGCTAATTGGTTTTCTTTTTTAAAGTGGTGGAATTCGCTTAATGTGATGAATGTTCATGTTGAATGCGCCATTAAGAATAAATGTGTAATTTTACACCACAAATGTACTAATTATGAGAAAACGATAAATGTTTAAGACGAAAAAAACTGCAGCCAGTGTCGTGTGAGTTTGTGTAATGGTGAGACGCCCAATGTGACACGTAAAATTCGAACCCACGCAGGGAAATGGCTCGTGTTGAAAACTGCCATTAAGAATGAATGGGGAATTATAAGTCACAAATTTGCTAATTACACAAAAACGGTAAATGTTAAGAACAAAAAAAAATGGTAGCAAGCATGACATGAATTTTTGGAATGTGTGAAAGTTTGAACGGGGTGAATCGGTTGAAGCATGTAGGACTAGTTAGGTGCCAAAAAAGTGGGCGGAATAAGTTGTTTAATAATAATAATAATAATAATAATAATAATAATAATAATAATAATAATAATAATAATAAAGTAGAATAACAATGTGTGAAGGCCTTCGCCTTCACACAATAATAATAATAATAATAATAATAAAGTAGAATAACAATGTGTGAAGGCCTTCGCCTTCACACAATAAAGGACAGCAATAACAATAGTGTGAAGGTCTTCACCTTCACACTAATAAAGGACAGCAATAACAATAGTGTGAAGGTCTTCACCTTCACACCAATAAAGGACAGCAATAACAATAGTGTGAAGGTATTCACCTTCACACTAATAATAATAATAATAATAGAGAATGGTGTAGAATAACATGTGTGAAGGCCATCGCCTTCACACAATAATAGAGAATGGTGTAGAATAACATATGTGTGAAGGCCATCGCCTTCACACAATAATAGAGAATGGTGTAGAATAACATATGTGTGAAGGCCATCGCCTTCACACAATAATAGAGAATGGTGTAGAATAACATATGTGAAGGCCATCGCCTTCACACAATAATAATAGAGAATGGTGTAGAATAACATATGTGTGAAGGCCATCGCCTTCACACAATAACAATGTGTGAAGGCCTTCGCCTTCACACAACAATAATAATATAAACAACAGCAATAACAATAGTATGAAGGTCTTCACATTCACACTAATAATAATAATAAAGGACAGCAATAACAATAGTGTGAAGGTCTTCACCTTCACACTAATAAAGGACAGCAATAACAATAGTGTGAAGGTATTCACCTTCACACTATTAAAGTGAATGGAGTAGAATAACATATGTGTGAAGGCCATCGCCTTCACACAATAATAATAGAGAATGGTGTAGAATAACATGTGTGAAGGCCATCGTCTTCACACAACTAAACTTTAATAAAATTAACTTTATTAAACGTGTTACGTTTATTATTACGGCACTAGTTTAAAATTTTCATTTGTCTCTGAAAATCATTCATGGAGCGGACACTCATTTTTCGATGGGAACAAAGTGCATCGAGCTTGCAAAAAAAAGAGGGGGTGAGCGGTCGGCTAGTTCACGTGCCTCGTGAAAACTATCTCGTTAAAACGTTTATTTTCTTTCTTTCTTTCTTTTTTGTTGTCAATTCGAAATCATTTTTATACATTCATCAAACCAACCATCATTCCTCGCGTTCACTGTGTACACGTTTTTAATACTACAAAGATCCGCAGGTTTTTTTTTCCCACTCTAGTCTTGTGGGGTGCCATGGGAACACGTTTTTAACACTACAAAGATCCGCACATAGTTTTTTTTCCCCCCACTTACTTTAGTCTTGTGGGGTGCCATGGGAGATGTCCGTCTCTGCCTATTCCCAGATCTGGACACATTGCCACAATACCGTTCAATACTCGAGGCATATTATTGTATCGACAGTTCTTCTTCTTCTTCTTCTGGTTCTTCTTTCCTGTTTTTTGGCAGTATACCTTCTGATCTATGGGGCGTTGCTGGGTCGAAGGTTATGACAAGATATACGGCAGTTACAGACTAAATGCTTAATAATGATGATAAATAAATAAAAAACTATATCCTTCTATTAGCCCGGTACTCTCAAGGAACTCAAATAACTGGCCCTGAACATTTCCTATCGCAGGCTCACATTTCCCATCAACATGTTTGCCCATTGTATGCTGCGTCTCATTTAAACAGATGATGACCCGTCTTCTTTGAAAAGCAACGGCTGGCGAACAGCATTTAGCCGCATCACCGCCACCGTGAGGATTGGTGGATTATAGGGCGAGGCCATTGTGAGTCCCTCCAAACTCGGCCCACCCAAATTTGCTTCATGTTTTTGATGCCCTTCTAAAATGAGATCGCATGTCATTATCATTAAATTTTCTAAAAATTGTTTTTGTGGTTTTCATACTGTCTGATGAATGTGCTGTAGCCGGGTGACCACCGGGTTGGGCTATTGTAGCAATGCCGTCGCGGTATTAGACGCAAGAGTAGAGAAGTCAGCAGTAATTATTTTAAGTAAAAAAAAAAAAAAATCATCTTGTCGTGGTTTTGGTTGGAAGAAAGGAGAATAATAATAAATACATTGTGTTATAGTCAGCATACAGTGTGCACTGAAAGCATAACTCAGCTCGAGTTTTTTTTTTTTTGTTTTTCATTTCAAAATGTATCAGGGGGAGATTCAGTTGCCAGCAGAATAAATGAATTACTATATATGTAAATAAACAGATAGATAATATAAACATCGGACCCGAAAAAAAAAAAACACAAAAGACAGAATAGAACTAAATACACCTGTGATCAAATGAATCAGTCCTTCTCAAATAGGGGGGGGGGGGGGGGGGGGGTCTGTAACCTTGGGGAACATGTTTTTTTTTTTCTTTTTCTTACTATACTAGAGTAAAGGGTAATTAGACATCCACGGCAGTAGATGGGAGTGGCGGTATTATTGTAAGAGTGTGCGCCGGGAGTATTTGCTCTATAGTGTAGAGCGCACGGAACATGCGAGCAAGCAGTACAGAGCAGGCGATAAAAAGTGCAGTGGGACACCATGGAAAAATATTTAACAGGGTTGAAAAGAACGGCAGAGAGAGACGGAGAGTCACCCGAATAGCTAAGACAAGGAAATATGACGAAGCGTACGTAGCACTCGGCTTCAGTGTGACTACGGTGGTAGACAAGGAAAGACCGGTGTGTTTACTGTGCCTTAAACTGTTGGCATTGGACAGTATGAAGCAAAAAAATATTAAGGTGGCACTTAAAGACATTGCACACCAATTGCGCTGATAAGATTCTTATGTTTTTTTCAGCGAAAACTTGCTGAATATTGCCAACAATCTCAGTGAAAAAAAAAAAAAACAGCATCGCAGAAGAGCTGATACCTCCTGCAGCCGTGAAAATGGTCTCTGTCATGCTGCCTCATTTTGATTAAAAAAAAATATATATATATATATATCCATCCATCCGTCCATCTGCTTATGCTTGTCTGGGGTCGGGTCGCGGGGGCAGCAGCTTTAGGGGGGACTCCCAGACTTCCCTCTCCCCAGCCACTTCGTCCAGCTCATCCTGGGGACCCCTGGGCGTTCCCAGGCCAGCTGAGAGACATAGTCTTTCCAGCGCGTCCTGGGTTGTCCACGAGGTCTCCTGCCAGTGGGACATGCCTGAAACACCTCCCCAGGGAGGGGTCCAGGGGGCATCCTGGTGAGATGCCCCAGCCACCTCATCTGGCTCCTCTCAACGTGGAGAAGCAGCGGCTCTCCTCCGAGTCTCTCCCGGAAGACCAAGCTTCTCACCCTATCTCTGAGAGCCCGGACACCCTGCGGAGGGAACTCATTTCGGCCGCTTGTATCCGGGATCTTGTTCTTTCGGTCACGACCCTTAGCTCGTGACCATAGGTGAGGTTAGGAGCGTAGATTGACCGGTAAGTTGAGAGCTTTGCCTTTTGGCTCAGCTCTCTCTTCACCATGACAGACCGGTACAGAGTCCGCATTACAGCCGTAGCTGCACCGAGCTGCCTGTCGATCTCACGCTTCATCCTACCCTCGGTCATGAACAAGACCCCAAGATACTTAAACTCCTCCACTTGGGGCAGGATCTCATCCCCGATCCAGAGAGGGCATTCCACCCTTTTCCGACTGAGGACCATGGACTCAGATTTGGAGGTGCTCATCCCGACCGCTTCACACTCGGCTGTGAACCGCTTCAGTGAGAGCTGGAGATCACGGCTTGAAGAAGCCAACAGCACCACATCGGCTGCAAAAAGCAGAAATGCAATACTGAGGTCCCCAAACCGGACACCCTCAACACCTCGGCTGCGCCTAGAAATTCTGTCCATAAAAGTTATGAACAGAATCAGTGACAAAGGGCAGCCTTGGCGGAGACCAACCCTCACTGGAAATGAATCCGACTTACTGCCGGAAATGCGAACCAAGCTCTGGCATCAATGATACAGGGACCGAACCGCCCTTATCAGTTGGTTCGGCACCCCGTACTCCTGAAGCACCCTCCACAGAACTTCCCGAGGGACACGGTCGAACGCCTTCTCCAAGTCCACAAAACACGTGGACTTGTTGAGCGAACTCCCATGCACCCTCGAGGATCCTGCCGAGGGTATAGAGTTTGTCCACTGTTCCACGGCCAGGACAAAAACCACACTGCTCCTCCTAAATCCGAGATTTGACCTCCCGACAGACCCTCCTCTCCAGCACCCCTGAATAGACCTTACCAGGGAGGCTGAGGTGTGCGATTCCTCTTTAGATGGAACACACCCTCCGGTCCCCCTTCTTAAAGAGGGGAACCGCCACCCCAGTCTGCCAATCCAGAGGCACCGTCCTCGATGTCCACGCAATATTGTAGAGGTGTGTCAGCCAGGACAGCCCCACAACATCCTGTGGAATAATCGGACCTGTAACTGACGATGAGCCCGACGTCAGCACTGCATGTTCTTCCGGAATCAACAGCGGCGTTTTTTCAAGTGTCACAGAGGACGAAGATTTCAATGGATTTAATGATTTGGAGTGACATGGATGGTTTGATATTCGTGTTATGTTATAGTTATTTGAATAACTGTTTATAGGTTACATCAGGCACATTCTCAGTTCCTTGTTTGTTTATGTAACATTAGCATACTATATTGTTTAGCCTGTTGTCTATTCATGGCTGTTCTTAGTGTTGGATTAAGTAAAATAAAGTCCCCCCCCAAAATGCGATTTGTACCCCGGTGCGATTTATACCATAATTCCAGCTCAGGAGATCCATATCCTATGATACATTTGGGGAAGTGCCTGTTCCTGCCGCAAGGGGATCTGCAACTCGCTCTCGTTTAAGTATTATACGCTCAACAATTACATTCCACAACCACAATATTATTTACGTACCGTATTTTCTGGACTATAAGTCGCTCCGGAGTACAAATCGCACCAGCCATAAAATGCACAATAAAGAAGAAAAAACATACTATATGTTATAAGTAGTCACGGGGGACGAAGATTTCAATGGATTTAATGATTTGGAGTGACATGGATGGTTTGATAATCGTGTTATTTATGTTATAGTTATTTGAATAACTGTTTATAGGTTACATCAGGCACATTCTCAGTTCCTTGTTTGTTTATGTAACATTAGAATACTATATTGTTTAGCCTGTTGTTGCCTATTCATGTCTGTTCTTAGTGTTGGATTAAGTGAAATAAAGTCCCCCCCAAAAATGCGATTTGTACCCCGGTGCGATTTATACCATAATTCCAGCTCAGGAGAACCATATCTTATGATACATTTGGGGAAGTGCCTGTTCCTGCCGCAAGGGGATCTGCAACTCGCTCTTGTTTAAGTATTATACGCTCAACAATTACATTCCACAACCACAATATTACTTACGTACCGTATTTTCTGGACTATAAGTCGCTCCGGAGTACAAATCGCACCAGCCATAAAATGCACAATAAGGAAGAAAAAAACATACATATATGTTATAAGTAGTACTGTATGTAGTAATATAGATTGTGTGTCTGGCAGTGAAAACCTTGTTTGTATTTGGGACGGGACTAGATAAGCAGAATTGCTTTAACCCGCATACCTTTTCGACAAGTCATGTAAAACAAAATGTGAAATGAAGCTGTAGTGTTAGGGTTAGGGTGTGTTGTACTTGCCTAAATTAAAAAAATCTAATTAAACAAATAATAAAATAATGGCCGCATTGCTAAGTGGATTAGGTCCCTTAAATCCCCACTTAAGGCCCACATCCTAAACGCACCACACCACACGACACTGGTCTGAACACATCATCACATCGGCATGAGGTTGAAAAAAACCCCCATCTGAAAATCAGACTGCACCAAACTCAAAGAAATTAAACAATTTCTACTTTATTCATTGTAATTGACATCACATCACGATGGTTTCTAGATGCACTGTTGTACGGAAGCTTAGATGGAAGTTTTTAACAACAGGCAGGTATACCGTAACTGTGAAATAATGGCCAAATCAGCCATTCAAAGTTTTTATATTACACACGTGCACGTACGCACGCGCACATGCACGCACGCACGCACACACACACACACACACAAACACACGCGCGCACACACATACACACGCACGCACACAAAGTATGCCACCCACAAGACCCCGGACAAACATATGAATGGACTACTGCTGCATTTGAGGAGTGACAAGTTGGACCTACCAAACGTCCAACTTGGAAAAGTGCACTACTTTGAACTCGGGTGTAAGAGTTGCAAACTTGAAGAAAAAAAAAAAGATCCAGAGTTCACCGACAAACTACAATGGCCCTCAACAATGGCGACCACGTGGAGATGCAGTCCGTGAATGGCAAAATCTAAGTTACAACATCATTAACATATATTTAGCTTTATTTATAATATTAATTTAGTCATTGAAAATAACTGCGCATGACAAAAGGTGACAAAATGTGGTTTGTACTGACTACATGACGGCAAGTAAGAGGCATAGTTAGTCCATTCATATAAATGTCCGTGCACAGGACAGGACTGATTTTGGGGGATTTTCCTGTCAGGGGTCACAACAGCAAGTTACTAGCATGATTTGTTTGGCACAGTTTTTGTGTCAGATTTACTAATGTAAACTATACCCTTTAATCAACATCAAATATTAAAAATTGCTTTAAAGAACAACCTAATCCAAGTACAAGGGTTCGTGTGTTTGGGGCGCAGCTAAAGTTTTAGATCACCAAAGAACCCACCACTTAAATGCTGCAAAGTATACTACTGTACTCATTTTATGGGGCTCCTATCGGTCATGGTCTTTGTACATATCTTATAGGGCTCCTCTTGATCATGATCTATTACAATTATCATCAATTCTTTCCTTCTCTTTTCTCCTCTAGGTGTGGTTTTAAGGGGTGCGCTGACAGTGAACACAACCAGGGCAGCAGTGTAGTGTATCATGAATGAAGTGATCGCAGTCTACACAAAATGCTCTGCGACAGGATGGGCAGGTGAACATCTAGAAACAGAAGAGAAATACAGCAAGTTTAAAATACTGCAACAAACATTTACACATTTGAATGAGAAATAATATACGTATATGTGAACATTTACTAGTTATAGCAACTTTGCAACGTTTTAGGTTTAGAAAAGGTGCTGATTAATGCAAAGGGCTATCTATTTAATACACATTTATTAAATAACTTAATCTGTTCTCGTGATTTTGGAGTGTCAATATTGAAAGAGGGTCTGTCAATGCGTCAGTGATGGTGTGCTCATTCTCTGTCACGCTGTCTGTATCAAACAGGTGCAGCACATAATCAGCCCGGCATGCGTAATAAATAAACCCACGTCGAGATCCTACGTTCAATGTCCAAGGAGTAAATAATAAATCCAAGTCACGTTGAATGGAGGTCCAAGGAATGAATAACAAATTAATTTGACACCTTGTTGATCGTGTGATCTACACTCAGACAGAAAGAGCTCGTTATTGACAACAACATTGAGAGACCTTTTTTTCAATATTGACACTGCAAAATTGCGAGAATAACCCGTTGGAATCGGGTGTAGACAACACTGGGCATGCTGAACGAGGTGGCGCAGCAATGTAGTGACGGCAGCACTGTGATGGCAGCGCCTACAAGTTAGCAGGCAGCGGGCTTTGTTTTTGTGCGGCTGCTTTTCAATGACAGCTTGACGAACCTTTCGTCAATATTGACGCTACAAAATTGCGAAAATAAATGTTGTCTACTGCCTGGACTGTGTGGATTTTGGGTACATCGAGGAATTAGGTGCTGTGGCAGCAGTGGCGACGAGATTGCTCGGTGGCCTGCCTGGTGTACAGTGGACTTTTTCTCTCGTAAGTCACCTATTGAAAATATTAAAATCACCTAGTGAAAATAATATCACGTAGTGAAAGTAAAGTTTTCCATTCATAGGCAAGCAATCTGGCTATCCACTCAAGAGCAGGTAGGTGAAATGGATCCTGTCAACTACATGACATCACCCATTACAACATGGCGCCATTAAAGGTAGAGAGGGGGAGTATTTTGGCAAATACGAGACTACACACAAAAATGGGGACACCAAATATTGACCAAATCTTACATGATTGATCAATTTCCTCAGCAGGACCTCAATGTGAAACCATTATTGCTCCCTTTCTCCAGCAAGACCTCAATGTGGGACCTCCATAGCTGCCCTGTAAGAGAGCCAGGGTCCGGACAGACAGCTGTTTCCGGCTTGGCAAACCTGTCCATCATTCTATTGCCTTGCCTTCGATGAAGTCAGTGTCCTCTCCACTATGTTTTATTTTATTCTACCTTGTTCAGCACATCCTGCATTATTATTATTATTCTGTACTTGTGGCACGGGGAAAACTGTTGGCACTCTTGTTGCGTCAATGAAATGGGTCTTGTTTCTTCCAACAGGATAAAATCACAAACACATGGCTAACAAAGGGTAAAGAACAAACTGATGGACAACTCAGAGGAGCCCTGATTTAAAAAAAAAACGATTAGACATCAGTCAAAGAAGTTGAAAAATACAGTCTGGAGAAGTTGTGGTCATAAATGAGAGTTGCAGAATTAGTTTGATTACAGTTATTGCATCAAAAGGTTGTGCAGTAAAATACTGCATTGAACAGTTAAGGGTACGAAGATGTGACTTTTGGCTTTTCCCTGTCAGGGAATCGCCACAGTTAAGTCCCTTGCATGATTTGTGGAACACAGATTTTATTCTGCCATACCTGATGGAACCCAGCCTTTTTTATCCAGGAATTGGTGCGCTTACCAGGAACCAAACCTGCGTCATCCGCATAATAGGTAGTAGCATGTACTGACGATGACACTAGAAGTGCTACTCATTAATATTAAGGCTCAGGATACATGGGTTAATTATCAAATTTGAATTATGCTATTGTCCTGAGGCAAATTCATAGTAACTACAACAGAAATACAGAGCTGATATAATAAACAGGCAGCACTTACCCTTTTATCTTTTAATTCTCCTTGACAAGACTCACAGAACCTGAAATCAGAGCAGGATTAATATTGTTGTATTTTCACCAAATTCTACATAGCAGATTAAAAAGGTAAGAACAGTACAAAGCATAGACAATGACACTAAATGCATACCAATGTCGCAACAAATCTACGGATCCGTTCAGTACGATGGAATGAAAAATGTGAAAAATGCTCTCTCTCTTCTTCAGCTTGTCCCGCTGTAGGACGTTGCCTCTTGAACCTTCCTGCGAAACAGCACTCTGTCTTCTGCTATTCTGCCAGCTTCTGTTGTTGTCGTCTCCAACCAGTCCTGTATGTCTTGCTCCCATCTTCTTGTTGGTCTTCCTCTTCCTCTTTTACCCTCCATCTTTGTTTCCAGAATGTGTTTTTCAAGTGACTCATGGCGTTTGATATGCCCAAAATATTGCAGTTTCAATTTTTTCACAGTCTGCAGCAGTACTGGTGATGCAACTCCCATTCGTGTCAACACCTCGCCATTTGATATCCTATCAATCCACAATATCCGCAGAATCCTTCTGTAGCATTTCATTTCGAAGGCGGTGATCTTTTTGCTGTCAGTACTGTTGATGGTCCACGCCTCACAACCGTCAGTTGCAATTGGAAATATTGTACTTTTTAGAATTCTCATTTTTGTGTCTATACCAGGTATGGGCAAACTACAGCCCGCGGGCCACATCCGGCCCACGGGACCGTTTAATCCGGCCCGCCAACCCTAAATAAATTGTATTATTAAACATTTTTTTTCGGTCATTTTCCCTGCATTTAGTGTATTTTTCCAATAGATGGGGAAGCGCCCGCCCGCGCATTTACTCCCGGAAGCTGTGTCAGAAAGCTTGGTGCACACTCACAAGTGCATGTACGTACTCAGTACTCTATTTGTATCAGTGCCGAATTTAGAGCGGGGGCTGTGACGACAGCATTCTTGTAATTTGCGCGCCGAGCTTTCGGATACAGTTTTACGCTAAAGCCACCCACAGACCTTCCCCTGGAATCCATCCATCCATCCATCCATCCATCCATCCATCCATCCATCCATCCATCCATCCATCTTCTTCCGCTTATCCGGGGTCGGGTCGCGGGGGCAGCAGCTTTAGGAGGGACTCCCAGATTTCCCTCTCCCCAGCCACTTCATCCAGCTCATCCCGGGGGATCCCAAGGCGTTCCCAGGCCAGCTGAGAGACATAGTCTCCCCAGCGCGTCCTGGGTCGTCCCCGGGGTCTCCTACCGGTGGGACATGCTCGGAACACCTCCCCAGGGAAGCGTCCAGGAGGCATCCTGATAAGATGCCCGAGCCACCTCATCTGGCTCCTCTCAACGTGGAGGAGTAGCGACTCTACTCCGAGTCTCTCCCGGATGACCGAGCTCCTCACCCTATCTCTAAGGGAGAGCCCGGACATCCTGCGGAGAAAACTCATTTCGGCCGCTTGTATCCGGGATCTTGTTCTTTCGGTCACGACCCATAGCTCGTGACCATAGGTGAGGGTAGTAGCGTAAATCGACCGGTAAATTGAGAGCTTTGCCTTTTGGCTCAGCTCTCTCGTCACCACAACGGACCGGTACAGGGTCCGCATTACTGCCGACGCTGCACCGATCTGCCTGTCGATCTCGCGCTCCATCCTCCCCTCACTCGTGAACAAGACTCCAAGATGCTTGAACTCCTCCACTTGGGGCAGGATCTCATCCCCGATCCGGAGAGGGCATTCCACCCTTTTCCGATCGAGGACCATGGACTTGGATTTGGAGGTGCTGACCCTCATCCCGACCGCTTCACACTCGGCTGCGAACCGTTCCAGCGAGAGCTGGAAATCATGGCCTGAAGAAGCCAACAGCACCACGTCATCTGCAAGAAGCAGAGACTCAGATTTGGAGGTGCTCATCCCGACCGCTTCACACTCGGCTGTGAACCGCTTCAGTGAGAGCTGGAGATCACGGCTTGAAGAAGCCAACAGCACCACATCGGCTGCAAAAAGCAGAAATGCAATACTGAGGTCCCCAAACCGGACACCCTCAACACCTTGGCTGCGCCTAGAAATTCTGTCCATAAAAATTATGAACAGAATCGGTGACAAAGGGCAGCCTTGGCGGAGTCCAACCCTCACTGGGAACGAATCCGACTTACTGCCGGAAATGCGGACCAGACTCTGGCATCGGTGATACAGGGACCGAACCGCCCTTATCAGTTGGCTCGGCACCCCGTACTCCCGAAGCACCCTCCACAGAACCTCCCGAGGGACACGGTCGAACGCCTTCTCCAAGTCCACAAAACACATGTGGACTGGTTGGGCGAACTCCCATGCACCCTCGAGGATCCTGCCGAGGGTGTAGAGCTGGTCCACTGTTCCACGGCCAGGACGAAAGCCACACTGTTCCTCCTGAATCCGAGGTTCGACCTCCCGACGGACCCTCCTCTCCAGCACCCCTGAATAGACCTTACCAGGGAGGCTGAGGAGTGTGATTCCCCTGTAATTGGAACACACCCTCCGGTCCCCTTTCTTAAAGAGGGGAACCACCACCCCAGTCTGCCAATCCAGAGGCACTGTCCCCGATGTCCACGCAACGTTGTAGAGGCGTGTCAGCCATGACAGCCCCACAACATCCAGAGCCTTTAAGAACTCCGGGCGGATCTCATCCACCCCCGGGGCCTTGCCACCGAGGAGTGTTTTAACTACCTCAGTGACTTCGACCCCAGAGATTGGAGAATCCGCCTCAGAGTCTCCAGGCCCTGCTTCCTCAATGGAAGGCGTGTAGGTGGAATTGAGGAGGTCTTCGAAGTATTCTCCCCACCGACTCACGACGTCCCGAGTCGAGGTCAGCAACACGCCATCCCCACTGTAAACAGTGTTGACGTTGCA
Source organism: Syngnathus scovelli (assembly GCF_024217435.2). NCBI lineage: Eukaryota > Metazoa > Chordata > Actinopteri > Syngnathiformes > Syngnathidae > Syngnathus > Syngnathus scovelli. Next base: position 4,685,587 of record NC_090849.1, read on the forward strand.
CTGCTTCCCCCTCCTGAGACGCCGGATGGTGGACCAGAATTTCCTCGAAGCCGTCCGAAAGTCATTCTCCATGGCCTCACCAAACTCCTCCCACGCCCGGGTTTTTGCCTCAGCAACCGCCGAAGCCGCGTTCCGCTTGGCCATCCGGTACCTGTCAGCTGCCTCCGGAGTCCCGCAGGCCAAAACGGCCCGATAGGACTCCTTCTTCAGCTTGACGGCATCCCTTACCGCCGGTGTCCACCAGCGGGTTCGGGGATTGCCGCCACGACAGGCACCAACGACCTTACGGCCACAGCTCCGGTCGGCCGCCTCAACAATGGAAGCGCGGAACATGGTCCATTCATACTCAATGTCCCCCGCCTCCCCCGGGACGTGGGAAAAGCTCTGCCGGAGGTGGGAGTTGAAAGTCTTCCTGACAGGAGATTCTGCCAGACGTTCCCAGCAGACCCTCACAGAGCGTTTGGGTCTGCCAGGTCGGACCGGCATCTTCCCCCACCATCGGAGCCAACCCACCACCAGGTGGTGATCAGTTGACAGCTCCGCCCCTCTCTTCGCCCGAGTGTCCAAAACATGCGGCCGCAAATCCGATGACACGACTACAAAGTCGTTCATCGAACTGCGGCCTAGGGTGTCCTGGTGCCAAGTGCACACATGGACACCCTTATGCTTGAACATGGTGTTCATTATTGAAAATCCATGTCGAGCACAGAAGTCCAACAGTAGAACACCGCTCGGGTTCAGATCGTGGGGGCCGTTCCTCCCAATCACGCCCTTCCAGGTCTCACTGTCATTGCCCACGTGAGCATTGAAGTCACCCAGTAGAACGATGGAGTCCCCAGAAGGAGCGCTCTCCAGCACTTCCTCCAGGAACTCCAAGAAGGGTGGGTACTCTGAGCTGCCGTTTGGTGCATAGACACAAACAACAGTCAGGACCCGTCCCCCCACCCGAAGGCGGAGGGAGGCTACCCTCTCGTTCACCGGGGTGAACCCCAATGTGCAGGCGCCCAGCCGGGGGGCAATAAGTATACCCACACCTGCTCGACGCCTCTCACCGTGGGCAACTCCAGAGTGGAAGAGAGTCCAGCCCCTCTCGAGAGGGCTTGTACCGGAACCCAAACTGTGCGTGGAGGCTAGTCCGACTATATCTAGTCGGAATTTTTCTGCCTCGCACACCAGCTCGGGCTCCTTTCCAGCCAGAGAGGTGACATTCCATGTCCCAAGAGCCAGGTTCTGCAGCCGGGGATCAGACCGCCAAGGTCCCTGCCTTTGGCTGCCGCCCAGCACACATTGCACCCGACCCCTTCGGCCCCTCCCACAGGTGGTGAGCCCATGGGAAGGGGGACCCACGTTTCCTTTTCGGGCTATGCCCGGCCGGGCCCCATGGGTGAAGGCCCGGCCACCAGACGCTCGCCTTCGAGCCCCGCCTCCAGGCCTGGCTCCAGAGGGAGGCCCCGGTGACCCGCGTCCGGGCGAGGGAAAACGAAGTCCATTTATTTCAATCGTCATAAGGGGCTTCTGTGAGCCGTGCTTTGTCTGGCCCCTCACCTAGGACCCGTTTGCCATGGGTGATCCCCTGGAATCCTTCCATTAAAATGAGTCGCCCAAGGAAAAGCAAGGTGGACACTGAGTGCCGAGTGTTTAAAAAGAGTGGCCAATTTGGCTCGACGTACGCGACGTGACGTTCAGCCACATGAACATCAACATCAACCCGTCACAGATCTAGGTAAACGTACCAACACCTCGGATCTCTCCTAAGAATTGCCACAACAAATTTTACTCCAGACTATGACACACTAGCAAAAAAAAAGGGAGACCAACAACACTGTTCCCACTGAAAATGAAGGGGAGGCTTTCAAGTTTGTTGTAAAAAAAATGCATTTTGAATATGATCTGTAAAAATAGCAGGGATTGAAACTAGCGACCATTCTCATTTTCAAACAATGCAGGATGCTCAAGGACAATGATGCACCACCTGTTTGTGACTAATCTTAACCTGTAAAGTTCTTAAGGCTTACTTTAAGGAAGTGTTTCCCATTTCCTCACCTCTGTTACCAGGTGTTTGTGAGTTAAAACTCTGCTCTGATTTTCAGATACCCCTCACCGTGTTGCCGTTTTGATTACTTTATTTGGATGTATGCTTTCACCGATTCTTCAAGATGATATATTTGGTCAGAATGTTTGCCGTTTGATGTGATCTCATAAAATAAACATCTTTCAGTAATCTGACCTGCAGGCACTGAAGTGATGGAGACTGTTATTCATAATAACAGTGTCGTATTTTGAGAATCACTGATAGCAGTTTTTTAGGGATTTTTTTTTTTAATGCTGTTAATAAATGCATTTGTTTTCAAAAAACTTTTTGGGAATATCCATGCTTTACTACCTACTAAAGGCCAAAACCTTTTATGCAATGACCTTTACAGGTCGTTTATATTACTTCACACAAACACTACATCCATCTGCTCCTGGTTCGGCCCCCCGGTCAAAATTTAGAACCCAATTCGGCCCGCAAGTCAAAAAGTTTGCCCACCCCTGGTCTATACACTGTCCTTTCCAGAGCTTTTCCATCTTTTTCACTTTGGCAAATGCCATTGCCAGTCTTCTCCGTATTTCTGGGGTAGTTTTTCCATTTGCTTCTATTCTGGCTCCAAGATACTCAAAATGACTGACCCTTTCTATTTCTTCATCACCAATCGTTATTACCGCCTTCTCTTCACACTTGTCCGTGTCCATAATTTTCATTTTCTTCACATTCAGATATAGGTCTTTCTCTTCGCTGTGTTGTTTGACCGCCCTGATGAGATTTTCCAGCCCTCTTGGAGTAGTGGCCAGCAGCGCAGTGTCGTCGGCATACCTTAGGTCTCTGATGGTCAGCTCCTGCATTATTGCTTCGTTGTATTCACATCTCCTATGGTCGTGTTCCACTTCCCTCACTTCCTTCAGTGTAAAGACTAAATAGGTGTGGTGAAAGTATGCACCCTTGTCTCACTCTTTTTACTGGGAACCATGCTGTTCCACATTCGAGTTGTACAGCTGATTGTTGGCCCTTGTAGAGTGATTTAATCAAGTTAATCAGATGTGGATGGAAGTTCATTTCCTGGAGAGTTAGCCAGAGCTTTTTATGATTGACACAGTCAAAGGCTTTTGAGTAGTCTATGAAGCATGCATGAAGATTTACATTCACTTTCCGATGTTTCTGAATCATCATTCGTAGATTGAAAATGTGGTCTCTCGTTCCTCTGTTTTTTCTAAATCCTGCTTGTGTTTTGCTAACTTCCTCTTCCAGTTTACTTTCCAGTCTTTTCATGATAACTTTGAGTAGTATTTTACTTGCATGGCTGATAAGCGATATTGTTCTGTAGTTGGAACACAATTGTAAGTCTCCCGTTTTTGGTAAAGTTATGAAAATTGCCCTTTTCCAGTCAGTCGGCCACTGTTTTTTTTTGCCATATCTTTGTGCACAATTTATGGTATACCTCTACTCCTTCTTCTCCACTTGCTTTCAACATTTCTGCTTGTATGTTGTCGCATCCAGGACTTTTTCCTTCTTTAAGGGATTTAATAGCCCATTCGATTTCTGATCTGAGTGGTGGTAATTGTGGTTCTGTTTCTGGTTCTATCTGGTCCAATACTTCTTCTGCATCATTTTTTGTGTACATCCCCTCACAGTACCTCCTCCATCTGTCCACAATTGCCTGATTCTCGGTCAGTGTGTTGCCGTTTTCATCCTTAATTACCCCAAGACCGGGTTGAAAAGTTTTTGTGAGACTCTTTATTTCTTCATACATTTCTCTGCTTTTGTTTTTTCTCATATGGTCCTCAATTTTCTGGCACTTTTTAACCAGGTATGTCTTCTTATCCTCTTTGCACATTTGCTTCACAACTTTTGCTATTGCTTTGTACTGTTTGCTATGTAGTCCATAGGATTTCTTTGCTTCTTTTCTTTCGTCGATCTTGTTTAGTGAAAAATGCTAGTGGAATTTTATAGTACAAGATTGCTGATACGCTTATTTCACTGTCAAAGAGCCAACTAATCATCATGGAGAAACTGAGCGTGCAATCGATCCATCTGCTCTAGAGTCGCAATGTTGTCAATAATATATGCACACAGCAGTAGGGGATTGGGGTAATTTGCCAAGGGGCAAGTAGTGCCACCCCTATTTTCCAGAAAACCATAGAAGAAGTTGGTCATGTGACCACCTATTTTTGAAGGGGCATCCATTTCACTCATCCTGCAGAGAAGGGAGACACATGGCTTGAGAGGTAAGCACATTTAAGTTAAAAAACATTTGTTTGCCCTCAAAAGTAACATTTCTATGATTAAGGTTTTTAGATTGCTGTGTTTGAACAATTATAAAAAACTTTGAAAACAGTTCACACATGTTTTAGTGCTTTAGTAAGCTACAGCATGAGTCCATAGAGTTAGCATGATGCTTGCTCAAATGATGCATTTTTTTCTAAATGGTGGGTCTGGAGTAATTTGTGCCAAAGGGCCTGGGGTAAGTTGTGCCACAAAAGAAACAGGCTGAAAAGAAGAAAAGGAGTGAAAATAAGAAGGGTCAAAGCAAAACAAACCCAAAAAGAAAGTGCTCCCCAGTAGCTCAGAAGAGAGTGACGTTCCGCTTCCACTTAGTGATGTCACTGAATATGACAGTTCAGATGTCCAGAGTGATGATGATGATGGTGACAATAATCTGTCTGCTGGTGACTTTGTCATTGTGAGGTTTATAGGTAAAAAATCTAAATCCTATAACTATGTTGGATTGGTGGAGAATGTTGAAGGTGATGAGATCAGTGCAGATCAGTTTCAGAAGCAAATTTCTAAGAGGTCTCTTGATGGAAAGCCAGTTTTCACATTTAGAGAGAATGATGAAGGAGTCATCCCTAGAGGTGATGTGCTCAAGAAATTACCCACACCACAAAAACAGAAGGGAGCATAAATGTACATTCCCCTCCAGCATTGACACGTGGGATGTTCAGTAGTAGGCCGGATCTGAAGAGATTCAGCTGCAGAGGATTAGGTGCTCATTTTGGAATTTTGATTTGGTTCTGAGTAGCCTATGTGTTCACACCGCACCACAAAACTTGGTGATACAGCCAGAAAGGAGCAGAAGTTCATATTTCCAAGACTCAATTAGGTGTTCATGTGACTGTATAGGCCTTGTTATAGAAAAGTGTCCTTTGATGTTGCTAAAACTTTAAATAAAAGTTAAACAAGTAATTTGTATTGAATTTGTCTTTCTTTTATATAGTATAATTTGAGATTAAAATGATCTGTTTTACTTCAATTATAATTGATAATTACCAATGGCACAATTTATCCCAGTGTATTTTCTTTAATAGCTAATATTCTCTAAAAAGTGGTTTTGTGGCACAACTTGCCCCAGGTATGGGGTAAGTTGTGCCACAAAGCCACTTTTTTTTCTAAAGCTGTATTTCTCAAACAGTTTAAGATCCAAAGTAATTGTTACCAGGGATGCACAACATCCTAAACTATATGTAGATATCTTAGTTGGAGGCATTACTGTTATCCCCTTGCTTTAAGGGCACTTTAAGTAAAAATTGGCACTACTTCAGGGATGAGAACGGCAAATGAAAAAAAACACTGAAAAGTAGCCGGGGTCTGGGGGCCGCATGCCCCTTGCTGCAGGGGGCCAGGGGCCACAGGTCCCTATTGGGGGCTGCAGGGGCCACAGGCCCCTATTGGGGGCCACAGGCCCCACAGGCCCCCATTGGGAGCCGCAGGGGGCCAGGGGCAATGCCCTGGAGGGGGCTCAGGGGGCAAAGTTCCCAGGAAACTCCTGGATTTTGGCAGAAAGCAACCCCAAAACCATTATTTTCATCACCCAATTTCAACAGTTTTGTTAAAAAAATATTCCTGCTTGGTGGGCTACCAAGGTGAATACAATACAGTCAATCCTCGGTTTTTGACCACAATCCGTTCCAGAAGGTGGTTCGAGAAGCGAATCGGTCGGATTCCGAATCTATTTTACCCATTACAAATAATAGAAACATTTTTAATCCGATCCAAGACTTTACGCATTTTTTTCATTTGCGCATTTTTGTCCGATCGCGCAAGTGCAGCGCACCGCCGAACGCGCAACCATAGTGCGTCGTCGGCCGCACAACTGCACTGCGCTGGTTGCATTATTGTGACAGAGCCGTCGCTGAAATTTAGAAAATAAGTCTAAACTTCTGATGTACTTTCCAAAATTCAAGTGGACTTAAGTGCGCAGGGACCTTAATTTTGTCCGATCGCGCAACTGAAGCACACCGCCGAACACGCAAACGTAGCGCGTCGCTGACCGCGCAACTGCAGCGCGCTGCTCGCATTATTGTGACAGAGCCGTCGCTGAAATTTAGAAAATATGTTTAAAGTCCTGTTGTACTTTCCAAAATTGAAGTGGACCTTAGTGCGCAGGGAGCTTAATTTAGTCCGATCGCGCAGCGCGCCAGGTGCTCACTGTCGCATTGCTTTAAGAGTGTCTTTGTGTTGCGAGTTGTAAGATGACGCTGCTCTCGAGCTATGCCCATCTGACCCCGTTCGACTTGTCTATTTCCCTGGCACGATCCTCGTCTTTTTTCTCTAAAACCTTCGCCATGCTGGCTAAAACGTTTGCTAATTAAGCAAATGAGTAGGCAAATGATGTGACGAAAGTAGCGCCAAAATGCTGCTGAAAAAAAGGCGGCTGTTGTTGCAATACTCCTGCCAGCCGCCCCCCATATAAAAACAATTTTCTCAACAGATCTACACGATTCACGAAAATGATACTCCCGACGGAAAAAAACATAGAAATCCGCGGAAGATTCTCATCCCTGCTACTAACCCCACTCTCCCCTAGCTATTTCACCACATCCTGCATGCATACTCAGGTCAGGTATGGGGGCACGCACCCCTGCTATCAACTGAGAAGAAGTCAGAGCCTCACAACACTCTCAGTACCGGGATACAGAGCCAAGGTGAAGCAGACGGGATCCCCCAGAGCTCTAGGAGTCTCCACAGGGCATCTCAACTAACCGAGTCGAACGCCTTCTTGAAGTCGATATAGGCTGCTGGCAGCTTTCTATCGAATCCTCAGGGGCGCTCTGTCAGGACGCAAAGAGCGAGGGTACGGTTGACGATGGATCTCTTTGGCGTGAAGCTGGATTGCTCAGGTCGCTGGTGCTCTACTAAGTGGTGGCGCATCCTGTTCAGAAGTACATGGGCGAAGACTTTGTAAGGCACTGAGAGAAGGGTAACCCCCCGATAGTTCCCGGATGTCGTACTTCCCCTTCCAGATTGGAACAACATTTCCGGTCGGTTGGAACGACACCCGAGCTCCACACAGAGCAGAGCAGGGTGTGCAACCCTTCGAAGGCGGACTCCCACCCTGCCTTGAACATCTCCGCGTAGACACCACAGTTCCCCGGCACCCTTCCATCCCCCAGCTGGCCCAGGGCCTTTTGGACTTCCTTGAGGCTGGGCACATCAGTGCTGATGGGAGGGGAAAGGCGCTGTGGCCTGGATACCATCTGTGGATATCTCGCGGCTGGGGGCGTCGACTCAATACAACCCCTGAAAATACTCAACCCAGCGCTTCAGTCTGTCCTCTTTGGCAGGACTGTACCATCCGCACCACTGAGCTTCGCGGCCGGGGTCCGGCCAACAAAGTTCCCGGATCGTCTTGTAAGCCGGACGAGCATCATCTGTAGTCAGGTGATGCTCGACCGTCTCACAGAGACCCCGGACCCACTCCTTCTGATCTCGTCGCGCAGCCTGAACAGCTGCCTGTAGCGATCGGCATGCCCATTGAGCCTGGCTTTGCGGCACTCGTCGACGATGTTTGCCGTCTCGACGGATAGGCCACCCCGGCGTCTCCTGGGTAACAGGTATGCCCTCCCTGGCAGCCCCCAGGATTAACTCTGAACCCCTCCCACAGCACCTGTGGATCCCCCGGGGAGCCCAGCCCCCCAAGCCTCCCAGCCAGACTCTCAACGTACGCCGCAGCCAAGTCAGGCTCCCATAGCCGGCCTGTCGTTCGGCTTTACTTGGCCAAGCACCGCCCTTCTCGGGGCCTTGAGACGAAGCTGTAGCGTAGCAACGAGGAGCCGGTGGTCATTATCGAAGAACTAAGCACCCCAGAACACCCGACAGGCCCGCAGCAGGGACCATCGACCACCCACAAGAATGTGGTCGATCTCCTTTGTGGTGTGGTATTAGAATATCAAGTCTAACACCACTAATCCGGCCTCTGAAACCGCCAACCCCCAGCCCAGCATCAGGGAGGAGTTGGTGTCGCGTTCCCTGTCGGGGAATGTTCCAGAGCCGTGAGGACAGATGCCCGCCCCTGAACCACTCCTGGAGGTGCCTGTGACAGCATTGAAGTCCCCAAGGACAATCAGGTTCACCACTGTTAGAGTGGTGCTCACTCTAACTTATTTTGCAAGAACCACACGGGAGACAGTATGCCTTTTGAACACTTGCAAGTGGAGAGCTTGTTCGTTACTGTGCATACAGCGATGATCGAATGAAGTCTGACTTTGGATTCTTGCAAGAGAGTATTTATTGAGAGAAAGCAGGGTGGGGTGAGAGTGGTCAGGATGGGGGTGAACCCCTGGCCTCTGGTCAAAGCATAGCAGGGGGTACTTTACGATGTTGGGGGAAACAGAACAACTTAAATTGCTTCCTCTGCAGCTGGTCAATCAGTTCAAAGGATCTTAGCACTTTGTTCTACTACTTTGTTAAAACAGGATACGTTTGGTTAATTATTACAGGTTACATTCCAACATAAGCATAGGATCAAACTAATCTATCAACGCTAACAACTGCCGAGTTGAGCTCGGCACAGAAGGCTTCCTATGTTCACACACCCTGGTGGGAGCTTATACTGCGACGAACGACACCACGCCCAACGAGTGAGCGAGGTGCAGTCGCATATTACGCTCCGAGACCGGCGTAACTTCCTTCACCTGCAAGACCACTCAGTCGGCCACCACCAAGGCCAACCCCTGGAGGTGCCGGCCGTTGCTTCGGTCCGACCAGTAGTGGGTGTAACCACCCACTCTGGTTTGGGTCGAACGAGGCCGCCTCACCTCAGAGAAGGCCGCCACCACAATGCACAACCTGCAGAGTTCTGCAGACAAGTAAGGCACGTCGGAGTCTTCCTTGAGTGAGAGCATGTTCCAAGCGGCTGCACAGATCGGACGCCTCAGGTTCAACCGAGGGCTTCGCGATCCTGTGTGCGACTCCTCAGCACTGCCGCAACGCAACACCGCACCCACACCAGCCTTGCTGCTCCGAGGTTTCCCTCAATCAGGTTGCAGGGGTCCCCGAAGGCTTTGACCTGCCGCCTTCATGCGGCGCTAGAGTTTGACATCAGAGGTACTCCCTCGGAGCGGGTTTGGAAATGGCTTTAGTTGTTTTGTTCCGAGAAATTTAGGGTATAGGTCAAAGTCCCAAAGTCAAAGTCCCAATGATCATCGTCACACACACATCTGGGTATGGTGAAATTTGTCCTCTGCATTTAACCCATCCCCATGTGATTTTGATCCATCCCCTGGGGGAGAGGGGAGCAGTGAGCAGCAGCGGTGCCGCGCTCGGGAATCATTTGGCGATCTAACCCCCCAATTCCAACCCTTAATGCTGAGTGCCAAGCAGGGAGGCAATGGGTCCCATTTTTATAGTCTTTGGTATGACCCGGCCGGGGTTTGAACCCACAACCTTCCAGTCTCAGGGTGGACACTCTACTACTAGGCCACTGAGCTGGTGGGGGTGCAAGCACCAGCCCCCGACGCTGGGGTGGTAAAAGGCCCAGCTCTCTTTTCAGTCCCGAGGAGCCGCCCCTAACCCACATGCATACAGTACAATCACAAATATTTACAAAAGTATATTTTACCAAATGTGTATATTTTAGAAAATATGCAAGCTGTACAATATTAACAAGACAGTTTAATATACAACAAAGATACATTATCTACAAACGACAACTGAACATCACACATTACCACCATGTTCACAATAACCAAAGCATCGTATAGATTTTGGAATTGGGCCTACGCAAAAGGCGCACCTTATTAAGAGGCGCACCTTAAGGTTTTTGAGAAAATTATACCCTTTTAAGTGTGCCTTATGGTGCGGAAAATACTGTACTATGAATTATTGTGGGAAAATTTATTTTTATGTTTGAAAATGTTATTTTTAAATGTTTATATGTTTCAGCTCATCGAAGTAACATTTTGAGGCCTTGTAACCAGATGCATCAAATATAATAATCAAAAGACATACGTATGTGGAAGATGATTTCATCCGCCCCAAATGTTCTTGTTCAAAAGGAACAATTAAGGCTAAATTTTCAAAGAATTTGAATTTTCTGTTAACTATTTCACTGTGGGCAGAATTAGTATGCAAATTGTATTTTTGAGGATTAACTTTGTTTTTCAACAACGACAGTGCTCTCGGTCAACCAAAATGTTGATAAACCTTAAATATGAATATTTAATATTTAAGAGAGTCAAAGTGAGATTCTGTCTATCTTGGGAAAATTCCTGTGTGCGCACAATTATTAGGCAACTATTAGTGTGCAGAATTATTACGCAACTAAAGTAAAATCAGATATTTTCCCTATTCGGTTTCTATTCATTTGTTAAAGTGAGAATGAAAAACAAACAACTCAAAATTTAGTGACCGCTATAGCTATCCTTTTTTTTAATAACAGTTATAAGACATCCATTCATGGAGTTTGCCAGCTTCTTGATCTGTTGAAGATGAACTTTTTGTGCAGCAAAGCCTCCCAGACATTGTTCACAAAGGTGTACGGTTTTCCTTCAGCATTAATCTCCCATTTAAGAAGGGCCCACAAGTTCTCAATAGAATTTAGGTCAGGTGAAGAAGGAGGCCACACCATTATTCTATCATCTTTAAGGCCTTTACTGGCAAGCCACACAGTGGAGTACTTTGATGCATGTGATGGAGTATTGTCCTGCATAAAAATCAAGGTCTTCTTGAAAGAAAAAAAACGTTTACCATCCCACTTTTACTGTACCACTGCTTGAAGAAAGTGTCTTTAGAAAACTGACAGTTGGTTAATTTGAATTAATTTTTGTTTTAATTTTAGTTAATTTTAAGTCCACCTTTAACTCAAAAAGGTCCAACCAGCTCATCTTAAATAATACCAGCCAATACCAGTGCCCCGCCTCCACCTTGCTACTGTCTGATTTGAAGTGGAGCTCTGTGGCCGTTACTGATCCAGCCACGTGTCCAGGTGGTCTATCAAGAGTCACGCATTTCATCAGTCGATAAGCCCTTTGTAAAATGTGTCTTCTGATATTTCCTGGCCCAGTCTTGACATTTACATGTCTTGTTCAATGGTGGTCAGGTCAAGCCTTCCGTATCTTGGCCATGTCTCTGAGCACTTAACACCTGGTACTTCTGGGCACTCCAGGTAGATTGAAGTTGTGGAATATGGTAGAACTGGAGGTTGATGGGTTCCTGGTAGCTTCATGTTTGAGTCTTCGCAAATTCTTGGCAGTTAATTTGCGTCTTTTTTTTCCTTAACACGTTTCTTGCTACATTGTTGACTATTTGCAATGAAACGTTTAATGGGTCTGTGATCACGCCCCAATATCTTAGCAACTTCAAAAGTGCTGTATCCCTCTAAAAGACATTTTACAATTTTTGATTTTTCAGTCACTTAATCTATTTTTTTGTCCCATTTTGCTTGAGGAAAACAAGCTGCGTAATAATTATGCACACGGTGATATAGGGTGTTGATTTGCTGCTGCCCCACCATCCCTCATAACACAAATACACATCACTTGTTATGCTTGTATTGAATAAATGCTCAAGCTTATACAGCATGAAGTTGGAAAATATTCATAAAAATGATCATACAGGCAAAATACTCACTTGCCTAATAATTCTGCACACAGTGGAGTTCCATGGGACTACAGTATTTCAGGTATTTCATTATCCCGATTAGTGTGCATACACAGTGGGTCAAAAGCACTATCCACATTTTGTTCGTTTACAGCTTTAAGGATTACCGTTTTAGCCCGAATATAAGTCAAAGTCAAAGTCAAAGTCAGCTTTATTGTCAATTTCTCCACATGCCAAAGACACACAAAGAAACCGAAATTTCGTTCCCCCCTATCCCACGGTGACAAGACATGGCTCACAACAGACAAACAAGTAAACAAGTATAACAAAAGCGTGCTGAATAAATAATGAATAAATAACACAACAATAAATAAATAAATAAGAGGAGCAGAAAAAAAAAGGAGCAAGTGCGCGTACAGCAGACATTCCTGAAAATAGCGCAACAGTGCCGCACGCTACGCAGAAGGGGGTAGCGAGTTCAGGGCCCTAACAGCCTGGAGAAAGAAGCTGTTGGCGAGTCTGGTGGTGCGGGAGCGCAGGCTCCTGTACCTCTTCCCAGAGGGCAGAAGGTCAAACAAAGAGTGAGCCGGGTGACTCACATCTCTGGCAATCGAGGTTGCCTTGCGGGCGAGATGGGAGGTGTAAATGTCCTTCAGGGAGGGGAGCGAAGCACCAATAATTTTACCAGCCGTATTCATTATGCGCTGCAGGGCCTTCAAGTTCTGTTCAGTGCAGTTACCACCCCAGACAGCGATGCAACTGGTGAGGACGCTCTCAATGGTGCCACGGTAGAATGTAGACAGGACTGCCTGAGGAGCACATGCACGCCTGAGCTTCCGCAGGAAGTACAGGCGGCGCTGAGCTTTCTTTGCCAGTGACGAGGTGTTTGCGGACCAGGAGAGGTCCTCACTGATGTGCACCCCCAGGAACTTGGTGCAGCTCACCCTCTCCACCACAGCACCGTCGATGATCAGCAGCAGGTGTGTTGTGTGACCCTTCCGGAAGTCAACAATGATTTCCTTGGTCTTATTGACGTTCAGCAGGAGGTTGTTGTCCCTGCACCACGTGGTCAGAAGGTCAACTTCCGACCTGTACCGAGTCTCGTCGCCCTTCGTGATGAGACCCACCAGAGTCGTGTCGTCAGCAAACTTTACTATGCGGTTGTCGCTGTAGGTCGCAGTGCAGTCATGCGTCAGCAGGGTGAAGAGCAATGGACTGAGCACGCAGCCCTGGGGGGCCCCCGTGCTCAGCGTGATGCTGGCGGAGATTTTGTCGCCAACACGCACCACCTGAGGCCTCTGACAGAGGAAGTCCAGTAGCCAGTTGCAGAGGGAGGTACTGAGGCCCAGCTCGTCGAGTTTGCAGATGAGTCGCTGCGGCACAATGGTGTTGAAGGCAGAGCTGAAGTCCACAAACAGCAACCTCACATATGAGTCCTTTCTCTCCAGGTGGGTGAGGGCCGAGTGGAGGGCAGAGCAGATGGCATCCTCAGAGGACCGCTTGGCACGGTACGCAAACTGGAAAGGGTCAATGGTGGGGGGGAGAACGGACTTGATGTGCTCCATGGCCAGCCGCTCAAAGCACTTCATGATGATGGGCGTCAGTGCCACAGGGCGGTAGTCATTGAAGCAGGACGGTGCAGGTTTCTTCGGCACAGGAACGATGGTGGCAGCCTTGAAACACGAGGGGACGATGGCCTGCTGCAGGGAAACGTTAAAGATGTCCGTGAAGACACCCGACAGCTCCCCCGCGCAGTCCTTCAGCGCTCGACCCGGGATGTTGTCAGGGCCCGCCGCCTTACGGGTGTCAATAGCGGCAAGCGCCCTCCTCACACCGTCGGCAGAGAGGCGCAGGGGCTGCTCGTGTGGGGGGGGAGTGGTCTTCAGCGGGCAAGTGCTGTTCTGGGCGTCGAAGCGAGCAAAGAAGCGGTTCAGATCGTTCAGCAGACGGACGTCGCCCTCACAGCTCCTCGGCGCGGGCTTGTAGTCCGTGATGGTCTGAATGCCCCGCCAAAGGCTACGTGCGTCCTTGCTGTCCTTGAAGTGGGTGGAGACCTTGCACGAGAACGCCTTCTTCGCTTCTTTGATGCCTCGGGACAGGTCGGCCCTCGCTGTCCTCAAGCCAGCCTCATCCCCCGCTCTGAAAGCCTTGTCCCTGAGACGATGTTTTTTGCATTGAAATAAGACTGAAAAAGTGGGGGTCGTCTTATATTCGGGGTCGAGACATTATACCGATTTTCACTTGTGCGCAGCGGTAAATTAAAGGTTGCTGGTATCGACTGAGTATGTTGCTGTGATCGTGCGCGTCTTTGACACAAACAATGCATTTCATTGTTACTACTGTACACTGTTGTGCCGTTTGTGCGATCGTGGTTTGCTTCGTGTGCGCGCCGTTTGATTGACAGCTCCGGCGCGCTCCTTTAAGTTTGCCTCGCATCGGACATGTAGCCGTTACGCAGCGGCACGGCGACTAACGGTCGCCAGCAAATGTATTTTGTTGTCTTGATCGATGACTTATGTTTGGTGTGTTGCCGAGAGTATTTCATTTATGGTTATTTATTATTATTTTTCTTGCCAATAGAGCAATCAAAACTGAACCACGTCTTCCCTCCTGTGTTCTGACCGACACCCGGGGGGCGAAATGAGCATAACCATCCGAGCCAACCCGCTATACCAGGGGTCACCAAACTACGGCCCGCGGGCCGGATACGGCCCGTCAGCACATTTGGCCCGGCCCTCTGAACAATACCAGAGACGCTATCGGATTTGTTTTCCTATTTGGCCTCCAGAAAAAAAATCCTAGGCCCCGCCCTCTCAAAGAGAGAACGGAATAATGGCGAAAAGGTTAGGTAAGAGAAAAATTGATTCAGAATGCAGGGTATTTAACCTGCAGTGGACAAACGATTATTTTTTTGTTCAATGCAAAGAAAAGGCTGTTTGTCTCATCTGTTAAGAGACGGTGGCGGTATTCAAAGAATACAATCTTCACCGACACTATGAATCCCGTCACAAAGACAAGTACGATAGCTTGCAAGGCCAAATACGAGCAGACAAACTCTCAAAGCTAAAAAGTGGACTACTATCTCAGCAGAATACATTTGTACGCCAAGCTCAGCTGAACCAGGCATCCGTTCGGGCCAGCTTTCGGGTTGCTCAACTGATAGCAAGCAGCGGTAAGTCTTTCACTGACGGAGAGTTTGTTAAGAAATGTATGGATGCTGTCGCGGAGGAGGTGTGTCCCGAGAAGAGAGATGTATTTAATGCCGTAAGTCTGTCGGCGAGTACAATCACCAGACGCGTTGAAGAAATCGGGAGTAATGTATATGCCCAGCTGCAGCAGAAGACAAAAGAATTTGACTTTTTTTCATTAGCACTGGATGAGAGCACGGACGTGCAGGACACAGCACAACTGCTCATTTTTATTCGTGGAGTTAGCGCAAACTTTCAGATATGCGAGGAGCTGGCAGCCCTCCAAAGTCTCAAAGGGACTACAACGGGAGAGGATATTTTTGACAAAGTGTGCCAAACCATGGAGGAGTTGAACCTGGACTGGTCAAAGCTGGCTAGCATCACGACTGACGGGGCTCCTAGCATGGTGGGCGAAACTCGCGGTCTAATAGGACGCATGAACCGGGAGTTGGAAAAAAGGGGTCTCACCGCCCCGCTACGAGTCCACTGCCTGATTCACCAGCAAGCACTGTGCTGCAAAGTGTTGACGTGGGATTCTGTAATGAAGGTTGTGGTGTCGTGCATAAACTTCATCAGAGCAAAGGGACTTAAACACAGGCAGTTCCAAGAATTCCTGTCTGAACTGGAGTCTGCGCACGGAGATGTGCTGTACTACACAGAGGTCCGATGGCTGAGCCGGGGCAGAGTTTTGAGGCGTTTTTACGAGCTGCTACCCGAAATTAACGCATTTCTTCATTTAAAAGACAAAACGGTCCCAGAGCTGATCGACCCAGAATGGAAATGGCACCTCGCATTTTTAACAGACGTGACAGAAATACTTAACAGCCTTAACTTGCAGCTACAAGGCGAGGGGAAACTCATTTGCGACATGTATTCACACATAAAAGCATTTGAGGTGAAATTAGCGCTGCTTTTGGAACAAGTGAAAAAGCGCAACTTTGTCCATCTCCCTGCTACCCAAAAGCTGTCGACAGAGAACCCAGCGGTCCCGTTCCCAGCTGAAAAGTGCGTGGAAGCACTGGAAATGCTGAAGGCGGAGTTCGGTGTGCGATTTAGTGTACTACATGTTCATGCAAAAGAAATCCGTCTTTTTCAGAACCCCTTTGTTGCCGACATTGATGAAGCCCAGCCTTCATATCAGTTTGAGTTGGCTGAGTTACAGAACTGTGATGTTCTGAAAGACACATTCAAGCCCAACTGTCTCATTGACTTCTATGCCGCCCTCCCAAACGACACGTACCCTAACATCAAAAAACACGCAATGAAAATGTCCACAGTTTTTGGCAGCACGTATATCTGCGAGAAAACCTTTTCACGCATGAAACTGCTGAAAACTCCGATGAAATCAAGATTGACAGATGAACATTTGCATCAGTGCTTGAGACTGGCTGTAACTAGAATGGAACCTGATATTCAACTTCTCACCAGCCAGATGCAGGCCCACAGTTCACACTGATGAACATACATAGGTAAGCTCACTTTTCTGACTTGAATGAGTCATTTTGAGCATAAACAAATATAATCATAATAAAATCTACTGGGATAAAATCCATCTTTACAACCATACTGGTACTGAAATGTATTGTGCTGTGTAGGTGCTGTATCACTTAGTTCAGTTTCTCAACCTGCTTCCTTTGTGGTTTTCACAGGGAAGTTGATGAGAGAGAGCTGCAAACAGCGGTGTCTACAAGCCTACTGGAACCTACAAAAGGATTATAAGGAAGGAACACAAGAACTTTAAGAGACTGCTCATATGTGTCAGAGAGATTCTGTTCTGACAACTGAGCTGAACTTTTATCTGTTAAGATTGTGCATGGCACAACAGAAAGTTAATGTTCCATGGCTTTTTTTTTCTATGAAGAACCCAGAGAGAGTTATTTAGTTATTATTTATTTCATAAATAGTGTTATTTATTTCCAGTTTTTTTCTGTGAAGAACTCAGAGAGGGTTATTTAGTTATTATTTATTTCATTAATAGTGTTATTATTTATTTCCTGACTTTTTTTCTGTAAAGAACCTGGAAAGGGTTATTTGGTTATGTGTGGCTTTCTGGAAAACAATAATTTTTTTAAGCACCCCTACGATCGTCACACTTTTTCTGTTGCAAACTGACACCGGCCCCCCATCAGAGAAAGGAAAAGTTATGTGGCCCTCACAGGAAAAAGTTTGGGGACCCCTGCGCTATACAGTCCTCAGGCTCCCCAACAATAGCGGTAGCAGTTTGCATTATTTTATTGCATTTTTTTTCCTTATTCAGATTTGTTTCAAGACGACAGTTAGACTTCACTTTGATGGTTAATGCAGTTATTGCAATTTTGTTGTTACATCACAATAGATTGGTTTATTTACATTTCAAAAACCAGAAGCCATTCATTTACAAATGTGATTTCACTTTAAAACATATTTAAATGTTCAGATATTAAGATGTGATAGACAGTTTTTGTATGATTTGAATGAGGCAAAATAACATGCTTTTTCTCTCGAATACATTGTTATAATCATTTGTTTCAGATGTAATTATTTTCTGTATAAAAATTAAATTTGGTGTTCAAAAAGTCTTTTTTCAAACTTGAGTCTTGAAAAAAAGGGGGTCGTCTTATAATCGGGGTCGTCTTATATTCTGGCCAATACGGTAAATTAATTTGTTTTCTCAACATTCTATACACCAGTGTTTCCCAACCAGTGTGCCGCGGCACACCGGTGTCACGTGAGAGATGTTCCGTGGGAAATTGTCCAACATTAAATACCGAGCGAATTGTAAACAGGATTACCAAACCACAGGTCAGTTTCCGCAAGGCTAATCGTGCATGCGTGGCAAATCGGAGAATTTTGAGATTTCATGTTGTGGCATCGGCACATACTCAATTTATGTGTGTGTTGCTGTTAGTGTTGGCTCGTGAGTGAACGATTCGTTCAAAAAAGGTTGGGAAACACTGCTATACACAACACCCGACAGTCTAATGAGAGTATGGAAATGTATTTGCAGAAATTTCTGCAAAAGTCTTAAATATAGAAACTATGAGCTCATGCCCAGGGTATTCACAAAATTGCAAAATGCAAAATTTAGTTGATTTACATTGAGCTTAATTAGTATTGTTCGTTGGTAATTTGTACATTTATTGGTAAGAAGAAACTCAGTCTCGTTTGCTTTGCTTAAAATGGACATGGCAAAGTACATACGGCTTGCAAAAATCTTTACCACAAGCTTCACTTGTTTCATTCACAGGAACAGTAACCAATGTACCGTAATTTTCGGACTATAAGTCGCGTTTTTTTTCATAGTTTGAGTGGGGGGCAACTTATACTCAGGAGTGACTTATATGTTTTTTTTCACAAATTTTTACTTGATCATTAACACAACACTAACAAGTATAGTTGACCACTTCACATGTTATTTTTAGTATAGTTGATCACTTCATATGCTTTTATATCTTTATCTTGAAAATATTCAAAACATAAAAAACTAGAGAAAAAATCAAATAAAGCAATTAACACTTTAAAGTGCCATATCCAAGTCCACTGTCTGCTGTATGCTCACTTGCTCCATTTTTGCTCCTCTTATATTTATTATGTTATTTGTTTATTATTTATTCATCACTCTTATTTATTCATTGTTTGTGCCTTCTTGTTTTTTTTTTGTGTTGTTTACTTGTATGCATATTGTGTACTATGTCTTGTCACCGTGGGATAGTGGGAACGTAATTTCGATCTCTTTGTGTGTCTTGGCATATGAAGAAACCGACAATAAAGCAGACTTTGACTTTGATGAAACAACCAAATAAACAAAACAAAAAAACTACATCTGAAAAAAAAAAATATTTTCGGACGAAACTGGATGAGGGCGCTCTAAATGGGAAGGGCGTAAGAAAAATGGCACCAAAAAGAAACTCATATTTTGCAGGTAACAAACTTCAAGTTGTAAAATATGCAGCCGAAAACAGTAATCGAGCAGCAGAAAGAAAGTTTGGAGAACCGTGATGTACCAAAGCATTACTGTAATTTGAATTTCAAGAGCCGTCAGTGGCGTGGCGGTTGTTTACATAAAGGACAAACGTACGCACGTACGTACTACCGGCATCATTAGCGGCTTTGTTTCTAAGTGACAGGAGGACGCAGAGATTGAAGGAATTAAGGATTTGGAGTGACATAGAAGGTTTGAAACACTATTATGGCTTTTACGGACGCCCGGTCCTACTCTACTGAGCTCTCGTTCACCTCCGTGGATCGAAGTCGGGGGCCGGCGCTCGGCCGGGTGGAGGTCCGCGGACGGTGCATGGGGCTCGGACGTGGCTTTTAAGCACGCCCGGTCCTATTGTATGGAGCTCTCTTCCACATCGGTGGCTGGAAGTCCACGCAGCCACACACTTGGAAGTTTGTTTTGTTAAATAAAGAGCCGTTTACCAAACCCACGTCTTTCCTTGTACTTTGTTAACGCTACAATATAGTTATATAGTAGATCTGTGGAATAACGACGAGGCTGACGTCAGGACGCACGCGCGGCGTTGTTGACAAACGACAAGGAATTTGATAGATGGATTTAATGATTTAAAGTGCACAGATGGTTTGATAATATTGCTTATATAATAGTTATTTGAAATATAATTTATATATCGTTATAAGGGCCTGTGGAATATTTTGAAGTGCAAGCGCCGTCAGCCGCGCGCACCCATTGTTGACAAAGAACGATCGATGGATTTAATGAATTGGAGTGACACCGATGGTTTTATAAACGTGTTATTTATGTAATAGTTCTCTTTAATAACTCTATATGTTACATCAGGCCCATTCTCAGCTCTTCGTTTGTGTTTGTCACGTTAGCATACCTATCGTTTAGCCTGTTGTTGCTCGTTCATGACTGTTCTTGGTGTGGGATTTTGTCGAATAAATTGCCCCCCAAAATGCGACTTATACTCCGGAGCGACTTTTTTTTTTTTTCACTTTTTGGGGCAATTTATTGCTGGTGCGACTTATACTCCGGAGCGACTTATAGTCCGAAAATTACGGTAGTAACCGCATGGCCCCAAAAAAGTGTAATGAAGAACCAACTACACAGGGCAGAACTAGGCTGTTTTGGGGTAGAACAGATACAATGGAAAAGGAGCTCTAGAGCAGCGGTCCCCAATCACCGGGCCGCAGACCGTTCCACGGGTCATTTGGTAGCGGGCCACACAGAAAAAAATATATATAGTATATATATTTTTTTATCAACGATCAATTAATTCAGGTCAAGATGCTCATCCTGGTCACGTAACATGTTTCCCCAGTCGAGCTCACAAAGCTAGCAAAACTAAGTACGAATTTAGTTTGAAAAATATTAAAAAATTGGGGATTCTCTCCCAATTACATACGTCGGTGCATCTGTGCTTCTTGACACAGGTTAATTCAGGTCAAAACGCTCGTCCCGGTCACGTGACATGTTACCCCAGTCGAGCCCGCGAAGCTAGCAAAAATGAGTACGAAAAAGAAATGTTTGGAAAACATCTTTGGAAAGAGGAAAAGGCCCAATGTGGAGACAGAAGAAGAGGCTAAAACTTCCAACAAAAAGAAAGATGGATTAAAATCAAGGCAGAATATCCTGAGATCGCCACAAAAGCACTGAAAACCCTGCTTCCCTTTCCAACATTCTATTTTTATGAAGCAGGATTTTCTGCGGTTACAGCGACCAAAACAAAGCTACGGAGCAGATACTTAATGGTGAGTTTTATTTTTATGGGGTTTGTACTTGTTTTTATGCCAGTCGTATCGTTTTATTTCAAGATTCAATAATTTTTATTGATCATGTTTGAGCATTTCATCGTATTTATATATTTCCAATAAATGTATTTATTTGTTTATTTATTTATTTATTTATATATATATATACATATATAAAGGCCGGTTCGTGAAACTGTCTGACATGTAAAAGGTCCGTGGCACAAAAAAGGTTGGGGACCGCTGCTCTAGAGCGCATCCCAGCACTCCTATTTTGGTTCACACCGAATAACCGAACAGTTATTCCTTTAAAGCCTCTGTGTTGGACTTTGGGAACAACATACACAGCTTCTCAAAGAGGGTGAATAGAAATACCGGTATTAACTGTGGCACTAACATTTTGTAACTAACCTTTTTTCTGGGGTGTTTTCGACTGGTGTTTCAATGAAGACATGTAGAGGAAAGAGGTGGTGAAACGATCTGGCGAGGTGCGGGGCTGACACGAGAGTCAAACCTTGAGACAAAATAACATGACATAAAAATAATGAGCTTCTTTTAAGCCTAAACATATTTAAAGCAATATATACGTGGCTATACTGGAATCACAAAAGTCAAACACCCTAAAATTGGTGGAGTTTGGAATTTTACCCAGTACCAAGTCCATGACCAAACTGGGCGCAAGCGCCACAGTCTTCTTTTACTGATGACTACCACTAAGGTCACTAGTGATGGCAATAAAGGAAGCAGTAATGACAACCATCAAAGGCAGCATGTGTCCCAATGCTGCCTGCCAACAGACACATAACAAGCCGTTATTATCACTGGAAATGACATTGGACACTGCGATTTTATAATGCAAAAGCAGCATGCAGCCTTAGCATTAACATTAGCATTCTTACTGTCTCGTCATTATAAAATTGAAATCATGTAACCTAATAACACATAGCTTCAGCCAGACATACCACAGACTTTACATTCCACTGGAAGTTCCAAGTACTTTGCATGGCACTGCGGACACAAATACCCTCCCAAAGAGAGACCTGGATCATTGGTACCATCCAACAGACTGTAAGACAAACAACTGACATTACAAGATTTTAAATTCTGGTGAAAAGGTTCGTTAACTACACAAAGTCAGACCCTGAATTAGAACATAGCTATAGTTTTGGGGGCAATAAATTAATGTTTTTTGATGAGTACAGTACATGCTCTCTTGTATTATCTTGTTTCAAGTGGTTTACTTACGCCATGCTGAAAGAGGGTTTGGCGTTCTGATCAGTCGAAGAGCTAAAGGTATGCTGGGGGAACCCTGATTAAAGAAAGGAAAAAAATTAAATGATGTTAAACAAATATTCAGTTCATCAAGATGTCGTCATCATTAACATCATATCAAATTATTTGTTATTTTTAAGACTTAAGTACCCAATGTGGTGCTCTGGCTAGGATTTTAAACGACTGGCTTGGGGCCTGAGGAAGTACAGTACATTGCCCTTTCTTGCACAAAGCGTTCACATGCGCAGACCAGTTAAGTTTGTCGTCCAGCAACACTCCAAGATATTTACAGGTCTGCACTATCTCCACACAGTCTCCATTGATAGTCACTGGCTCAGGACGAGGCCTGGGCCTCCTGAAGTCCACCGCTATTTTCCTGGACTTGTTTAAGTACAGGTGGTTGGAGCCACTGTCCCATTGAATAACAGATTCAGAGATCATTTCGACAAAATATCCACTAGTTCCCCTCCAGACCTGCAGGGGGCAGAAAAAAAACCCAGCCACATCACTATTCACCAAACTTCCTGTCAGGTGCCAGGGAACGGCCATATTGCCTAGAGACCAGTATAAGAGCTGGGTAACAAAGAAGGGAAGGGAAAGAAAGAAAACTTAAACAGAGAATGCAAAGAAAAGAAACACAAAGCGACTCCTCAGTTTTTGGTCACACACAACTCTGTTATCAACCTAACTAATCACCCTCTCATTAATTGTGCAATAAACTGCAAAAGGAAAAAGAAAAGAGCAAGATCTGAGTTGTTTTTGCATTCTAAAGACCAAGGCTCTTTTTCAAGTTTGGGCAAAGAACTAAGGAAAATCAGGACAACTTGACAGTTGATAACCAGCGTGGCAGCAAAGACAAAGGATAAACGGCCTTAAGTCAATGCAGTCAACGCAAAGAACAACTGCTAGTATGCCGGAAGAACCCAGTGGTAAAACAATCAAGCAGCTGAAGCAAGAGAGAACCTCAGCTAAAATTGCTTTCTCCAAGCAGGCCAACTTCCTAAACAGAGCTGTTGGACACCTGACAAGTTCTCAGTTCACTTGCACGGGATGTTAACCGTAACAATGACAGCTACGAACCTACTGGCTGAACTGGAAGAAGTGACATTGGATAAGCAGAAACAGATGGACCTGGCAAAGACCATAGAGGACTGCAACATCAGCCTGAACAAAGTTAGGTGAACAGTGCAGCCCAACCTCTGGTCCAGGTATGGGGAAAGTGAGCTGATGTTTGCAATTGAGGAGGCAGAATCAATGACAGCTATGAACTCGGCCTACTGGGTGAACTGGAAGAAGTGACATTGGATAAGCAGCAACAGATGGACCTGGCAAAGACCATAGAGGAGTGCAACATCAAACTGAACAAAGTTGGGTGAACAGTGCAGTCCAAACTCTGGTCCAGGTATGGGGAAAGGGAGATGATGTTTGCAATTGAGGAGGCAGAATCAGCTTGCGAATGGGCTCATGTGATTCCTGTATCCATCCAGAAGTTTGGGAACGACACTACCATTGTTGGCTGTATTAGAGGTGGACAGGAAGAGGAGTACAGGGGCCTGGTCCGGTGCTTCGGCGATGGTGTGGCTCCAACCACGTGCACCTAAACACCACGAAGTCCAGGGAAATGGTGGTGGACTGTTTTAATGTGTACAGAAAATACTGTAAACACGCTGAATATAAATACTTGAAATTCCCTGTGTGTGTTTTCAGTAAGAGGATTAAAAGATTACAGTGATCCGCGATTACATCGCGGATTTTTTCCAGCCCAAAAAAAGTTGTTATAATAAGAGTTCTAAAAACATATTTGCAGTGTTGTACTTTGTTATAAAAGAAGTTGTTATAATAAAAGACTTCTGAAAACATATATACAGTATTGTACCTTGTTATAAAAAATGGTTATAAGAATAAAAGAGTCCTAAAATGATATTTACAGTATGTATACTTTCGCTACATCTACATTACAGCTACAAAATGTGCGTAGTGCTGCTATGGTAACTTGGGCCCACTAGAAGTCACTGTTTAACCAAGGTTAACAACAGAACGTCACATCTACATACTGTATCTTGCACACCCACACACGTACAGTATCTCACAAAAGTGAGTACACCCCTCTCATTTCTGCAATGTTTCATTTATATCTTGTCATGGGACAACACGGAAGAAATGACACTTTGATCCAATGTTGAGTGGTCACTGTAGAGCTTGGATAGCAAAGTAAATGTATTGTTACTTCAAAGTAACTCAAAATACAACAATGAATATGTAAAATGCTGGCAACAAAAGTGAGTACACCCCAACTGAAAATCTCAAAATAAGCCAAAATTGGAACCAATTAGGCATTTTTCCTCCCTGTGTAATGCGACTAGTTAGTGTACCAAGGTGTTAGGTGTGATTGGGGATTAGGTGTATTAAATTAGGTATTTTCACTCTCATACTGGTCACAGGAAGTTCAACATGGCACCTCATGGCAAAGAACTCTCTGAGGATCTAAAAAAAATAATTATTGCTCTACATAAAGATGGCCTAGGCTATAAGAAGATTGCCAACACCCTGAAACTGAGCTGTAGCACGGTGGACCATACAGCGGTTTAAGAGGACAAGTTCCATTCAAAACAGGCCTCGCCATGGTCGACCAAAGAAGTTGAGTGCACGCACTCAGTGTCATATTAAGAGGTTGGCTTTGGAAAACAGGCGTATGAGTGCTGCCAGCATTGCTGTAGAGGTTGAAGGGGTGGGGGTTCAGTATGTCAGTGCTCAAACCATACGCCACACACTGCATTCAATTGGTCTGCATGGCTGTCGTCCCAGGAAAAAGCCTCTTCTAAAAAAGATGGACAAGGAATCTCGCAAAAGGTTTGCTGAAGACAAGCAGACTAAGGATATGGGTTACTGGAACCATGTCCTGTGGTCTGATGAGACCAAGATAAACATATTTGGTTCAGACGCTGTCCAGCGTGTGTGGCGGCAACCAGGTGAAGAGTACAAAGACAAGTGTCTTGCCTACAGTCAAGGATGGTGGTGGGAGCGTCATGGTCTGTGGCTGTATGAGTGCTGCTGGCACTGGGGAGCTACAGTTCATTGAGGGAACAAGGAATGCCGACATGTACTGTGTAATACTGAAGCAGAGCATGATACCCTCCCTCTGTAAACTGGGCCGCGGAGCAGTATTCCAACACGATAACGACCCTAAACACACCTCCAAGACGACCACTGCCTTCCTAAAGAATCTGAGGGTGAAGGTGATGGACTGGCCAAGCATGTCCCCAGACCTAAACATCTGTGGGGCATCCTCAAACGGAAGGTGGAGGAGCGCAAGGTCTCCAACATCCACCAGCTCCGAGAGGTCACCATGGAAGAGGATTCCAGTGGCGACCTGTGAAGCTCTGGTGAACTCCATGCCTAAAAGGGTTACGGCTGTGCTGGAAAATAATGGTGGCCACACAAAATATTGACATTTGGGTCCAATTTTGACATTTTCAGTTGGGGTGTACTCACTTTTGTTGCCAGCATTTTACACATTCATTGTTGTATTTTGAGTTACTTTGAAGTAACAATAAATTTACTTTGCTATCCAAGCTCTACAGTGACTACTTAACATTGGATCAAAGTGTCATTTCTTCAGTATTGTCCCATGACAAGATATAATTAAAAATTGCAGAAATGAGAGGGGTGTATTCACTTGCGATACTGTAAAATATTTATATTTTCAATATTTATACAATATTTTCTACATGTTATTTATACTATTAATGTATTATTTACATGTTTGAAAGTATTATTTGATGGTCTAATAATAACATATGCACTTAAATGGTTTCATATACAGTTATTGACACACAAAAAATGTACAGATGAGCGGGTGACCCTGCTTCGCAGATTTCACTTATCACGGGGTGGTTTTGGAACCAATTTTCCGCGATAAACAAGGAATTACTGTATTTCAACCGAACCGCTTAGCCTCACGAGGGTTGTGGACGTGCTGGAGCCTATCACAGTGGTCTTTGGGCGGTAGATGGGGTACACCCTGAAGTGGTCGCCAACCAACCACATGGTAAAACATTCACACCCACAATCACACCTACAGACAATTTGGAGAGGTCAATCGGCCTACCGTGCATGTTTGTGGAATGTGGGAGGAAATCGAAGTACCCAGAGAAAACCCATGTAGGCAATGTGAGAAAATGCAAACTCCACTCTGACCTGTGAGGTGAACGTGCTAACCAGTGCACCAACATGCCGTCCCTATTAACAATTATAGTTATTGCAAATGTATATACTGGACAAATTGTCCTCACTGCTTATCAGTAATTAGCTAGACCTACAAGGACTTAGCTAGAACTACATGATCTGACACATTTGTAGGTTTAATAAAATGCAAATAAATTAAAGAAACAAAAAAGTACATATGATGCCATTTTGTTTTGTTTTGTTTCATTTCATTTTCGTTTTTGAATAATGTTATTTTGTTTCGTTTCAGTTGCTACCATGAATTGGACCGGTGAGCATCGCGCTTTCATTGTGGAAACGTTTATCAAGAACAAATCTGTAACTGCAACACGAGCGTTCCGTTTACGCTTCAGACTTGGTAGACATGACCCCGTACCTGCTCGAAACACGATCTTGTTGTGGGTTACTAACTTCAGAGCCAGTGGATCAGCATTGAAACAAAATCAACTGGCCAACGTGGCACCTCCAGAACTCCAGAAAATGTGGCAGCGGTAAGACCAAAATAACATTATTTTATTATTTTCCCAAAAAATTCATTATTTAGAAAAAAAAAAAAAAGTTTCTTTAAAATCACAAATGTGTCCGATCATCTGTACATATTCTCATTTGCAACAGAGACAAGATAGAAAATGAACAAAGGTAAACATCAGTATACTAACCCATACGTATTAATGAGCATTCAGATGAGGAGCTGGCAGGGGGAGGCTTCACATGCAGGGTCAGTAGCAGCTCTTTGAAATGGCTCTCATCCAGGATGACATGGTATGACCCACCAGTTTCCCTCGTCAATATAGTACACACCCGAACTTCCGCAGACAGGCCGATTACAGACACTCGAACCTTCAGTGATTTCATGGTCTGACAATGGCATGAAACAGCAATGGGAAAAAAAACACAATTACAAATGATGGCATAGGAAAATTCTAATAAAAAAAAAAATTCTCCTTACATTCCGCAAAGACCATTTCATAATCCTGCAAATGACAACGGCTGCATTGTATCACATGACAGACGCACATGACAGACGCATATGACATGACGCACACATGTGAAAAATTGTCACGGCCTGTGGCATACCCTGCGTATTATCTCTCGTGATTGGATCATTTAGTGCAGGGGTGACAAACTCATTTGTGTCGCGGGCCGCATTGTAGTCATAGTTTCCCTTGGAGGGCCATTATGACGGTCAACGGCTTCTATATACATACAGTATAGGCTACACAACAAACTGATGAATAACTAGTTTTGAAATCAGAGACTAGTAAAATCTGTTCAAATAGTTCAAAAAGATGAATGGTAATAAAAACTAGAAAATGCAATTTCTGGAGAAATTGCGTGTGAAGGCAAAGAAGCTGAATAAGAACCTGTTTGACTTGCGGTTTCCAGCTGAGACTGTGGTCAATTATTACTCCCAGAAAGGAGTTTTCATAAACTCTATCTAATCTGGTGTTATCACACAATACTTCAATAGTTATGTCTTCTGGGATTTTTCGTTTACCAAAAATCATAAAATTGGTTTTCTTTATGTTAAGAGATAATTTATTTGAGTCAAACCACAGTTTTAGCTTGGCAAGCTCATCAGAGACAGTCTTCATTAGTTGTTGTAAGTTCTCTCCTTCACAATAGATATTTGTGTCATCAGCAAAAATGACAAATTTCAAAATATTAGAGGTGTTAATTATATAATTAATATATAATATGAATAATTTTGGTCCCAATATTGATCCTTGTGGAACACCGCAGGTTATATTTAAAAGCATTGATTTTTTCTCTCCCATCTGCACGAACTGTTGCCTATGTTCTAAATAGCTTTTTATCCAACTGAACCCTATTCCTCTAATCCCATACCTTTCCAGTTTTTGAAGCAAAATGTCATGATTAATTGTATCAAAGGCCTGTTTAAGGTCAATAAAAACTCCTATGGCAAACTTCTTGTCATCAATGCTTGTTGACAGTTCTTCCACAAATTTAATTAAAGCTAAAGATGCAGATCGCTTTGGCCTAAAACCATATTGAGTATCAGTTAATATCTCACACTTATCAATAAAACTGTCCAATCTAACAGCAAATATCTTCTCCAAGATTTTGGAAAATTGAGGAAACAATGAGACCGGCCTGTAGTTGGTGTAAAAATTCTTCTCACCGTCCTTATAGATGGGAACGACTTTGGCTATTTTCATTTTTGTGGGAAAGGAGCCCAGTTTCAGCGAGAGGTTTCAGATATGTGCTATGGGATCTGCTATAGCTAGTATTACATATTTAATTAAGAATAGATCAATATCCTCACAAATCCTTGTCAAAGTCAAAGTCAAAGTCAGCTTTATTGTCAATTTCTCCACATGCCAAAGACACACAAAGAAACCGAAATTTCGTTCCCCCCTATCCCACGGTGACAAGACATGGCTCACAACAGACAAACAAGTAAACAAGTATAACAAAAGCGTGCTGAATAAATAATGAATAAATAACACAACAATAAATAAATAAATAAGAGGAGCAGAAAAAAGGAGCAATTGCTCGTACAGCAGACATTCCCGAAAATGATGTTTTGTTCTTAAATTGGTTAACAATATCAATGATTTCAGTTTTATCTGTATCTCTCAAAGATGGTAGCCGAGTTTCGTTCCCTAAAATATTGTGATACACCTCCCCTTTGTGGAGGGATTATCTCATCTGCCAGCTTGGGCCCTACATTCACAAAGAATTTATTGAATCCTGCCACCACTTAATCACTATTTTTAATTATCTTACCATTTTCAAATAATTCATTTGGAAATCCAGCACTTGTTTTTTTTTTCTTCTTATAGTCGTCATCTGATGGCGCCGCAGATGGCTGCCATGGTGAGTCGCTCTCTGTTTCTTTGTCTTATTTTGTGTGTTTTCTGTGTCTTCTGCTGTCCATCCCGGATCACTTTTACTAGAGAAGCACTGTTAAACATCGGTCAGTCTTCTTCTGGTATTTTCTCTCCTGTTCTCTCTGATTCAGACTGTTTGTCGGAGATTTTAGCCGGAGCGGCGGTGCTATACAAGCTAGCGCGACGGCGGCGACGCGGAAAACGAGCTCGCTGACCAGCTAAACAGGTTCTACTGCAGGTTTGATCGGTCCTCCCACACAACGGGATCTCCTGCAGCACAATCCACACAATCCACATACTCACCTCCCCCCACAACTGCTCTGTCCACACCTCCATCACCGTGGTCACCGACTCTCTCTCTCAACATGGGACTGCACTACATCCTGCAACACCTGGACACCCCAGGAAAGTACTTCAGCTCGGCGTTCAACACCATCGCTCCTGACATCCCCCAACAGAAGCTCATCCAGCTCGCGGTGCCTGCCTCCACCTGTCAGTGGATCACCAGCTTCCTGACCAACAGGAGACAGCGTGTGAGGTTGGGGAGCATCACATCTGACACCCTGACCACCAACACTGGAGCCCCTCAGGGATGCGTCCTCTCCCCACTGCTCTTCTCTCTCTACACCAATGGTTTCTCCGCAGGTGACTCTCCTGTGAAGCTCCTGAAGTATGCAGACGACACCACTCTCATCGGACTGATCCAGAACGGTGATGAGACTGCGTACAGACAGGAGGTGGAGCGGCTGGTCCACTGGTGCAGCCAAAACCACCTGGAGCTGAACCCGCTCAAGACCGTGGAGATGACAGTGGACTTCAGGCGAGGCCCTTCACCACTTTCACCCCTCACTATCCGCAGTAATACTATTCTCTCGACAGACACCTTCAAGTTCCTGGGAACCACAATCTCTCGAGACCTGAAATTGACCGGCCACATAGACTCTGTCCGAAAGAAGGCCCAGCAGAGACTGTATTTCCTGAGACAGCTCAAGAAGTTCAACCTGCCGCGTGAGCTGCTGAAGACCTTCTACACTGCCATCATCCAGTCTGTCCTCTGCACCTCCATCACTGTCTGGTTTGGGATCGGCCTCCAAACAAGACAAGCACAGACTGCAACGGACAATAAGGACTGCAGAAAAGATAATTGGAATCAACCTCCCATCTATCTACTTGTCCAGGACCAGGAAACGTGCAAATAACATCTTTACAGACCCTTCTCACCCAGGTTGCAGTCTGTTTGAACTACTCCCCTCCGGACGGCGTTATAGAGCTCTGTACATTAAAACCAGCAGACACAGAGACAGCTTCTTCCCCCAGGCTGTCGCTCTGATGAACTCACACCACTCTTAGAGTCTCAGAGTCATTACTGTGCAATAACATCCTGCTCTCCACACCTTTTTTGAATTGTCTACACTGTTTGTACTATGTGTCCTCTCTGCATTCATTGCAGCCTGGTCATCCTAGAAGAGGGACCCTCCCATCTGTGGTCTCTTCTCAAGGTTTCTCATTTCCCCTAGCTGGAGTTTTGAGTTTTTCCTTGCCCTCTTGGGAGTTTAAGATCAGGGGATGTTTGAGAATATCTTCCATTTTTCAGATGTCCTGAGTGTTGTTGTTAGTCACCTAAATGTTGAACAGAGGCTGTGATTTACCGAAGTCAAATTCCTTGTTTGGCACGCTCAAACATGGCGAATAAAAAACTCTTGAATCTCTTGAATCTCTCTTGAATAATCAGCAATATTAAAATAATAAAAGGCTTGCAATATTTCAGTTGATTTGTAACGAATCCAGAATGTATGACATTTTTGTTTTTTTAATTGGATTACAGAAAATAAAGAACACAATTGTCATGCGGTCGCGTTTATTTTTCCGGGTTTCTGTCTCGTCGATGTCGTAATTTTACTTCCGGTTTTATTTTGTTGTTCCTTCCGATTCAGTTTGTGTTTCCTTCCTCGGTGTTGGTTGTCTTGTCTTCCCTGATCCCGATTGTGTGCACCTGCGTAATCGATACTAATTGTCATCACCTGTGTCCCCGCCCTTTTGTGTGTATTTAGTCTGTGTCTTCCCCTTGTCTTGTGCCAGTGTGTCTTGCCTCGTCCCGACCACCAGCGATCCCTTGATGCCTGAACTCTCTGTAAGAACCCTCCTTTTTGTCTCGCCACCGAGCGACGCTTTTGTTTGTGCCTTGGTCTCCATCGCCTTTTTGTCTCGCCCCAGTGCGACTCCTTTAGTTGGTACTTTTTGCTACGCGTTTTCCCTCGTAAGAGGCGTTTTGATTTGTACTTTTAGCCTTTTGACTCGCCTCAGTGCGACACCTTTTGTTTGTACTTTTTGCCACGTGTTTTCCCTCGCAAGAGGCGATTTGATTTGTACTTTCGCTCTGTGTGCTTGCTGGAATAAATCCAAGATAGAAACGACTCTGCATCCGAGTCCTTCGCCTTGTTCCCGGCCTGACAGTACACACTGGCCAGACATGGACTCGGCAGAGTCGGAGCACCTGTGCGCCGCAGTGCGCTCCCATGCCTCACTGCTCGCCCAGCACCAGAGGGAAGTGGGCGACTTGGGAGAAGAGATCCGAGGACTCGCTAAGAATCAAGAAGATTTCAGAGGAGCGGTCGCCACCCAAGTAGCAAAGCTGGGTCAGCAAATGCAGGAAGTGCTCTCGCTCTTAAACGCGGGACCAGCAGCGACCTCCAGTACACCCGTCGCTTCCCCCGTTACTCCCCTTGCAATAGCTCCCATGACTGGCGGTGCCAGACTGGCTCCTCCAGAGCGCTACTCCGGAGAACCCGGCCTTAGCCGGGCCTTTATTACAGAATGCGAGATGCATTTTGAGAGTTCCCCAGCAGATTTCCCCACCGAGCGCTCCAAGGTGGCCTACATGGTATCATACCTGACGGGAAGGGCCCGCACGTGGGCCACCGCGGAATGGGCCAGGGATTCCATCTCCTGTCGCTCTCTCCCCGGTTTCATCCAGGCCCTGTGAACGGTGTTCGATCCAATCTCCGCTGACCGAGACAAGGCTCGCCAACTCTGTCAGATAGTCCAGGGACAAGACACCGTCGGAGACTACGCCATCCGGTTCCGCACGCTGGCCGCGGTGAGCGGGTGGAACGCGGCGGCACTATATGACATCTTCCTCCGGGGCCTGTCTGGACCCATACAGGATCAGCTAATCCCCTTAGACCTTCCCACCGACCTCGACGCCCTCATCGCTCTGGCTATCCGCACTGACAACCGGCTGCAAGAGTGGAGGAAGCACCGACGCAGCAACGCCCCCGCCTTCGTCCCAGTAGCCGGCCCTGACGTTCACCACTCCAGGCTGTACGGGGATCGGCAGCGCCAGGAGCCAGAACCGATGCAGTTGGGCAGAGCTAAGTTAACAGAGGAGGAGAAGTTACGGCGGCGCCGAGAGGGAAGATGCTACTACTGCGGCGAGCTCGGACACCTCCTTCTCTCCTGTCCAGTGAGGAGGACCCTGAAGGTAAGCGCCTTCTCTGCGGCTCTGTCCCCGGGGCGAGTGCTCCCCAAGGGCAGGATTACACAGATGGGAAGAGAAATAGAACTCGAAGTATTAATAGACTCCGGAGCGGACGAAAGCTTGATAGACTGGGCATTTGCTCGCCGGTGGGGGGTAAAGACTGAGCTACTGAACACTCCCGTGAAAGCCAAGGCACTCAATGGACAGGCACTCTTTGAGATAACTCACATAACAGAACCAGTCTCGCTGTCAATTGGTCCCCACCAGGAGAACATACGGCTACATGTCGTGACCTCTCCAATGAACCCTCTCATTCTCGGGTATCCATGGCTTCAACGCCACAACCCCGCTATAGACTGGGGATCAGGGGAAATAACGGGATGGGGGTCCGACTGTCATGATTCCTGTATCAAGTCTAACCCGCGCCCTGTGCCTCCTGCTCCAGACGCGCCAACCCCAGACCTAACCGGGGTCCCTGCGTGTTACCACCAATGGGCCGAGGTATTCAGCAAGGCCAAGGCTACCTCTCTGCCTCCCCACCGTCCGTATGATTGCGCCATTGACCTCCTGCCGGGTTCAACCATACCCAAGGGGAGGCTTTATTCTCTTTCGGGACCTGAGAAGCAAACCTTGAATGAATATATAGACTCCTCCCTGCAAGCAGGACTGATTCGACCATCGTCGTCGCCTGCGGGGGCGGGGTTCTTTTTCGTGGGCAAGAAGGACGGCACCCTACGTCCCTGCATTGATTATAGTCCCCTCAATCAGATCACCATCAAGAATCGGTATCCGCTCCCACTGATGTCGACCGTGTTCGACCAATTACAGCAAGCCCGGGTGTTCACAAAGTTAGATCTGCGCAACGCCTACCATCTGGTGCGCATCCGGGAAGGGGACGAATGGAAGACAGGGTTCAACACCCATCGAGGACATTTTGAATACCTCGTCATGCCATTTGGCCTCACCAATGCTCCCGCTGTGTTTCAGGCCATGATAAACGATGTTTTGAGAGACTGTTTGGACCGGTTTGTGTACGTATATTTGGACGATATTTTGATTTATTCCCCAGATCTGAAGACCCATAGGGTTCACGTCGAGACGGTGTTGCAACGACTCCTTGAACACCAACTATACGTAAAGGCCGAGAAAAGTGAATTCCACAAGAGCACCGTTTCTTTTCTCGGCTTCATCGTAGCCCCGGGCAAGGTAGAGATGGACCCGGCGAAAGTAAGCGCGGTAAAGGAATGGCCTACCCCTGACTCACGCAGGAAGGTGCAGCAATTCCTGGGCTTTGCCAATTTTTATCGGCGGTTCATCAAGGGCTTCAGTGCCACAGCGGCTCCCTTGCACGCGCTCACGTCTCCTAAAGTCCCCTTCCGCTGGTCAGCAGAGGCGGAGGCGGCCTTCCAGGAGCTAAAGAACCGTTTCAGCACCGCTCCCATCCTCACGCTTCCTGATCCGACGCGGCAGTTTGTGGTGGAGGTGGACGCCTCCAATCAAGGAGTAGGTGCCATCCTTTCACAGAGGGCCAAGAGCGACAACAAGCTCCATCCGTGCGCGTTCCTGTCTCGACGGCTGACGCCCGCCGAACAGAATTATGATGTGGGGGATCGCGAACTGTTGGCAGTAAAGCTGGCATTGGAAGAATGGAGACATTGGTTAGAGGGAGCACAGCAGCCTTTTTTGGTCTGGACAGACCATAAAAATTTAGAATACATAAAGTCAGCTAAGAGACTGAATTCACGCCAAGCCCGCTGGTCACTTTTTTTCAATCGTTTTAACTTCACACTGTCCTACAGACCGGGAACCAAGAACACCAAGCCTGACGCCCTCTCCCGTGTTTTCAACTCGGATCCAGAAATTAAGAAGCCCGAAACCATCCTGCCTCCTCATTGCCTGGTTAGAGCAGTGACCTGGCCTATCGAAGGCCGGGTACAGCGGGCCAATGGTAACAAGCCACCCCCTAGTGGTTGCCCTGAGAACCGACTATTTGTCCCTGCTCAATTACGATCCCAAGTCATCCATTGGGCTCACACCTCCAGACTCTCCTGCCATCCGGGCATGCGCCGAACGCTGTTTGTAATCCAGCAGCGATTCTGGTGGCCCTCCATGAGGGCAGACGTCAATGAATACGTTGCAGCCTGTCCCGTCTGCGCCCGGAATAAGAACTCCCACGGCGCCCGTATGGGGTTGCTGCATCCCCTACCCATTCCTTTGCGCCCATGGGCGGAGATATCCATGGACTTCGTCACCGGGCTTCCGACCTCGCATGGGCGAACCACCATACTCACAGTGGTGGACAGATTTTCAAAGATGGCTCACTTTATCGCCTTGCCCAAGCTCCCGTCCGCTAAACGAACGGCCACCGTGATGATGGACCACATATTCCGGGTACATGGGTTCCCGAAAGACATTGTTTCCGATAGAGGGCCCCAATTCGTATCCAGGTTTTGGCGGGAGTTTTGCAGGCTCATAGGGGCAACCGTGAGTCTCACGTCAGGCTATCACCCGGAGGCAAACGGACAGACGGAACGTATTAACCAGCAGTTGGAGACAAGTCTACGCTGCCTGGTCTCCCAGAACCCCTCCTCGTGGAGCAAGAACCTCTCCTGGGTGGAGTATGCCCACAACTCCCTGCCCACCACGGCTACAGGTATGTCCCCCTTCAAGTGTGTGTATGGCTACCAGCCCCCTGTCTTCCCTGACAGTGAGCCGGAGGTGACGGTGTCTTCAGCCCACGCCTTGGTGCGCCGCTGTCGTCGCGTCTGGTCGGCGGCTCGGGCCACGCTGGTCCGACAGGGGGACCGGGTCAAGCGGATGGCTGACCGGAGGAGACGTCCGGCGCCCGTGTACCAGAGAGGTCAACGTGTCTGGCTATCCGCCAAGGATCTTCCCCACCGGGGGGACTCCAGGAAACTGGCGCCTCGCTTCGTGGGTCCGTTCCCCATCGCCAAGGTCGTGCACCCGGCCGCGGTACGTCTCCGCTTGCCCAGGTCCCTTGCAGTCCACCCCACCTTTCACGTTGGGAAGGTCAAGCCGGTGGTGGACAGTCCGTTGGTGCCAGATCCTGCGCCCCCTCCGCCTCCGCGGACTGTGGGAGGTGGGACGGCCTACACCGTTAAAGAACTATTGGATGTGCGCAGAAGAGGCCGGGGCTGGCAGTACCTGGTGGACTGGGAGGGTTATGGGCCGGAGGAGCGGCAATGGGTGCCGCCTAGTTATATTTTGGACCCGGGACTTTTTGAGGACTTTTATGCGGCTCACCCTGGGGCTCCTGGGCCGTCTGGGATCCGGCCCTAGGGGGGGGGGTTCTGTCATGCGGTCGCGTTTATTTTTCCGGGTTTCTGTCTCGTCGATGTCGTAATTTTACTTCCGGTTTTATTTTGTTGTTCCTTCCGATTCAGTTTGTGTTTCCTTCCTCGGTGTTGGTTGTCTTGTCTTCCCTGATCCCGATTGTGTGCACCTGCGTAATCGATACTAATTGTCATCACCTGTGTCCCCGCCCTTTTGTGTGTATTTAGTCTGTGTCTTCCCCTTGTCTTGTGCCAGTGTGTCTTGCCTCGTCCCGACCACCAGCGATCCCTTGATGCCTGAACTCTCTGTAAGAACCGTCCTTTTTGTCTCGCCACCGAGCGACGCTTTTGTTTGTGCCTTGGTCTCCATCGCCTTTTTGTCTCGCCCCAGTGCGACTCCTTTAGTTGGTACTTTTTGCTACGCGTTTTCCCTCGTAAGAGGCGTTTTGATTTGTACTTTTAGCCTTTTGACTCGCCTCAGTGCGACACCTTTTGTTTGTACTTTTTGCCACGTGTTTTCCCTCGCAAGAGGCGATTTGATTTGTACTTTCGCTCTGTGTGCTTGCTGGAATAAATCCAAGATAGAAACGACTCTGCATCCGAGTCCTTCGCCTTGTTCCCGGCCTGACAACAATATTCTAATTTTCTGAGACAGTGCTGTATATATTTTGAAAAATATAAAAAATTTGGGGACTCTCTGTGCCTCTTGACACAGGTTAATTCAGGTCAAAATGCTCGTCCCGGTCACGTGACATGTTACCCCAGTCGAACCAGTGAAGCTAGCAAAAATGAGTAAGAAAAAGAGATGTTTGGAAAGCTTCTTTGGAAAGAGGAAAAGGCCCAATGAGGAGACAGAAGAAGAGGCTACAACTTCCAAGAAAAAGAAAACTCGATTAAAATCAAGGCAGAATATCCCGAGGTCACCACAAAAGCACTGAAAACCCTGCCTCCCTTTCTAACATCCTCTTTGTGAAGCAGGATTTTCTGCGGTTACAGCAACCAAAGCAAAGCTACGGAGCAGATACTAAATGGTGAGTTTTATTTTTATGTGGTTTATATTTGTTTTTAAGCCAGCCGTATCATTTTATTTCATCGTATTTATGTATTTACAATAATTTCTTTCTTTATTTATATATTCAGGCCAGTCCGTGAAAATATTGTCTGACATGTAACCGGTCCGTGGCGCAAAAAAGGTTGGGGGCCGCTGCTTTAAAGGACACTTATCATGGAAAATCGACTTTTTTTGCTTTTAAAAATAATGTTCTTGTGTATCTGGAGTATCCAGGAGTGTAGAAAGGTGTAATATATACCTGCGTGAACTTGGCCCCCCCAACCTCGCAAAATTTAAGGAAAATAGTCCGATTCGTTTGTGCTTCGTTTGTGCCGGTTTGTGCAGCAAAAATCATCGTTTGTGCTGCTATGGTTTTTTAGTTATGAACGATTATTTTATAGGTCATCCAGAGTTCACCCAGCCCCCCCTTTCCCCCCAAATGGACCCAAAATGGTACCGTTCGTTTGTGCTTCGTTTGCGCTGGTTTGTGCAGCAAAAGGTTTCGTTTGTGCTGCTTCCGTTTCGGAGATATTAGACATTTAATTTCTAGCGATGACGTCATCGAGCCCCCCCTTTTCCTCCAAATGGACCCAAATTGGTACCTTTCGTTTGTGCTTCGTTTGTGCTGGTTTGTGCAGCAAAAAGTTTCGTTTGTGCTGCTTCCGTTTCGGAGATATTAGGCATTTAATTTCTAGCGATGACGTCACCGTGAACTTGGCCCCCCCTTTT
This sequence comes from Syngnathus scovelli, assembly GCF_024217435.2. NCBI lineage: Eukaryota > Metazoa > Chordata > Actinopteri > Syngnathiformes > Syngnathidae > Syngnathus > Syngnathus scovelli. The sequence continues at coordinate 4,723,222 of NC_090849.1, forward strand.
TCTCCAAATGGACCCAAATTGGTACCGTTCGTTTGTGCTTCGTTTGTGGTGGTTTGTGCAGCAAAAAGTTTCGTTTGTGCTGCTTCCGTTTCGGAGATATTAGACATTTAATTTCTAGCGATGACGTAACCGTGAACTTGGCCCCCCCTTTTTCTCCAAATGGACCCAAATTGGTACCTTTCGTTTGTGCTTCGTTTGTGCTGGTTTGTGCTGCAAAAAGTTTCGTTTGTGCTGCCTCCGTTTCGTAGATATTACACATTTATTTAATAGCGATGACATCACGTAGCTCCGCCCCCGTATTTACTTCCAAATGGACCCAAAATAAAATAGTGCCGTTCGTTTGGGCTTCGTTTGTGCTGGTTTGTGCTGCAAAAAGTTTCGTTTGTGCTGCCTCAGTTTCGTAGATATTACACATTTATTTAATAGCGATGACATCACGTAGCTCCGCCCCCGTATTTACTTCCAAATGGACCCAAAATAAAATAGTGCCGTTCGTTTGGGCTTCGTCTGTGCTGGTTTGTGCTGCAAAAAGTTTCGTTTGTGCTGCCAAGGTTTTGCAGATATTACACATTTAATTTCTAGCGATGACGTAACCTCCAAATGAACCCAAAATGGTACCAATTGATTGTGCCGCAAAACAAATTTGTTTGCATGATTATAATCATACATCTTCATTAACCCCGTGTCATGTATTTTATTCTAACAAATTTTCACTTGACATCATAACTCTTCAATTCTTACACATGTATTTTCCAACTAATTACCATGCAAAGTGACCTCTGCAGGCCGGTAAGACATATCGCAACAGGGTTTCATTAAGAACAGTGATGACTCTCTACACACTGGTAGCTCAAAGCGGTTTCTATCTGGACAGTTGCGTGTCCAGGTAGCCAAGGAACTTTGTGACATGTATGGCGAGCATCACAGGCAAATAAACTGATGACCTTCGAAGTCCCTGAGCCAAGACACCTGCCAAATTTGGCCACCCTGCGCAAGGCAAAGCAAGAGAAAAATTATTTGCCATTAGGTGACAAAAATCCAATTTTATCATTGCAGATGTTGAAATACAGTGCACCTCACAGTGACAGCATCAGACATTGGACTTGATAGGTTTTTCTTAGACTTAGACTTAGACTCAACTTTATTAATCCCTTGGGAGTACTCCTTAAGGGAAATTCAATAATTGATATTACACATTTAATTTATAGTGATGACGTCACCGTATTTCGTCGCGAATTTCAAGCTCCTGGACTGGAATGCTCCTGATGTAGGACGAATACAAGGTAAATATGTTCTTCGTCTTTATTTCTTCTTTTTATCTTGCAGAAAACTTTCACTGCGGGAAACGGCTTTTGGTACGAGGATATTTCTGTTCTTATTTTTTTATTGTGCTTATTGATTAATTCCCTTGTTATCATTACGCCTATATGATCATTATTTTCAATTAAATCTGACGTGTAAAAGGTCCACTGCAACCTAAATACCTGGTGAGTCTATGTTTGTTCCAAAACATTGATTAATGCAACAATTAATACATGTATGTGAAGTTGATGACAGCCAGAAATAGAAACTTGAAAACGTGAAAAAATAACTTTCTTTGTCAAAGGGAACATCATCAACATTTTTTACAACAATTCAAACAATGTATTACTGCAATGTGTAGAACACAGCATCCGGGAAGATTTTAGTGTTTACTGATGCTGCTTTCACTCCACTTCCCAGGTCATTATAGATCTCCCAGGCATATGCAGTCCTCCTGCAGTATGCCACATAATGGCCAAGAGAATCCTGGGTCAGTCCTGGTTCAAAGCCAATGACAGCTCTTAAAGTAAATGTCTTCTCTTTTAGCTCCAGACTGGAGGGAAATTCAAGCAAGGCAACTTCTTTGCAACTGCTACCAAGGTCAGTGCCAATCCACACAAACTCTCCCAGATTGTAGCTGTGAGTGACATTACCTGAACACAGAGCCTTGCCTGTACTGCCGTCCTGTGTTTCGAATGAAGACGGACACTGGGAAGGGTTTTCTATTGGCCTGAGGCAGAGAGAGTCAGGAAGACTGAGTCCCTCTTCAGCAGCAGTCTGAAGAGAAGCCATGCCACAGGTCTGCAGGACAGCAATGTTTACACAAACAAATGAAACTTGCCTCGTTACTTGTTGGCTTAAACTGCAGTACTGTGAGGAGCATTGTTTTATCAAATGCACACTTGGGATATTCCTCATTGCGCTCTCAATTACAGTGGAGATGTGGCATTGTGCATCAATTTGGAGAGCACCAGAGGTCAGGAGGACAGGTTTGAATATTTGCCCCAGGTATTTGTGAGTATACCTGTTGGTTCACACCCTGTGTTGTGATGGTTTTCACCAGGTGGAGGAATTGGTTCCCATGTTCATAGTTCAGAACAGTCTTTTCAAATGAAAAACTTTCACAGAAAGAACAGCATAAGCATTGCAAGACAGAATCAAATGCACAGGTATTGAGCACAAACACTTGATGTGCGAAGTTTAACAGGCTGTTGATGATTCCCGTTTTTCAACAATGGTACCTTGACTTTTTTCCAGCCCACTCGTGTATCAATATGCAGCCATTCAGGACAAGGAGAAAGATATGAAGTGATCTTTCTTTTTTTCGGTGGGACCGCTAAACCTCTCCAGTTTTCAACTACACTGTCAGTAGATGCATCTGGCTCCGCTTCAGGATGAGATTTTTTTTCCCTTTTATTTACTACTTCAGTTTGAGAAGTACTGCAGACGTTGTCAGGCTCTTTGACAGTTGTGGCATCACACTCATCCTTTTCACTTTTTTGATTTGCAAAGCAAATCCGCATGTTTCCTTCAATGAAGGAAAGATGACGAGCAACAAACCGGTCCACACGAATGGGTAGGCTTTCATGCTTGAAAAAGCCTTTTTTTATGTTTTTGAACTCTGCTTCAACAGCTGCGGAACTTGCAGTGATGCTCGTGCTTTTGAAGAGAGGGACCATTATTGCTGCCCAGAGTGGCAAGTAACTTCCAAGTCTTGTTATTTGGGGAATAATCTCAGGGAGGAAGTGAATGTTGTCTCTATCCCCATCAGCCATGGCAAGTGACCTGCTCTCCTCACATATTTCTGTCACCCACTGTCGGACATTAGTCTGGATGTGTTGATTTAATGCATCACCTGGTTCTTGTTCCTCATCTTCCTCATCTGAAATGGGGACAAATTCCTCCGCGATTTGCACTCTCAAGTATTTCTTGCACTTTTCTGATGGAATAGGGGCTCCAGAACTGTCATTACCCTCTGTCTCACTCAGTGCCACAATGGTGATAGCACGGAGAAGTTCTTTTGCATGTTGCAAACATTGTGACTTAAGAAGCTGTGCAATTGACCTGACAAAGAAATCCTTAACACGAGGTCTTTTGTTTATCAGGCAGTCCCATCGGCAGATTATCTTAATACAGTGTGCTACATCTACCCTGACAAAACATCGAGGTAGATGCCCAGGCTGATTCCCATGTGAAATGTTAAAGCACTCATTGATGTAGCTCTTCAAATCAGGATGAGGGGTAAAAGCTTTGACTAGAGCTCCAAGAATCGCCAGCGAAAAGTCACTTACTGCTTCTTTAGGAACAGATGCACCTGCATGGATCCATTCCTTCAGCCACTGTGTTATAGCATTAATATCATGCTTCTCTGACAACATCTGCACGACTGGGACACTGGAGCTGGTATGCCCTGTCATAACACCCTGATACAGGAAGATATGGCCAGACATGCCATTCGGCCTCATCAGTTTTTTAACTATTGAGCCCGTTGCATCAACACATAATATTGGGTGAGATTTCTTTAAGCTCTTGTACATATGCATTTGTGTTTGACTCCAATAGTGACAATTTTGGTATGGCGCCGACGTGAGTGGCAGCCTCCCAGCAGTGTTCTCTCTTTTTCTCTTTATTTCCTTCTTTTCTCCTTTTTCTTTCTGTCTTTTTGTCCATTCGGCGATGCTGGTGCCTTCTACCGCACCTCGGTATCGCTTTGGATGTGATTTTCTTTTTTTTTTTTTCCCTGGGACCGGGATGGCTGTGCACATCGGTTGAGACCGGCGTACCTCTACGACGGCTTCCTGCTTATCCGGCTGACGCTGACCGGGTCCCTTGCCTTGCAGCCGCGACCCCTGTGCTCCCTCGTGCTCGTCAGAACCAGCGACCTTCGCCGTGCTAGCCCCGTGGTGACCATCTGCACGTGCCCCGACTGGGTGCCCAGGACGCTGCTCACACGTTTGCCTGCTTTGTGATGTTTTCACCGATTCACGACCACGGTCCATTAGGTGCCGTTGAACTGGACTACCTTTACACCTGTCTGTGGACCCTGTGGAGGCTATTTTGTGTGTTTTGGGGTGTTTTCTGATATTGAGGGGTGCTGGTTGGGCACTGTTACTTTTTTCTTTTGTCTTTTTGCTTTGCTTTGCTTTGCTTTGATGGCTTTTATCTTTCGCACTTTCTGGCTTTCTTTGTGGCGCCGTTTTATGGCAGCCTTATGAGGGCCTATTGAGTTGCGCTCATGCCATCTGTGTGTCTTTTGTAAACCCGCTCTGTGGTATGGATACTGCTGGGGCCTGAATTTCCCTTAAGGAGTACTCCCAAGGGATTAATAAAGTTGAGTCTAAGTCTAAGTCTAAGAAAAACCTGTCAAGTCCAATGTCTGATGCTGTCACTGTGAGGTGCACTGTATTTCAACATCTGCAATGATAAAATTGGATTTTTGTCACCTAATGGCAAATAATTTTTCTCTTGCTTTGCCTTGCGCAGGGTGGCCAAATTTGGCAGGTGTCTTGGCTCAGGGACTTCGAAGGTCATCAGTTTATTTGCCTGTGATGCTCGCCATACATGTCACAAAGTTCCTTGGCTACCTGGACACGCAACTGTCCAGATAGAAACCGCTTTGAGCTACCAGTGTGTAGAGAGTCATCACTGTTCTTAATGAAACCCTGTTGCGATATGTTTTACCGGCCTGCAGAGGTCACTTTGCATGGTAATTAGTTGGAAAATACATGTGTAAGAATTGAAGAGTTATGATGTCAAGTGAAAATTTCATCCATCCATCCATCTTCTTCCGCTTATCCGGGGTCGGGTCGC